>NC_088402.1:52286606-52642439 GCF_034236695.1 Oncorhynchus nerka
CCACAGATGATGCAATCTCAATTGTATTCCACACTGCCCTTTCCCACCTGGACAAATGCAACACCTATGTGAGAATGCTGTTAATTGATTACAACTCAGCGTTCCACACCGTCTGCAACTGGATCCTGGACTTCCTGACGGGCCGCCCCCCAGGTGGTAAGGGTAGGCTACAACACATCTGCCATGCTGATCCTCAACACTGGGGCCCCCTGTTCACCCAAGACTGTATGACCAAACACGACTCCAACACCATCATTACGTTTGCTGATGACACAACAGTGGTAGGCCTGATCACCGACAGCAATGAGACAGCCTATAGGGAGGAGGTCAGAGACCTGGCATTGTGGTGCCGGGACAACAAACTCTCCCCCAATGTGAGCAAGACAAAGTAGCTGATTGTGGGCTATAGGAAAGGGGAGGGCCGAACAGACCCCATTAAACATTGACGGGACTGAAGAGGAGCTGGTTGAGAGTTTCAAGTTTCTTGGTGTCCACATCACCAATGAACTATTATGGTCCAAACACACCAAGACAGTTGTGAAGAGGTTACAACAACACCTTTTCCCCTTCAGGAGACTGAAAAGATTTATCATGGGTCCCCAAATCCTCAAAAAGTTCTACAGCTGCACCATCGAGAGCATCGTGCTTGGCATTTGACCTTAAGGCACTACAGAGGGTAGTAAGTACAGCCCAGTACATCACTGGGGCCAAGCTTCCTAACATCCAGGACCTTTACACTAGGAGGTGTCAGAGGAAGGCCCAAAATATTGTAAAAGACTCCAGTCACCCAAGTCATAGACTGTTCTCTCTGCTACCGCACGGCAAGCGGTACCGGAGCGGCAGGTCTAGGACCAAAAGGCTCCTTAACAGCTTCTATCCCCAAGCAATAAGACTGCTGAACAATTAATCAAATGGCCATCCAGACTATTTGCATTGACACCTCCCCTTTGACACCCAAACACTGCTTTTTTTTTACACAGCTGCTACTCGCTGTTTATTATCTATGCACAGCCACTTTACAAATTACCTCGACTAATCTGTACCCTGGCACATTGACACGATACCGGTACCACCTTTTATATTTTACATAGCCTTGTTATTGTTATGCAATTTTATTGTGTTACTTTTTGATTTGATTAGATTTTTTTAACTTTCGTTTATTTAGTAAATATTTTCTTAATTATATTTCTTGAACTGCATTGTTGGTTAAGGGTTTGTAAGTAAGCATTTCACGGTAAGGTCTACTACACATGTTGATTTGCATGTGACAAATAACATTGCTTTGATTTGACTTCGATTTGATATACGTTTAGATATATTTTATTCATTTATTTAATTAAGAGGACCACAATGCAAATACGTTTTTTTCAAACTTTTTTTGTGTCATCCTCAATGATTTTAAATGCGTTATCCACATACGTGGTTGTATTGTGTTTGAAATTTCGGTTCTTCACATTCACAACAGTAAGTTAACTATTTTTTATCTCATTATACTTGTAAATAATTAGTAGGTAATCAACTAGTAATGTGTTAATTGTCCTCTTATGATGAATAAAAAGTTTACTACAGTTAAACTCAAAACATTGTCAGATATGTTCTGGTAATTATGAGCTTGCTAGCCAGCTAGATAACAGGCTAGCAAATGAACCAAAACATTGTCTAGAAAGTTGCTTTTAGTTGCCTGGTTTTCTGGATGACATATCCTGAATACATGTTTAAACGGATGTTTTTTTTTACGCAGAAAAAAAGAGCAAGTAACGTTGCTATTTTGTCCAGGCTGCTTCGTTTTTTTTTATTTTTATATCAGACAGCAATACAATGTTCATGATTTAATGTGTGCAAAAGCCGGTATGATGAAAAGCAACGTTTTATACTGAGGCATTGGCGGGACTTTTAAACATAATACCGCTGTCATGAATATCTCCCTTGGCGGAAATAAAAGTAGTTGCTTTGATACCGGTTTCACCTTTCAGATATAAAGAAAAGGCGGTAGAAAGAAGACGGCATGGTAAAGTTGTCCGATTTTTGTCTTGGTGTAAAAGGGAAGTAAATAAATATCTATTTATTTTTCAGAAGCCCTCTCTCGCCCTCCTTCCTTCCCTACGTGGCACCTCGGATTGTGCTTTGATGGGAGATAGTGTAATAGTGCGCTGCGGCAGAGTAGCCCTGCTAGCTGAACCCCCCTATTTGAAGCTTGACAGGAGTGAGTTATGAGCTACGCTTACTGTGGCTTTAATCTATCACATCCACGCAAACATTGTTTGACCTTAATTTCTGCAGCGTAATGCAGGGCATTTGTCAGTTATGTTTCCTTATTCTCTCTCGCTCTCTGAAATTCTGGTGACAGGCTCAGGTTGCCACAGGTACAGGGATGGTTGCCACAGTAACTGCCTACTTACTGTGGGCCATGGCCTGCTGTTGGTCTAGTAAAGAGCACTCATTCGTGGGTTAGACAGGTACATAGCTGGAGACAGAGAGACAGGGGGGCAATTTGGTGTGAGTGTGTGTGTGTGCGTCAGTTAGACTTTCATACAGTTATGTTGGAAAGGAATTAGGCCTGTGTTGAAAGGAATCGTACTGCCTAGTGCAGAGCAACAACTGTTTCAATATCATTGAGTAAAGTAATGATATTGAAATAGTTGTTTCTCTGCACTAGGCAACATAGGCCTAAATCTTTTCCAACATAACTGTATGAAAGTCTAACTGACGCACACACGTAATGGCTTTACGTGGCCTCTACACATCTGATGAGCAGAGCTTTTGAACAAATTGCAATAGAAGAACAAATAGCAGACCACATTTCATTAGAATATCTACATTTCTCTACAGTATATACCAGTATTTCTCAAAAGATGTCTCTATCATGTCTTGATACACCAAGAATATGGTCAAAACAGGATCACAAACAATAGAGAGCCAGGGAAAAACTGTGGTCTGTTTTCATTCTTTCAACCACACACTATGTGAGAGTGCACAAGGGAGAGGAAATTGACGGCAATCGGCAAAAATAACGGTGATTTGAAACGAAAGCCTATTTGAGGGTGAAATTGCCATAGGGGAAATTGCAGTTACTCCAAAACCCAATAAACAGTCACACACCTGGTCTTTTACATGCAAGCTGCGCAATACGGTGCGATCAATGTCCCCCTCTGCACCCGAAAGGAGATTGTTTGGAGTTCTGTTTTGCAACAAAATGGGAAAAGTAGAAGGTTAATGGTTTTAATAATTTCCGAATACTTTGGGAGGAAATTGCCTACCAGTTCAATCTGCCCCGACTGGTTCTGTTGCTCTAACAAAATGTACAATTCTCTATGAAGCGTAGGTAAGCATGTCGTTTCTTGAGAATAAAGAGAACAAAAACTAAAGAAAGGGAAAATGAAAAAAAAGTAATAAACAGACAACAAAAACAATTAAAATGTGCCACACAGTCGAACTAGCAAGCGTGACCTGATGCTGATAAGGCAAATGGATTACAGCGTAAGCATTTCATACTAGATAAAACAAGAAATATTTGAGGGTGCATTGGAGGTTGTAGCTCCAGAATAAATATATTTGACTTTTGCAATATGTTATTTTTTTGACACCACTTTGTGTAGTTTGTTGCAGATGTATAAAAGCTCCATTCTTAGCAACTGATTACGTCTCTTCTTCCCTCCTCCCTCTTTCTCCACCTCCACCTCTCTACCACTCTACCTGTAACGCTAATAATTAGCGTAGCCAGGACAGGCTTCAGCACAGAGACATTAATAGAGTTTGAAACAGCATTCTGCGCTGAGCTGGCGTACCCGACCGGCTCTCAATGCTCCCTCTGGGGAGAACACGCTGTCTCAACGTAATCAAGGCTTGACATAAGTGAACTAAAATCAGCTTCCTCCATTTTTCATGTCGCCAGGATGGGGGCGTTATTAGATTAGTCATCTTTTCTGCGGAGTCCTCACAAACCGCTGCCCAGGTCTGTCTAATACGGGACCCCTTGTCTGACTCAGTACCCTGTAGCCGAGGAAACTTATCTACGTGTATAATGCTATCTAAGTAAGCCACAACACCAAAGTTCCTGTGGTATTGTTCTCCAGTTCTGCTCTCCCTCTTGGATGTGTTGTACTTGCTATGGTCCCCATTGATTCACTCACTCACTCACTCACTCACTCACTCACTCCAGTACAAGCTATTGAGGCACATAGTTTAATAACACGTATGTACTCTCAGTCTCCCCCCAAATTTATTATACCTACTACAGTATTTGTATGTGAGGGCAGCATGGGCTATTATTGATGGACTTTCCTCCTTGGTTCATGATAAAGCCAAGTTTATGACATCTTGTCTTTATCCATCCATTCACGATCACCCCAACCAGCCTGAGATGTACCACTGTACCATGTGCTACATTTTACGATTCATCAAGCACAACAGCCCCTTTTACAGGCTAACTTTAAAGACATGTGGGCTCACCCTACCCACTCACCCTCCTTGAGAGGGTAAATCCTGTATAAACCCTGCACTTCCTTTGTTTAAAATCCAGTTGCCTGCCAGCTTATCGGCATCAATCAGACACCATTAGCGGTGACAGGGAAGTTTGGGGCCCGCATATGATCTATTGTAATTCATGTGTTTCTACTCTCGCTCAGCGGAAGGGCCAACAACTCATTCTGTTCACCGAGGAAGGAACATTGACGCGATGTTAATCATCGGAGCCGTTCATTTTCCTGAGAACTCCAAGATCCGGGAGGCTGGAGGAATGATCGAGCGCTGCTAGACCCACTCCACAGCCTCATAATCGTAATATTAATTGTCCATGGACGACCCTTTGATATCAATCTCTTCCGATTACACTTTAATAATAAAGGCGCAATGCAGCTGTTTTTTAAAATCTCAATATCAAATCATTTCTGCTTAACAATTAAGTAAATAACTGTGATTTTTTTTCAATTAAAATGGTCAAAAATAGTTTTTGAACTCTCTTTATATTATTGGTCTGTTCATTAAACACATTTACCTGCTGGTGATGTCATCAGGCATGCCAAAACTCCATCCCACCAAAACAGGCTGAAATTTCAGGCAGTCTTTTTAAACAGCTTTTATTATTCCAACCTCATAGTGTAGAAATATATACACACAGTTTATTAGGTACACCCCCCCCCCCCCCCACCCCCCCCCGTTCACGAAAATGGTTGGCTCCTACAGGTGTGAGTCACTTGGCTGTTGCTTGCTATATAAAGCTGGCAGACAGGAATCAAGGCATTCCTTCACTGTTCGATTGAATGTTAAAATAGGCAAAACGAGTGACCTTAGAGTCTTTGAATCTGATATGATCATCGGTTCCTGGTGCGCCAGTTCCAGTATCTCAGAAGCAACCGGCCCTCTGGGGTTTTCACGCATGACAAACAAAAAAACATCCAGTCAGCGGAGGTTGAAGGAGAATGGCAAGAATCATGCACGGACCACAAACAGGCAAATAACGGGGCAGTACAACAGTGGTGTGCAGAACGGCATCTTGGAACGCACAACTCGATGGTCCTTGTCACGGATGGGCTATTGCGCCAGATTACCTCACCAGATTCCACCCCTATCAGCTAAAACCAAGAAGAAGCGGCTCCAGGGGGCACGCAATCACCAAAACTGGACAAATGAGGAGTGGAAAAAGATTGCCTGGTCCGACGAATCCTGCTTTCTGTTGCGCCATGCTGATGGCAGATTTGGTGTCAGCAGCATGAGTCCATGGCCCCATCTTGCCTGGTGTCAACGATACAGGCTGGTGGCGGTGGTGTAATGTTTTTTTTTCTGGCACTTACTAGGTCCCTTGATACCAATTGAGCAACGTTTCCATGCCCTGAAGAATTCAGGCTGTTCTGGAGGCAAAGGGGGTCCCGACCCGGCTGGCCACTGAGTGTTTTTTTTTAAACTTAGGAAAATCATGTTTTATACCGCTCTGGGCCTTTAAATAAACAATTACCTCCTGGCAGTGGGCCTGCAGTGATCTCCATCATGTTGTAACTGTATTGGTCTCCTCAGGGGACAGCTCTGCACAGCCTAGTGGAATCACTGAGGAGAGGCAGTTTAGATGTTACTATTGGAAGAACCTGTGAAATTGATGGGCCTTTGAAGATCCAGAAATATACAGCATTATTCCGATTGAAGTTATTTCAGTTTTAAGTTTAGGCTTTCATGGGTTTGTTTCCATATTGACGAAGCATTTACAAAAGGCCGTCTGTGTGTGTGTGTGTGTGTGAGCGCGCACATGTGTCTGGGTGATTCCAGTATGATGAAGAAAGCTGTAGCTACCTGTGATGGCGACAGGCGTGCCTGTGCATAACACACTCGTGCTCAAGTCCGAGCCCCATTCCCTTGTGCACCCTTGACTTAAATATGACTTGCCCTAGGGGTGAGTGATATGGTCCAATTTTTAAAAAACAAGAGGCTATATACCGTATCTCGACGCTTACTTTTTTTCTCTCTAAATACGCTTTGTTGTGCAATTAAAGGTCAATACACCGGATTTAAAACAGTCTGCAATAATCAAATGAGTTCAGGACAAGTCAAATGAAAGCTTTTCACAACAATTGGAACCAATAAAAGTAGACCCAAGTCAGCCATGTATTTAAATGACATTTTATCAAAACAGTTCAACCTGCTTTTTTGAAGTAATCACTGATCTGACAAGGTTAAAATGGTGAAGGCAATATGCTACAGTGAAAACTTCTGTTCTTATCATGCAGCCAATTGCAGATCAGTCACTAGCCCACCTGGAGAGTTAAGAACTAGGAAGGAAGTATTGGTCGCAGTGGTGTTTTAAAAGTCAGATATTGGAGACGAGGCCCAAACCGAAACGAGTAGATTAGCGATCTCACTGGCTACCAAAACACAGAAAACAAAACAGCCAAGTAACATGAGAAATGTTCGATAGTTTGAGTAGAGTAGGCCTAGCATCAAGTACATTTGATAAACCTTTCTCAAGTTTGTGAGATAGAACCAACCTCTCAGCACTTCCTCACAGCCCCATATGCGTTGTCTGCTGTTGATGGAGCTAATTGAGACAGTGCCCAACTTGATACATTAGTTGATATGATGTGTTGATGGACCATTTTTTAGGTGATTAGGCCTGTCAAAATTGAAAATGTTTTGCCGAAATTATTTATTTGGGGAAAACATAGAGTGACGCATCCAAAGGCCCATGGGCCTGTTTATTTATTTTTGTAATAGACTAGGCTATACCCTTTCCTCTGTTGACATAATCTATACGTTTTCTCTATTTATTTATTTTACCCTTATTTTACCAGGTAAGTTGACTGAGAACACTCATTTACATTAACAAACTGGGGAATATAAATAGTTACAGGGGAGAGGATGGGGGCTGAATAAGCCCATTGGAAGCTGGAGATCATTAGGTGGCCATGATGGTATGAAGGCCAGATTGGGAATTTAGCCACCTCTATTTGCCTGTTGCAGTGGGGAATGGCCTTCTTGCTAAGATGGGTAGGACCAGTTAAGTTCAAAGTAAAAACGTGCCACCAGGGAGCCAGCCTACACTGAGTGTACTGTACAAAACATAGACTGACTAGGTGAATCCAGGTGAAAGCTATGATCCCTTGTTGATGTCACTTGTTACATCCATTTAAATCAGTGCAGATGAAGAGGGGGAGACAGGTTAAAGAAAGATTTTTAAGCCTTGAGACGATTGACAATTGCCATTCAGAGGTTAAATGGGAAAAACAAAAGATTTAAGTGCCTTTTTACAGGGTATGGTAGTAGGTGCCAGGCACCAGTTTAAGTGTGTCAAGAACTTCAGACCTGCTGGGTTTTTCCCTCTCAACAGTTTATCAAGAATTGTCCACCACCCAAAGGACATCCTGCCAACTTGACACAACTATGGGAAGCATTGGAGTCAACATCCATGTGTAACACTTTCGACACCTTGTCGAGTCCATGCTCCGATGAATTAAGGTTGTTCTGAGGGCAATTGGGGGTACAATTCAATGTTAGGAAGGTGTTCCTAATGTTTTGTACACTCAGTATAGTTGCCAAAAATTACCGTTAAAAAAATGGAAAGCTGGTGCTGAGAAATAAAATAAAGCTCTCAAGGTTGGTGCAGCAAAATGTGGCCTACCAAATATCAAACAAAAGTCATGTTGTAAAATGTATTCTGTTGCGAGGGAGAAGCCGTTAAATGAGCAGAGTCAAATACTGATGATGAGGAGGACCAGAAACGTGATTCTAAGCACACAGACAGTTCAACTGCAACGAAAGGAATTGGGGATGCATTTGAGGTAGAAAACAGAGAGACACAAGGAATGTCAGGCATTCATTTGCAATACATGTATCCTAGTTTAAGCTAGAACATACTGTAGATTAGCTAAATGTAGGCCTATTGAATTTATTCAAATGAATTCCTTTGCACAAGTTTCTCATATGACAGGAAAAGAATGCATCAGAAAGCAGGTTAAAGGTCACAGGTTTATTTGGCAAAAGCAATTTCCATCAATTGAATTGTTTGCATCTTTTGTTGAATATACTACCACCCCTCCCCTGATTGGAATAAACTGATGGACAACAATACTTGTAGTTCAATAATTATACATATAATCCTCATTTCCTCAAGTGCTGGATTTTCACCCACAGCAGCGGTGAAATTTAGCTTAGTCTGTGAACCCTATGAACTCCACAGACTAACCCATCTTTCCCAGTATAATACCATTTTTGCTACTTCCTTTTGCAATACATCCCTCCATTGTACTGTGATGTCTTGCAAGGGTCTCGAACTTCCCTATTTGTAATTTCTACCGATATTGGGCTCCCAATCTCTGTAGCCGATGTGAGTAGAACCTTCAGGCATGTTAACCCTCACAAGGCTGCCAGCCCAGACGGCATCCCAAGCCGCGTCCTCAGAGCATGCGCATACCAACTGGCTGGAGTGTTTACGGACATCTTCAACCTCTCACTACCAAGTTAACTGAACTCTGTCATCATGAAGTGCTTTGAAAGGCTAGTCAAGGACCATCATCCCGCCATAGTCAACACCCTCAATGCACAAAAATGTGCATTCCACCCCTACAGATCGACGGATGACGCAATCGCCGTTGCACTGCACACTACCCTATCCCACCTGGACAAGAGGAATCCCAACAGTATGTGAGAATGCTGTTCATCGACTACTGCTCAGCTTTTAAAACCATAATACCCTCCAAGCTTGCCACCAAGTTCAGGGCCAAGAGTCAGAACTCCTCCATGTGGAACAGGATACTGGACTATCTGACGGGCCGATCCCAGGTGGTGAGAGTAGGTAACAACATCTCCGCCATGCTGCTCCTCAACATGGGGGCCCCCCAGGGGTGTGTGCTCAGCCCCTTCCTGTACTCCTTGTTCACTCATGACTTCGTGGCCATGCATGACTCCAACTCAATCATCAAGTTTGTTTGCACAACAGTAGTAGGCCTGATTACTAACAACGACGAGACAGCCTACAGGGAGGAGGTTAGAGCCCTGGCGGAGTGGTGCCAGGAAAATAACATCTCCCTCAATGTCAACAAAACTAAGGAGCTTATCGTGGACTACAGGAGACAGAAGAGAGAGCACGCCCCCAGCCTCATCGACGGGGCCGCAGTGGTTAGGATCAAAAGTTTCTCTGCATGCACATCACTGTCACCACAGGACAATGTGGTGAAAAAGGCGCAACAGCACCTCTACAACCTCAGGCAGCTGAAGAAATTTATGGCGCCGCATAATGGCGCCGAATAGGATGGAATTATATATTTCTATTTTTAGAGGGAGAGAAATCAAAACCATACAGTCATGGATCTCCCAGTTGAGGCCTGCACACGTATTGAATCAGCATCTATAGCAACACGGCTTGCACTGCGATGCAATGTCTTAGACCACTGCGCCACTAAGGCGCTGTACAATGTGACTGGTCGGGAGTAGGCTACAGTACTACAGAGACACAGTAGCACCTTGGGACCCAAAAGCATAATCAGTGCTCTAACTCCCCCTTGCGCTGGTCTGGAGCAATGAAGTAGTGACGCAGGGTACCGTACTAAACCACAAATTACCTCTAAGTCCCGCAGCATATTCACAAAACTTTTAGTGGAGCAACCACTATATGTGACAATGCTATTCATTGACTACAGCTCAGCATTCAACACCATAGTGCCCACGATGCTCATCACTAAGCTAAGGACCCTGGGACTAAACACCTCCCTCCAATTGGATCCTAGACTTCCTGACGGGTCTCCCCCAGGTGGTAAGGGTAGGCAACAACACATCTGCCACGCTGATCCTCAATACCGGTTCTCCTCAGGGGTGCGTAATTCGTCCTCTCCTGTACTCCCTGTTCACCCACGACTGCCTGGCCAAGCACGACTCTCTGGTCTGTGACACCATCATTAAGTTTGCTAATGACACAATAGTGTCGACATCGATGATACAGCCAATAGGGAGGAAGTCAGAGACCTGTCAGTGTGGTGCCAGGCCAACAACCTCTCCCTCAATGTGAGTAAGTGAGTAAGACAAAGGAGATGATCGTGGACTATAGGAAAAGGAGGGCCGAACAGGCCCCAATTTACATCTACGGGGCTGAAAGTTGAGAGTTGAAAGTTTCAAGCTCCTAGTGTCCACATCACCAACAAACTATGATGGTCCAACACACAAAGACAGTCATGAAGAGGGCACGACAACACTTTTTTCCCCTCAGGAGACTGAAACGATTTGGCATGGGGTCCCCAGATCCACAAAAACTTCTACAGCTGCACCATCGAGAGCTGGTTACATCGCCGCATGGTATGGAAACTGTTCAGTATCTGACCGTAAGGCGCTACAGAGGGTAGTGCGTACGGCCCAATACATCACTGGGGCAAAGCTTCCTCCTATCCAGGACCTATATACCAGGCAGTGTCAGAGGAAGGCCCAAAATTATGTCAAAGACTCCAGTCATCCAAGTCATTGACTGTTCTCTCTGCTACCGCACGGCAAACTGTACCGGAGTGCCAAGTCAAGATCCAAAAGGCTTCTTCCAAGCTATCAGAATGCTGAAAAATTAATCAAATGGCCACACAGACTATTTTATTTACATTGACCCCCCCACCCCCTTTATTTTTACACTGCTGCTGTTTTTACACTGCTTGCTGTTAATAATCTATGCATAGTCACTTTACCCCTATCAACATGTACAAATTACCTCGACTAACCTGTACCCCCGCACATTTACTTGGTACCAGGCCCCCTGTACATAGCCTTGTTAAGTAATTCTGTTGTGTTACTATTCACTTTTACTTTATTCTATTTCTTGAACGGCTTGTAAGTAAGCATTTTACGGTAAGGTCTACTACACCTGTTGTATTCGGCGCACGTGACAAATAAAGTTTGATTTTATTTGAAGACCCTAACGAACTTCTACAGATGCACCATTGAGAGCTCTCAATGGTCTCAATGGTGCATCACTGCCTGGTGTCGGGCTGCATCACTGCCTGGTACGGTATCTGCTCTGCCCTCAACCATATGGCTCTCCAGAGAGTGGTGCAGGCAGCCCAACGTATCACTAGGGGCACCCTGCCTGCCCTCCAGGACATCTACAGCACCTGGTGTCAACGGAATTCCACGAAGATCATTAAGGACCTCTGCCACTTAAGTCACGGACTGGTCAATTGGCTACTGTCCGACAGTACAGGTGCATCAGAGCTAAGACCAAGAGACAGAAAACTGCTTCTATTACCAGGCCATCAGACTGTTGAACAGCCATCCCTAGTCGTCTACCAGGTGACGCACACTCATTCAAACAAAACACACACAAGCTATCACACATACACACACACACTCACACACACACACACACACACACACTCACACACAGCCAATGCTGCTGTCCCATGCTATGGAGACATTGAACCACTGGTCACATCCCATTTCACACTGTGTATTTAAATACTGTATCCCCAACATAGCTTATTCTAATATTCCTACGACTGTGCATTGAATTTTATTTACACTGTTTATACACGGCACATGTTTATTTCTACACTGGATTCTTGACATAGCTTACTCTAATATATCTATTGCTGCATATATTATTTATTAACTGATCTTGTGTAGATCCTGTGTAAATTATCCCGGTGTACATACAAATAGATTGCATTTGATTACTGCTACAGTGATATTTGGGTTGTTAATCAGATTCGTCCCGCCGTTCTGTGATTATTTGTCTTTTTTCTCCCCCTTACATTTGAATTGTTTGACATTTTACTGCATTGTTAGGAGCTAGTAACACAAGCATTTCACTGCACCCGCTAAACACCTGCTAAACTGTGTACGACCAATAAACTTTGATTTGATTCGTTTTTTTTCCAGATCCCCTAAAGATACAGTTTGCAAGTCCATCTGAACCCTGATATTATGACATAACAACCATTCTGTGATCTGACTCCAAAAGCGAGCCACCGATGGACAGTACCAGAAAAGATGCTCTATTGATTCTGCTTCCTCAAGTCTGCACAGGGCTGACTATTCTTCACAAGGCTGACTTTTCAAAGCCCCGTATTGAGCATTCATTTTGCAGTAAATATTTTATATAATAGCTTACATTTTATGTATCAGTTCATTGACCTGAGGCAAGGGTATAGGGACATCAAAGACCTGTTCCCAACTGACTTGAATGTTATGTGGCATTGCTGTCAAACCTTTCGACTTTCAGTGAAACTGAGAATGTTTTAAATTTATGCTAATCATTTTTAAACATTCATGTTTTTTAATGGGTGGCAGACAGACTAATTATTTCATTTCTTCTTTAAGTAATTGCCTCTTCCAATTATTGTGGCAGAGCCGCAATGATTTCTTATAATTTTGTAGTGTGCATACACCTCCATACACTGTTGTTAGTTACTTGTGTGACATAATTTAACCTAGCTAGTAGCTATGTTTCCATGTCAACATTTAGAACGTTTGCATAGAAAACAGATGAAACAATTGCCTGCTACAGTGCGTTTCCATCGAACTACTTGGTGTCGATAAAAACTGCTGGAAGTCACACCAACAACAAAAAATCTAATTTAGCCTGCAGTCCAAACATGTTATTTTTACCCCCTCAAACATCGCGCTAGCCACTTTCCCTCAGTGGAATCTCCATCGAAACCGGATGCAGTTCGTTTGCCATCTTAAGTGGAAGTCCAATTCACAAACGTTTCCCCCTCGGCCCTTGACTTACCTCAAGGGAGCTAGTGAAGAACTTTGATCACTTGTGAGGTTGATATGCTCCACAATTCAACGCAAACTGTAGTCACGTCCCACTGCTGAAAAAAAAAAAAGATTTTTTTTTCACACTACCACATTGTACATGAGGATATAATGCATGGCTCTCTAGGAAATGAATAGTTACCTAGCTACACTTCAGACCCTCACCCATAGTTTGCTCCCTATCCTCCCTCGGTGGGGTGAGTCAGACTGCTGGGATGGAACACGGAGAGCTTGGGGGTGTGGAATTAAGATCTTTGCAGTCAATCAGACTTGATTTATTTCCCAAATGAGCCACATATCCCACATCTCAACGTGTGATAGTAGAACACTGAAACCCTTCCTCTACTCCAGGAGACGTAGTAACACCAGGAATGATAAAAAACTTGGCAAAGGGGTTTGAATTTGAGTGATCTTTTAGAGATACTGAATCCTTTTTCAATTTTAAAAGGGGTGGAGGAATATGAGGTGATTTAAAAAGCTACCAGGTCTTTGAGATTCACTATAAATCCAGGTAGTTTGAGATTGAACGGCATACCATCCATATTTGGGAATACAGCTTGCACAGGACAGGCATGGCAGGTTCTTTGTGTCAGCCCGACAAAACGGTTCTCTTCTTTTAACTTATTTAACCGATCTATATCCTCTCACTCATATCGTAGCTCTCACACAGTCCAGCCCTTTGAACATTGAAATGACCCCAGGTCTGTACAGGGCCTGAAAGTAATACAGCCGATACAACCGACTACAAAAGAAACCCATGAAAGATGAATTGATGCCTCTATCCATCTCCTTTGGGTTCCAGAAACAGAACTGGTACAGGGGAATCCTTGGAATCAACTTCGCATCCAGATGGTTTCGTTTGTCTTTCATCCCAGGCCTTGTTTTCACGGGGAAAATCGGAATGTAGAACACCCCCTAACTTTGAAGCTTCAAGTTTTGTTTCAGTTTGTTAACTCATTTGACTGTCGGCAATCTGAAAGTGGGACACGAGCACACAGAGTAGATTTCTTAAACAGGTGATGTTTACCGTTGGTACTTTGCATTCTGATATCACTGCAATCATTTCAGATGGATGGAATCTAATGGGGCACAAGCACAGGCCTTTTAGTCAGAGCCAAATGAAATGGTAGATTGAAGGGTCAATCATATTTGCGTCTGTTATCGATCACCCGCTCAGGTCACGGTCAGTCTTTTATCAGGCTGGTTATCTAATGGCAATACGACTCTGTGGCTTAACCTTGCAGCAGCAGCAACAAGAAGCAGCTCACTCATTTCCACTTTGATAAAAGCCCATTTCCATGGCCGACATCCCTGTTCCTCCCACGCCTTACTCCCCGCCACAGCTGCTGCCATTAACACCATAACACATTACCCAACATAGACCATTAGCGTAGTATAAAAGCCAGGCACATTAGGCACGGCAGAGTTCATTTGTTGATTTGCCAACCCCTCCTACTCACCTTCTATCCGCACGTGACCTCGGGTGTCAATCATTAGGCAGGTACATTAATATCCCATGCAGCCAATCAGATTGTAACCTTTAAATCACCCCAGGCGTGCCCTGTCATTGAATCCACCAATAAAGTTGCTCAATATATACACCCCCCCCCGACTCATGAATAAATAAGATTATGACCTTATCCTTCCCTGTTCGGCCGACATTCCAACATTTTGTCTCTGTGCCAAAATGTGTTCCATCGTTCCGATTTCAGAGCAACCAAAACCACACTGTTGTCCTTGTCTATTCATAAAGGATGGGTTTATGCAGTAAAATAAGACCTTAAAAATAAGACCCTAATGCAACTCGCACCTACACGGAACACAGATTCCATCCTTGTAAATACAGAGGACAGAGAGAGAGAAAAAAATCAAAAGAGCTGGGCCAGCCTCCCCTTGGTGGGTGCTGACCACAGATTAGAGTTATTACTGTTATTTACAAGGGTTAAGTGGTGAGAGCCACACACCCACACTACGTCAACTCTGACCATACAGGTCAGGAGTCATTTTTGACATTATCAATCTGAGCTGTGAGGTGAAGGGAGAGTGTGTGTGTGTGTGTGTGTGTGTGTGTGTGTGTGTGTAGTCACAGCCATAGACACCATGGTCACTGATTATAGGTTCTACTGTGTGGTTCGATGAGGAGCGACTGAACACTGTACTCTCTTTCTCTCGCTCTCGCTCTCTCTCTCTCTCTCTCTCTCTCTCTCTCTCTCTCTCTCTCTCTCTCTTTCTCTCTCTCTCTCTCTGTCTGGGCTCAGTGATTGTCGTTCGTTCTCAGAGGTGTGCAATAAACAGAGTCAGCCTGTAGATCCAGGTGAGGTGTGTGTGCTCTCGTGCATGAGTGTCTGTGTGTGCCTGCGTGTGTGCGCACATCATCTGTCTGGGAACAAACCTACTTTCGCATGACGCAAACCCCTGTGCTGTTTTTCCCTTGTCCCCTACAGCTCTTCCAGACAGTGGGACGTGAGGCGGTCTCCCCAGGTGCCATTGGCAGACTAATGAGATGGCACCAGGCCTGTGTATGGCTCATTGGCCTGATGCACATTACTGTGTGTAAGTATTTCTTCATCCCACTATAGCCGGCCATGCAGCAGATCGTCGACCTGTAGCTGAACATCGTGATGAATAGCAACAATACCCAAATTGACGGGGATGCTGTGTGTGTCATTTATTAAGGCAACCCTATGTTAACAGTTACCAGACATTAGTCGTGAAGCAATATCTCACAGTGTGGGGGGAAATGTAAAAGAATAACTGAACCATTGGATGGTTCAACACGTTTTCCATAGTTTGCTCTGGTAAAATAGTGACGTCATAGCTACTGATTTGTCAAATGTTCAATCAGGGTATATTTCTCTGCAACTTTGAGTGAGGTGACCTACATACCCAACCTACTGCTTTTTGCTGCTGAATGGGAATTCTCTCTCTCTCGCTATATATATAAGGCTCTGGACATTCCCATTCTATGACCAGTACAAGCCCAATTAAAAAGCTGATACACACTGCAACAGTTCCAAAGTCTGAATTGAATGAATTCAGAGTAAATGATTGTCATGGTGCCAATTTCACTTTTGGTCTTACTTCAAGCACACAGGAGATGACACATTTTTTTAATCATAAGATTAGTGTAATAATGTAATATGGTAATTCAATATAAATATGTGTGAGATGGTTAATAACAAGGCTGAGTATCATATCAATCCGACACAACAGATTCTCAGTGCGGCTTCCAAATTAATCAAAAGAAATGAGGTAAAAATCTCTCCCAGTACTATTCAACTTCACATTTCTCTAAATTTGAAGTTGGACTTCTCTCTTAATTACAGAACAGGAACTTGAAGCTGGATCCTTGGCCCAGTCGGCAGGGAAAGCGGGCCAGTGGGGAAGCGGTATGAGCGGAAAATTGGAACACAAGAGCAGGCAGGTGGTTCAGCGCAGGACGCCCAGCGAGGCTTCGGGGAGGTAATTAATTAACAACAATAAAAAGGTCCAGACAGGGACCTCAAGGGGCCCCCCATGCCTCCTCAGATCTCAGGCCAGGGGGTTGGAGGGCTGTGGTGGGCTTAAGTGAGACGAGGAGCGCACATCTGACTATCGCCCCCCTGACTCCTGCACTGTTGGAATCAAACATTTGATTAAGACCAATTGAAATACTGTCAGTGTTTTTAAATTAGGCATAATAGCATCTGGAAACCTCTGTGTTAGATGTCTTACTAATTCCAATACCCCATGATATTAAACCGCAGTCAACTAGTCTCTTTGGGTAACGTACAATGAGAAAGGACAAACACATGCATAACATGACTATGATATCTTGTGGAAATGTATTGATTATGTAAATAAAACACATTTACATGCATAGGTTTAATAACAACCTATCTATGTAAAAATATTTTCAGAATAAAATCTAAGGAAATAAACTGAAATAATGGCAACAGGAAAAGGAAATAAAATAAGTCATGATCTACAGCAATCCTTTATGGGGACCACAAAAAAATATGAAATAATTAGGATGATTAATAAGTGACAACAAACAACAGGTATACACTGAACAAAAATATAAATGCAACATGCAACAATTTCAAAGATTTTACTGAGTTACAATTCAAATAAGGAAATCAGTCAATTTAAATAAATAAATGTTCCCTTAATTTATGGATTTCACATGACTGGGAATACAGATATGCATTTGTTGGTCACAGATACCTTAAAAAAAGTTAGGGGAGTGGATCATTAAACTAGTCAGTATTTGGTGTGACCACCATTTGCCTCATCCAGCACGACACATCTCCTTCGCACAGAGATGATCAGGCTGTTGGCTGTTGGCTGTGGCCTGTGGAATATTGTCCCACTCCTCTTCAATGGCTGTGCGAAGTTGCTAGACATTGGCGGGAACTGGAACAAGCTGTTGTACAAATTGATCCAGAGCATCACAAACATGCTCAATGGGTGACATGTCTGGTGAGTATGCAGACCATGGAAGAACTGGGACATTTTCAGCTTCAAGGAATTGTGAACAGATCCTTGCGACATGACTCTAGCCACTTTAATAATGGAAAAACGTATGTAATAAATGTATCACTAGCCACTTTATATAATGTTTACATACCCTACATTACTCATCTCATATGTATATACTGTACTCTATACCATCTACTGCATCTTGCCAATGCCGTTCGGCCATCACTCATTCATATATTTTTATGTACATATTCTTATTCATTCCATTAGATTCCTTTACATTAATTCCTTTACATTCATTCCTGTTGTGAAATTGTTAGGTTAGATTACTTGTTAGATATTACTGCATGGTCGGAAGTAGAAGCACAAGCATTTCGCTACACTCGCATTAATATCTTCTAACCATGTGTATGTGACAAATAAAATTGATTTCATTTGGGTCTGTGCATTAATGGCACGACAATGGGCCTCAGGATCTCGTCACGATATCTCTGTGCATTCAAATTTGCCATCGATAAAATGCAATTGTGTTTGTTGTCTGTAGCTTATGCCTGCCCATACCATAACCCCACCGCCACCATGGGGTAATCTGTTCACAACGTTGACATCAGCAAACCACTCGCCCATGCAACACCGTACACGCTGTCTGCCATCTGCCCGGTACAGTTGAAACCAAGATTCATCCGTGAAGAGGACACTTCTCCAGCATGCCAGTGGCCATCGAAGGGGAGCATTTGCCATCTGAAGTCGGTTCCGACCCCGAATTGCGGTCAGGTTAAGACCCTGGTGAGGACGACGAGCACGCAGATGAGCTTCCTTGAGATGGTATCTGAAAGTTTGTGCATAAATTCTTTGGTTGTGCAAACACAAAGTCTCATCAGCTGTCCGGGTGGCTAGTCTCAGACGATCCCACAGGTGAAGAAGCCGGATGTGGAGGTCCTGGGCAGGTATGGTTAAGTGTGGTCTGCGGTTGTGAGGTCGGTTGGACAAACTGACAAATTCTCTAAAACGATGTTGGGGGCAGCTTATGGTAGCAAAGTAAACATTAAATTATCTGGCAACAGCTCTAGTGGACATTCCTGCAGTCAGCACGGCATTTGCACAGTCCCTCAAAACTTGAGACATCCGTGGCATTGGGTTGTGTGACAAAACTGCACATTTTAGAGGGGCCTTTTATTGTCCCCGGCACAAGGTGCACCTGTGTAATGATCAGGCTGTTTAATCAGCTTCGTGATATGCCACACCTGTCAAGTGGATGGATTATCTTGGCAAATGAGAAATGCTCACTAACAGAGATGTAAACAAATTTGTGCACAACATTTGTGTGTATGGAACATTTCTGGGATCTTTTATTTTCAGCTCACGAAACATGGGACCGACACTTTTCACGTTGCATATTTTCTTTATTCAGTGTATAACAATAACTTTATCCCATTACTCAAAAACATGAAAGCAGATCTAATTAAATGGAACAATTTTCCAATAAATCTAACAGGTAGAATAAACCTCTTCGGAATGGCATGGCTCCCAAAGTTATTAAACTTATTTTCAGTAACACCAATCACCTCACCGTTCTAAAGGCATAGAAACCGTGAATGACTTGGTAATATGATTTTTTTTTTCAATTCCATGACAGAATTTAAAAAAAATTGGACTGACCAATGTAGACATTTTCAAATACATGCAACTTTAAAGTTTTATGTCATGAAATGTTCCTCTAAAATCTTTTTGAGTCAGGAAAGGACTCATATAATAGGTAAGATATACAAAACATTGCAGACAGCCTATTCAACTGAAAATCTCGTAGAAAAAAAAAATATATATATAATATATATACTATTATATATACTATATATATACTATTGGAACCAAGACCTAAAAATAACTGATATTGGCACAAGATGGAGTGTTGGAACATTAACGAATTTACAGTAAACAAAAATGTAGGCTTAATCCAGTATAAACGAATGTACAGAACGTATTATACAAGAGACAACATTTACAAAGTGTAAAACAATGACTCAATGATTCATGCCTTCTGAGAATGATATAAAGTCCAAAATGTATGGGTGGGGTTAGAAAACTAGGTGTATAGTCACAATGTGTCAGTGATGTCATTTCTAGGCGAGAGTATCTTCTGGCGTCATGCTTGACTCCCTGGTACTTGTTTAGTAACAGTATTCATCGTTCACTTTGATTTGTTAGTTCTTTGTCTGTTTTTCATTATGCGTTTGTTTTTGTCTACTTTTTGAGCTGTTGTTTTTGGTCCACTTTTAGGCCAACTAGAGTTGTGACTTTTACAATCTTGGCTTACTTGTGCTAGCTAATTGGCAGTTAGCCTACCTCAGAGTCTGGACTGCACTGCTGTGATCACCTCCAACTGCCTGGACTCTTCCTCTGATCGCTGGCCTCCTGGTTCCCTGACCCACCTCTGCATTATTGCCTTGGGCATTTATCTATTTTAGATTTCCCTTGCAATACCTCCCTTTGGAATACCTATCGGATTACCCTCTGACTCTTCCCGCCTCCCCCCTGCTTATTCGCTGGCTAGCTCTACGGCCTCTGCCCTGAATCGCTTCTCTCCCTGGCTCTCGCTCTGGTATCCCAGCCTCCTCTCTTTGGCATGGGCCCCAGCTGTCAATCTCATTGAGTTAGTCTTCAGATGTGTGTTTGACTATGGGTTCCAGTGCTAGCTGGATTAATGTTGACAAGTTGGGGTCTGGCTTGCTGCTTTGTCGACCGTGGCGGTTTCTGTGTGGATTTATCTGATATTTTTTGTGGATCTAAATTGCTATAATGCTACTGCCCAATGGCTCCTCTATGTTCCTCCTGTTTGCGCTCTGCCCATGGTTACTATCGTTATCCCCTTCCTGTTTTCTCCAGACCAAATACTACTCCCCCCTTGATCTTCGTCACGTAAATAATAACTATTGGCTCTCCTCTGATGTACCTATCCCTGCCCGCTCATCATGCATCCTACATAGCTGCCGCTACCTGCTTCGTGGATCACGTCTGTCAACTATACTACTGGTCCAAACACACCAAGACAGTCGGGAAGAGGGCACGACAATGCCTATTCCCTCTCATGAAACTGAAAAGATTTGGTATGGGTCCCCAGATCCTCAAAAAGTTCTACAGGTGCACCATCGAGAGCATCCTAACTGGTTGCATCACCGCCTGGTATTAAGAAGGAAATTCCACTATTTAACAAGACACACCTGTTAATTGAAATGCTTTCTAGGTGACTACCTCATGAAGCTGGTTGAGAGAATGCTTAGTGTGCAAAGCTGTAATCAAGGCAAATAGTGTCTCTCTCAAATATATGTTGATTTGTTTAATACTTTTTTGGTTACTACATGATACCACAGTGGTGGAAAAAGTACTCAATTGTCATACTTGAGTAAAAGTAAATGTTATACATTAAATTCCTTATAATAAGCAGTGGTGGGTGTACTTAAGTATAAAAAGTAAAAGTATGAAATGTAAGAGCCGTAAATCCAAAAAGCAAATCAGACAGACCTATAATTTGGTTTGAGCTTTTCTGAAAGGCAACAAACAGTCTTACAGACGCAAGAAGCTCAGATCATAAAATGTGGATTCTCAAACAGGCAACAGATCGTGACATGTGGCTGAAGCGCTTCTTCAGTCCCAGTTGTAGCACATCCACCAGAGGTTTACAGTACTTCAGGGACAACTTGATTCGGTCAAGTTTTGTGATCAGCAGGTTGGAAGTAGCCACCCCATCTGGTTTCAGCCTGCAGGATATTGATGGCCTTTGCGACTGGGCTCATGGTGGCAGCATACTCTGTGAGGAAGGCGGGTTCAGCTGGATTGAACCTATGAATTTTTTTTATATATATATATAATAATACTGTGTTTCCTAACCCTATACAAAGGGGACCATGAACCATTTCACCTGATTTAGCTACAGTAATCAATGGCTGGATGAGTAGTTGACTAAATGGATCAATGATAGTGAATGGCTACAACATGTGAAACAGTTATAGGTCCCCAAGCAAAGGGTCAGGAAACACTGCAACATATTTAGACAACATTCAAGACCTTGAATTATGACGAAATAATAAATAATCCATACATTGGAACCTCGAAGTCTGTGCGGAGAACTCTGACGACTGCCACTCCTCTGTCTTTGATGATCCTCAGGAGTCTTTCTACAGCCATGAACCAGGAGTTCCACCTTGTAGCATTCGTGGGACAGCAGCTGGAGGTAACAGGCATCTTCAACCTTTTCGGCTGCAAGTGTGGATCTTCTGCATTTGTTCCAAAGTCTTTGGCACTTGCCAAATGTTGAACAGGACACTTTTTTGTAAGCCTCACTGAATGTTGCTTTCAGGGCATCGACTGTAGATACCAAGTTGAGTAGGCAGAAAGCACAGCGCTGGTGCTTCGGCAGCTGGTACTCAAAACCATCATCTTCATTCAGGATCATTGTCACGTCAACAAACTCCACCAACTTCACAAACTTCCTGTACTGGCTGAGCTGCTTCAAAAACGTGGAAAGCTTTCAAGAAGTTAGAGCCATTGTCTGTGGTTGTTCTCACAATCTTAATCCGGATTTCAAACTCCACATGGGTGTCATTTAGGGCACCTGCTAACACATGAAAGGTGTGCGATCTTCTCAACCGTTTACAGGCCAGGGCTGCAGAGCATTTGTTGAGAATGTTGGTGTTACAGTGGGCTGCAACACCAATGAAGCTCCGTCTTCTTGCAGACCAGCAGTCGTTGGTGGTGGTGGCGATGTGGTCAACTCCTCTCATGGAGTCACCTTCTTCATTTCGTTGGAGGCTTCATCAATCCTGGAGCCCAGTGGGAGCCTTGATAAGATCTTCTTCAGATGGTGTACACGCTTTCTCTGAAATAAGAAAAGGAAAAGAGAAAGACAGTTACTTAGCTAGATAACTACCAACACCAAATACTTAAGGTATAGTATCCTAATTGTAAAGCTATAAACAACATTAGTTAAGTGAGAGTTTGTGACCACCATTTAATATTACAATGAGAAAAAGCGTAATGGTAATTGATCTAACTAGTAAGGTTACGTGAATAACTTTATCAACACACGGAATAAAATGGCTAGCTGACTGGTCAAGCTAGACCAGGCGTTTAGAGAAAAAGGTATTATAGCTTTATTGCTCGTGTCTGTTTAGTTAGATTGCATTAGCTAACAAAGCGTCCGAATCTTTAGCAAGCTAAAGTAGGTAGCTACTAGCTAGTGAGCTATTTAGGTATAGGATTAGTAACACTGCTTGTTGCATTAGCGAATGTGGGCTAGCCAGGTTAGCTAATGTTAGCTATCATGCTAATTAGCATGCTAATGTTATTCTAGCTAGCTAGCAAACCAACAGTAGATTTACCTTTTAGGTTCGACGGCGAGTTCTTGAACGCTAGTATTTCATGAACTTTGGTAAACATAACATACATTCCATCCGGTAGGATGAATCCTTCATCCAGAGGAAATAAAACAACATGTATTTTAGATACAGCCAAGGCTGTTCGTCCTCATCAGGCGGTGGTGGAAGAGCGATGTCGGACATGATTGTGCGATTTCGGACATGCAAAGTGCTGCTGAGTGGATGACTGTTTTGCAAGTGACAGGCTCCCGGTGGGTGGGATTTACACGTTAGGACCCTTGGATTTGCCCAAATTGATGATGATTGGATTAGCTCTGCATGTCGTCGCCTGCTGCTTAGCAAAACAAGTACACCCATGAGTGTTTCGACTCGTCGATGTTGCTTGCATCTTTTTTCCAACATGATTCGTTTTTTTCTCCCAGCTTCAGATTCATTTGATTTTATAGCGAGTAACGGTGTCAGGGGAAATGTATCCGAGTAAACTATACTTATTTTTTTACATTTTATGAAATGATGTAAAAGTCGACAGAAATATAAGTAGGACAGATACCCCCCAAAAACGTATTTGTTACTTTACACAACTGTGATTCCATGTGTTATTTCATAGTTTTGATGTCTTCACTATTATTCTACAATGTAGAAATTAGTACAAATAAAGAAAAAACCTTGAATGAATAGGTGTCCAAACTTTTGACTGAGACTGTATATATAATATATACAGTGACCCTGTATCAAACTGTTTATTATATACCAGTTCATCTTATGGAGGAACACCAGCATGAATGCATGATACAGGGTGCAGTGCACAATGTACAATGGTCCTGGGACAGGCTGAGTGGAAGATCTTTCCTTCTCTCTGTCACAAGGTGCCAACGTTGACATCAGTGTGTGACTGGGAACAGATCATTATTATCCCCTCAGAGACAAAAAGAAGAGAGAGAGAAAGACAGAGAGAGAATGAGAGAGAGGTGAGGTTGATCTGACACAGAGACATGACACTGACTACTTGTTATTGATGTGGAGGCAGAATAATGTGTGTGAGAGAGCCAGCATAGAACATCCATACACTCCAGGATGCAGCCCTGTCCTATGCTGCTGTCACTTTGTTGTCTCTCAACTTCTCAAACTGAGACTGAACGTATCCATATCCCTGCTCAAGATTTAGAGCCAGAACACAGCTTATATCCCACTCATTGCAGAATAAACTGTATATACAGTTCATGCAATGTAACTATTGAAACGCATCAAATCACATTTTATTTGTCACATGCACCAAATACAACAGGTGTGCACGTTACAGTGAAATGCATACTTACAAGCCCTTGACCAACAATGCAGTGTTAAGAAAGTATTTACTAAAATAAACGGAAGTTAAAATAAATAAATAAATAAATAAATAACAATAATAATAATTGAACAAAAATAAATCATTATGGAGTGACAATATATAGCAGCGAGGCTATATACAGGGGGTACCAGTACAGAGTCAATGTGACTGGACAATAAACAGAGAATTGCCGCAGCTTAAAAATCGGGGGGGGACACAATGCAAATAGTCTGGAAAGCCATTTGATTAGCTGTTCAGGAGTCTTATGGCTTGGGGATAGAATCTGTTAGGAAGCCTTTTGGACCTAGACTTGGTGCTCTGGGTACCACTTGCTATGTGGTAGCAGAGAGAACAGTCTATGCCTAGGGTTGCTGAAGTCTTTGGCCATTTTTGGGCCTTCCTCTGACACCGCCTGGTATAGAGGTCCTGGATGGCAGGAAGCTTGGTACCAGTGATGTACTGGGCCGTATGCACCACCGTCTGTAGTGCCTTGCGGTTGGAGGCCGAGCAGTTGCCATACCAGGCAGTGATGCAACCAGTTAGGATGCTCTCGATGGTGCAGCTGTAGAACTTTTTGAGGATCTGAAGACCCATGCCAAATCTTTTCAGTCTCCTGAAGGGGAATAAGTGTTGTCGTGTCCTCTTCACAACTGTCTTGGTGTGTTTGGACTATGAAAGTTTGTTGATGATGTGGACACCAAGGAACTTGAAACTCTCAACCTGCTCCCCTACAAACCCGTCGATGAGAATGGGGGCGTGCTCGGTCCTCCTATATTTCTTTAGTCCACAATCAGCTCCTTTGTCTTGATCACGTTGAGGGAGAGATTTTTTTTTACTGGCACCACACTGTCAGGTCTCTGACCTCTTCATACTACAGACACAGAGTTTGACTGCTGGTCTATGAAGTATTTCATGGACGTATGAACAGCAACGGCTCCCATCGTTTGGCAAGAAGAAACTATTCAGGGGTGAACACTTTGGTGCCAAATATGTTGTAGAGACTTGGCTCAGGACTTACCTTTGAAAAATGTTAACAAATATACCCTTCTCTGCCTCCTGACCATCCCCACCCGGCCACATGAAAACTAAAATAAATGACAATGTGAAGCCAAAATTTAGTAGGGTTGACCACAGGCTGAGCCATCCATATTGACCAATAATGTATGCACTGTATGGAGAGAATGACATGGCCCTGCACAAGGGGGCTGGAGCTGTTTTATTGGCTCCCTCATACTCAATTTCCATTTAATTTGTAAGCTGGCTTCCTGAGTCTATGTCTGGCAGCCAAGGTGTAAATCTGGCCTTATCTGGCCCCGGCATGCATAGCTCATCTCCACACACACTGTGCCAACAACAGATCTATTCATGGCCACCACGTTCTTGGCTGCCCGTGTATTAGAGAATACAACGCAAGGCGAGATAATTTCAATGCGGTGTCATCTATGCAGCTTCGAGAGGGGAGGAGACGGGGGGGGGGGGTTTGTTCTCTATGCCGAACGACCCTTGACACGAACCCCTCTGCATGGTGTTATTGGACAGACAAGACTAGAATATGATGTTCCCTGGGATACGTCTGTGGGAAATGACATGCATTCATATCCTGCTACTGTGGGTGGCTTCACATGTCAACACGAGCTAGGTGAGGGATGACCAGAATTCCCTGAGATGTGACCCTACAGGTGAGGGTGTGTGTTGATGCTTGGCAGGCGGGAAACCATTCTTCCAATTGGGCTAATTGAAGAAGACAGGGCTGAGCAGAAGATGTTGAACACATTAGAATGAAGGAGGTCAGGATAGATGGGTAAAATGGCTGGATAAATATGCCTAGGAGGAAGTGGACAGACATTTCACAGTGGACATTTCTTATTCTACAGACAGCTCATCATTAGGTGATTCTATATCCTCTGAGATAATGAAATCGGTTGAGTTTTCTTCACAAACAATTGTTGGAGAGTGTCTCGACTTCTGGAGCGGTTAGGTGCTTTGGGAGATGTTCTGGCGAGACCTGTTCCATTGCATCATTACTCATGTTCTCCATGACACGTCTGTCTGTAGGACACATTCACACCACCACTATCATTAACACAAAGTTCTCCCCTCCAAAAAAGGTTTACTAAAGGTTTCGTTTGAACATTTTTAAAAGAGTAAACTGAACTTTCATGGCCACATATGTTCAGTATCAATTTCCTAAGCAATCAGCCTGGCCCAGGAATTTTACCATCATCAGAAATGGAAATTAGAACGTTAAAAGCCCAATGCAACTTTTTTATATATCTATTCAATTTTTATGGGTAACAATTAAGTACCTTTCTGTAATAGTGTTCCATTCAAATTGAGCAAAAAACTATTTCTCAAACTACAATTTTGCTAGTACTGTCTGGGAGTGGTCTGAGTGGTAAGGGTGAGTGCACCTGAAAACTAGCTGTTTTTTGGCAGAAAGGTTTGAAACTCTTTGTTATTGGTTTATTATCTTATTATCTAGCACCTGGTGATGTCACCAGGCAACCTGACACTCCACCCATGCAAAACCTGAGGATTAGAAGGGTCTTTGTGGGTTGTATTTTCAACTAGCAACTCTCAGGGAATTACTGATGTTTCTAAAATCGCACTTTGACAGTGTTAGTTTCATCAGCTATTGTACAACATGATACGTAACACAGGGAAAAACTGCATTTTCACGGCACACTGGGCTTTTAATAATCAACGCTGTAAGCAGTGTGCTCCTAATAATGAAGCTAAAACAATAATAGTTCACTTTGCGTGTCATTGGACGTGAGGACATCCATGGGGCGGCGGCACACGCTCCCGCCGAGTGCAGCAGGGAGTCGGGATTGCGAGGTGTTAGGGAGACCGTTGAGGTGGAACAAGGCGGATTGGACCAGAGGTAGAGCGCTCACCAAATGCAAGTGCATTTATTAACAAGTGCTAGAGTTCCATAATTCATAAGATGTATGTACACTATCTACAAATATATACAAAATGTACACATTTTTTAAAAAATGCCTCAAAGTATTCTCTTGCCTGGCATGACCCTTTCGAGTTCCATATTTTTAAGTGACGTGCGCACAGTTTTGCCACAGGAGGGATGTGTCCCGCCGAGGCGAGGTAAGGGGTGTGTATGTTTATGAGGCACGCGCTGTCTCCAGTGCTCAGGCCATTTGAAAGTGAGAGGGGAAATGTAGGCCAGTGGATGAGGATTAAGGGCTTGTCCCTCCTGTATCCTTCTTAATGAGGCTCACTGTGCCAGGAGAGGAGTACAGTGTGGAGTAGGGATGCTCCGCGGCACAGCCGCAGAGCCTTGCTACCACTCCCCACTCGGATAAACCCTCTTCAGCCCATCAAGGGGCTGGCAGGGGAGGCTGGGGAACAAACACTGAGATGAGAGAGACATCAGACAAGTCAGGTAATTAGGACTTCTCTCCAGAAGAGAGGTAGGAGAAGGGAGGATAGCATGGCTAAACACCTCCTCTCCTTTTCTTCCCCAAGTCCTTGAGGGTCATGCTTGTTTTTGCCTTGATATTTGTGTTAATGACTGAGCTCCGTGTCTATCGCCCAGAGGGGACTGCTGTGTGTGTCTGAGGGAAAGCAGCTAGCGGTGAGGGCAAAGCAGCGTTTTGTTTTTGTTTTTCCCCAGCAGCTGGAGGCGATGACGGGGAACACAATAACAATGTTCATGCTCTGTGTGAATACATAAGCACTCACTCATCTCCAAATCACAGAGTCACATAAACATCAAGCCTAGTCATCAACACACACCTGCTGTGACGTGGAGCATATGAAACGCCATATCATTACTGGGAATGGTGAGTCTCTCTTATTGTACTGACTGTACAAATGAGGTGGCTAATGTCGTACAATAATGGACTGGGTTTAATTGCTACCAGTAAATATACAACCTAATGGCCACTTATGAACGTTCAAAAAATATCAAGTGCACCATTTTGACTACAATCACTCTTTCTCTCCTGATCACTCCAATTGGTTTGACATTGGTGCCCAGTACAAATACTCCCGTCCCCCATTTCTCAACACCCCCTCAACCCCTACCTCCACTCTCCCCTTGGTCTGTACACCTCCAACCACCCGCCACCCCCGTCCAATCCACCTCCCATTCCGTGCACAGCCCCTTACCCTGCCCCTCATCCCCCATTCTTCCCCAGTCCAGATGCTCCATGTATTAATGGAACTGCTGAAATATTAACACCTGCGTGCCTCTCTCTCTCTCGCTCCGAGCCTCTCGGTCCCCTCTGCAGATGTGGCCTGTCAATCTGCATGAAGAGGAACATGGCCGGCTAATCAGAATGACGGCGTGCTACGCTAGCCTTGCTCCCCGCTATCCTTGCTGACCGCTAGCCTTGCTCCCCGTGAGCGTGGTCTTTTAAAGAGGCCTTTATCTTTATTTATTTATTTTGCTCACTGCCTCTGTATGGGTTTTATATGCCTGTCTCCCTAGATCCCCATCCAGGCTCAGTCAACCAGGCACACTACCTGTGTACATAATAGCATCATAAAGCCTGTTTATGGCTGTTATGTTGCAGAGATTATTGGAAACGTGAAAGCTGTTAAACGGATTGTGTCATGAACACAATAGTGAGGGAGAAGGGGGTGGGGGAAAAAATGACCAAATTTGAGGAGTCCGATGGGGAGCGTAACATAGCAGACCTGACCAAGCACTCTAAATAACATGATTCATATTTTATAGTCCAAAACACATCTTTAATGCATCATCCTGTATGTGGTATATGAAACTATTCTTGAATCTATGGACGGGTGGAAATCAGTCGCTTGGAGAACCAGGGCAGGTCAGTTAGAACAATCGTGTAACATTTTACAACCTCTCAATGTAAATTACAGGTTGGTTATATACATTATATTAGTTATACAGTGATTGGCTTTATTGGTGTGGCTAGGAGATGTAGGAGGCGGTGTTGGAATTCTATGCACTGACAAAGCAAACTTTTAAACTCTGCTTAAAGGGACGAAGGTTTGATGCATTCACCTTGTCTCCCCTCCAGTGTCTGAGCTTTGCTGAATGGAGAAGAGGGATGGTGGATATATGCGAAGTCACATAAAAAAATATTTAAAAAATAGTGGAGACCTTTAAAAGGTGAGTTTCACCTATTGTTCCTCAGTCAGATTCAGCCCTTTAAGTGTCTCACCTCTAAGGAGCTAGCCTGGTTGCCGTCTCTGATCAGCTGTGACATTCTACTCCTTCCCACTATTGTCATTTGCCAAATGACAGGGGTGGCAAGGAGTGGAATGTTAGCTAAAAAGACCGCTACCCACACTACTAAGGAGCTATCCTAGGGCCCAACCTCACCTCACCTTGGCGAGAAATGGCAAGAAAACACTGGAGAGTATTACATTAACGCCGTGGCCCACAATAGCTCAGTCTGTAAAAGGGAAGGACTGATAGCTAAAAGCTAAAGCTCTAAAAACACTATGAGTGAGGAGGAAAGCGGAACAATGACCATCTGTTGAGCTTGCCACAGCCGTAGGGAGATCGATTGGTGAATATTTCATTAGAGGCTGAGCTAAATCCTCTCCAAATCAACACATACATACACTGTATCTCCCTGGAGGGGTTTCGCTACCATATGTGCATGTTTATTCATACAGGGGGCCATGTTGTCTGAGAGAGTGATGGATATAGGTAATTACTTTCCTCTGATCCCGTTTAGCCCGCGCGCCGGCAAAGCTCGTAATTGCGGGCGAACACAGGGAGCAAATCGAGTTAATCTAGAGTAAATTGATAAAGATGCTAAACAATGCACCCCGCATACGAAGTGCGCTGGGGTTATCAGTGGCAGGTGTTGGAGTGCTTGACGACACTGTACGTCGGAGCAGGGCGGTTTGATTGGGGGGGTTTCACACGGTGAGATGGTCTACTGTGATGAGGGATAATTAATACCTTCTAATCTTCATCTGCTCTAGCAACAACAGGAGGAGCAGGGAAGTCCAATAAGATTCCGTCAGTTTATCTCTGTTCCTCTTTCTCCCATCTCGCTATCTGTCTCTGTGGGCGCTATGTCTTCCTCAACTTTGATCTATCCCTGTCCGTTTCTAAGCTTTACCTCAGCTAGATAAAATGCTGTGTGCGATGACGTAGTGCAGACGAATTTGGCAGCCGAGCATCGATCATCCTACTACCTGCATTCAAATAATTACCCTCAATGTTTATTGGATTTTTGCATCAAGCTCAGAACGTAACCTCTATGAAGTTCATCGTAGCTTACTTCATCTGCCTAGAATCTTTCCCATTGTAACGTAGAGAGTCAGCGAGGATGTGCCGTTAGGGAGTTTTATGACAAAGAACATGGGACGATACAAAACAAGAGAAGAGCCGCATCTAACTTGGAAACATTAATAATATTGCCTGGTGGGTGATAACAAAGGAGTGCTAGATAAAGGGAAGCAATCAGGGTAGCGATGGAGTCCAGGTGTGCCTCATGATGGGGCGCAGGTGTGCGTAATGAGGGCTGCAGCATATCAACGCTTGACTCCAAGTTTACATCGACAGGATGGCATTATACGCTTCCACCGCAACTTTTTATAATTACACTGAAAAATGTAAACGCAAGGTGTAAAGGGTTGGTCCCATGTTTTATGAGCTGAAATAAAAGATCCCGTACATTTTCCATACACACAAAAAGCTTATTTCTCTCAAATGTTGTGCACACATTTGTTTACTTTCCTGTTAGTGAGCATTTCTCCTTTGCCAAGATAATACATCCACCTGACAGGTGTGGCATATCAAGAAGCTGTTTAAACATCATGATCCTTACACAGGTGCACCTTGTGCTGGGGACAATAAAAGGCCACTCTAAAATGTGCAGTTTTGTCACACAACACAATACCACAGATGTCTCAAGTTTTGAGGGACCATGCAATTGGCATGCTGACTGCAGGAATGTCCACCAGCGCTGTTGCCAGATAATTGACTGTTCATTTCTCTAACATGTCTCTACCATGCCACCTCAAATGTTGTTTTAGAGAATTTGGACCACGTGTATGGCGTCCTATGGACAAGTGGTTTGCTGATGTCAACGTTAACAGAGTGCCCTATGGTGACAGTAGGGTTATGAAATGAGCAGGCATAAGCTACGGACAACGAACACAATTGGATTTTATCGATGACAATTTGAATGCACAGAAATACCATGATTGAGGTCCTGAGGCCCATTGTGGGGCCCATTTTTTAAAAAGGTATCTGTGACCAACAGATGCACATCTGTATTCCTGTAATGTGAAATCCAAAGATTACAGCATAACGAATTGATTTAAATTGACCGATTTCCTCACGTGAACTGTAATTCAGTCAAATCTTAGAAATTGTTGCATGTTGCATTTCTATTTTTGTTCAGCATAATTTTGCAGACACAACAAGATTCTATCACGTCGAACGAACAAATTGTGTTTCCATCAGTGTCTCTTATTTTACACAGGATGACTTTACTCGCGTGAAGACTGTGGATGGAAACGTGGTTATTGTAATCATCTGTCATATGGAGTAGCATCTAGCCTGTGTTGTAGCGACTATTTTCTCCGTACAGATTTTCATTGCCATCCACACGCAGACACCCTTACTCACACACTGAAGAGTGGGCTGTCACACAATAGACTTAAGATGTCCGCTCATTTATTTTATTTTTAAAAGCTTCAGCATCCTACACTGGCTCCAGTATGTCCAGGCCTGACAAACTTTTTTTTAACTCACTGCCAGCAGATTATGACAGGCACTAAGTGAAACGTTCCCAGGTATCATAGGCTTTAAGGTATCATACTGATACACATTTAGCTGATTATAGTGGGGCGTGTTTTAAACATGTCCAGGACAGCAGTGACCTCTCCCTGCTGTAACCCCCATCGCAGAGGGAAGAGGAAACTGTGAGTTTGACATTAACACTTAGAATGAAGAAAACATTATTCGGCCGTTAAAATATACCAAGCTAATAATGTAATATCATTTCCTTCCTCTATCTACTATCTCTGTGGAAGACAGCGATTTCCACAGGAGAAGCTTCGCATGTGATCTTTTGCAACCCCTCCTTTCTCCCCACTCGTTATCTTCCGTTGTTCCTCTTCTGTCTTTCTTTCTCTCCCCATCTCCCATTTTCTCTCTCTCTCTCTCTCTCTCTCCTCTCTCTCTCCTCTCTCTCTCCCCTCTCTCTCTCTCTCTCCCTCTCCCCTCTCCCCTCTCCCCCTCTTTGCACATGACTATTTATAAAGCCGGCTGGTTAGGCCTGCATCATGCCCTCTAGAATCTGGAGTTCCAGACTTAGGCACCCCAAGGCAAAAGTTGACTGCCATAAGCACACTGCCGATCTGCAACTGATATTAATATTTGAATAAGTGAATACGTAAATATATGAAGCAGTGCAATCAGAATCATAGCTCTCCAAATAAATATGGGAGAAGAAGGTGTGCTTAAAATTAGAATATGGAAGCTTAGAATACGGAGTGTGAGATGTGTTACAGTCACGTTGAGATAACAATGCCTAGTTGAAATGATGTTTGCATAATGCACCGACACACACGCAAACAGACGCGTATTATACAAACCCTTCCGTATCCACGGAGAATGGCTAAGCCTGCAGTTTTCCTGGGGGAACGACTCCCTCTCCAGTGTCTAATGATAACACAGCCTTGGAAGTCATGTTTGAAATGGCCGACTTAAATGACTGTCTGCCCCCCTATTGAAATGCTTGCCCACTGTGTGCTTTTCTCACAGACGAAGTTGTTCTATTTGATCTACCCTGGTGGCAGCAGTCGTCTGCCAGGTTTAGCACGCAGACAGGCGCACCGAGAAATGCAGGGGTGGTCCAAAAAAAAGGTCCTTCTGTCGTGTGAAAAGAAATCATCTGTTTTGCACATCACAGAGGCTTACATTTTGTTTGTAAGGCGGTTTGCAGAGATAACTTTGTGTGTGTGTGTGTGTGTGCATACATGCCTGTGCGTATGCTTGTGTTGTGTGCATACAGGAGACCTGCTGACGGATGAGAGCTAGGAAGGCATTTTTAATTACCACTAACTCCCCCAGTCCATGCTGATAGCGTCAGAGAGGACCTGACTTGCCCCCTCCCTCTGATCAGCCTCATCAGCTGTCTGCTTAGCCCTCAATTTATCTCTTTTTAAAAAATTATTTAGAGAGCCTTTGTACACACACATTCCCCAGGGAGGCCCCCCTTTGAGCATTTAAGCGTAGTTCCTTGCTAAAGTACCGTAGAAACTTTTCCCTGTTTCTTCTTTTTTTACCTCATTTTTGTTGTTGTTGTGTATAGCTTGGACACGCAGCAGCATGCTGATTCAGAGTACATTTTCTTCACTATGATAGAGCGTTTCTTAAAGAAGTGGTAAAAATGACTAAGGGCAGTGTTTGGTGTTGGCTTGATTGATTTTGTGTTTACATCCCATTGGTGCTCAAAACAGTCGAGCTGAAATAACGAATCGTCCTAATGAGAGGCCAATTAGACAAAATGACAGCTCGTTCTGTTGTGCTAGCATTGATCATATAAATAGTGGCAATGTACTTGATTTTCTCTTTCACAACGTATTTCTCATTAAGAGCACTATAACCAGAGATCAAAAACCCTGATTTGCTCCCTGATGAGCTTGCTCTTTTAATCCTCTTCCAATGAAAGAATCATCTTTTATCCAAACATAAACCACGCAGCGCTAACAGGGCTGACTTTTTACACGGGCACACTTTCCACACCACCTAATAACCAAGGTCAGACACCCGGGTAGGGTTACCTAACGAAGGCCCTTAGGGCCCACTGTTGGGCAGGGCTATGTGACACCACCTTGGGGTGAGAAATCAGAGCTTCCCCCTGACTAACCCACACTATGGGCGTAAAAGTGTAACAGAGGAGGTGTGACACCGCGCACCCCCCCCATCTCCGAGAACCCGAGAGGAGCTGAGGGCCCTCACACACACACACACACACACACACACACACACACAAATGCAGAGAGCAGACAGAGAAATACTACCCATGACCCATTGGCACAGAGGGAATCAACGTCATGTCCTTTACTGAGGCGGCTGCATGGAGGGGCAAAAAAAACACCACCTACAGCATTGCATTGTCCCAAATAGTGTATGATGGAAATAATCTTTGAGGCCAAAAACATGAAGTCTTGTCTTTGAAATGCAAGTGTGTCAAGCTTAACACACCGAGAATATAATAGGAAATACGGTCCAATACCTGGGAAATATATAGTGGAAGGTAAATGCATATAAATGTCGTTTGCGCAGCTTTTTGTTTGTGAATTTTTAGTTTGTGAACGATCATTTACCCACTTATTATTGTGTTTCCCCACGGTTGGTTACTCTGCGAATGAGTGGAATCATGATTCAGTTATGCTTGTTATGTTTGCTTGCTCCCCCAGGATTTGCCTTGCTAGCAGCATATTCACCATTACTCTGTCCAATGTCAAACTCCACCCACGACACAGAAGTGAAACCAACTACTACAGCCCAGACCAGCGCTGGAAAGTAACAGAGAGACGCCGTTGACAGTGGCCTTGCGAGATGCCGGAAATAAGGCAATTTCTTTTTTACGTCCCTCGTCTCCTGCCTTGTCAACAGACATCCCCCAAAGAAGTCAGTCGGGAGGATAGAGTGGTTGTGAATGGCGGCAAGTAGTGAGGATGCAGTGATGGAGGATATGGAGACAAGGTTGGGGAAACAACAGCTGGACGGAATGGAATCAGGGTGGAAGCAGAAGTGATAGTAGATTCTGATTGAGCATTGAGCAACTTTGGTGAGAGTGAGTGGCAACAAATAATAGAGCCAAAAGAGTAAAAGTGAATGATATTCAGATTCTTGTTGGAGTGCGATTTCTTAATAATGATATGTACTCGTCAGATCCATTTGATGTCAAATAAATGATAAATGATGCATTCGGAAAGGTGGAATTAGTCAGTTACCAGAAGTGGCTTTGTTTCTTGCATTACATTTCTTGCATCACAGAAGAGCAGAAGGGAGAAAGCTTTGTGGCTCCATAAGTTGGTAACATCTCAGGGGGAGAGCTTTGATTTTGATTCAACTTGTGATATCAGGAGTACTGCTGGACATTGATTCCAGGAGTGGTTAAATCACGGAGCCTGAACTGTGTAGTGGATGGAAAGAAGGAAGAAAGTCCGTCGGTTTTACTGATGTGTGCTGAAGAGTGTCTGCCTAAACATGCAAAGATATGTTGTAAGAATAGCAAATAAACCTTTCAAATTGCAAAAATCAACATGTAGTTGAAGAATCTGATGAATCTGATGATGTAGGTGGAAATCACATTGCTGAATTCCCCGGAGTGCCCTTCTTCGGGTAAAGGAGTTTGAAGTTGCAAGGATCTGAGGTGTACAACAGGTCTCCTACAGGGACACGGGGAAACAGTTGAAGGAGCAAGTGGAGATGAGGAAGCTCTGGCTGTGGATGACCCTTGTTCAGAATGTTGCATAGCAGTTGAGGGGGATACTGATACATGTGACAATAAAAACTTATTTTCTTTTTTTTCTTATTTTATAAAGAAGGTGGATTTTGGGGCAACTTTTTTTGGAATACATGTGGGGGCAATGTTTTGCAAACTCCGACCCAACTTTGCTATTTTGTGATTCTTTTGGCATTTATTTTTACTTTATTTTCCCAAAATGTGTCTGCTGTCATTTCTTATGACCGACAACAACTTCTGAACATCAGATCGGCAGTTACTTACCTCAATTCCGGCTTTAACTTCGACTTTGACTTATCTGCACTCTGCTCTTTCCGCAATTCCAACCCAAATTTCGGGGTATCCAAGAGGAAATGCCATGTTACAGAGGCAAATTAAATGGAGTCCTGGCGAGATTAAGGCAAAGGGAAAACTGGCCATCTCTTCCCTCCATTCTATTATCACTTGATAGTAAGATGGATGACCTCTGATCGCAGATTTGTGCCAACGGGACTCTCGTAACTGCAATATTCTCAGCTTTTCTAAAACATCGCTTTCAGACAAGAAACGCCCCATGGCTATCCAATTCGGTGGATTATACATTCACCATTCCATTCGACAGGACAGTGGACTCAAGGAAATCGAGAGGGGAGGGGTTTGACTCTTCATCAACTACAAATGGCGAGCTGACTCGAGAGCAGTGGAAGTCTTGACCCATTGTTCACCGATCTTGGAATACCTGATGGTCAAATGCTGACCCTTCTGCCTCCCGGGGGAGTTTTCAGCTGTTTTGATGGACAAGAAAAATAACAAGCTGGCACTTAACGAACTGTACGTTAAATAAACAAACAGGAACATGTGCACACAGAGGCTGCTTTTCTTGTTGCAGATGATTTTAATTCCAAGTGATTAAGACATGTGATGCCCAACTTCCATCAAAACTTCTCCTTCACCACTTCATGACTCCCTACACCTGCTTCCTTTTTACAAGCAGAAGCTCAAACAGGAAGTACCTGTGACTTGCTCCATTGAGAAATGGTCATCAGAAGATGAGATTATGCTACAGGACTTCTTTGCTAGCCTGATTGGACGAGCTAACCTCCTCCGTCACCGCCTTCGTTAGGAAATGCATCAGCGACGTTGTCCCCACATTGAAGGTTGGCTGCTTCCCCAATCAAAAGCCCTGGATTAACACTGATGTTGGCACTACGATTAAGGACTACCACACACAGGGCTATCACAGACAATCCTGAGGCTACAGCTGAGGTCAGAAAAAAGTACAAGAAGTCCATTTACAACCTCAGCAGTGATTAAACGAGCAAAAGGACAGCATAGGAAGAAGGTGGAATCATAATACACAGGATCTGATGCCCGCCGCATGTGGCAGGGGCTTACAGTCCATTATGGAGTACAAAGGAAGACCCAGCCGCCATATTCACAACGGTGCCTCTCTACCAGATGAACTCAATGCCTTTAATGCATGCTTCGACAAGAACAACACCGTGCCGCGCATGGGCCCCCACTGACCCAGAGGACAGGGGGATTTCGCTCTCCGAGGCTGACGTGAGTAAGGCCTTTAATCAGGTCAACACACGCAAGGCCGCAGGCCCGGATGCGATTCCAGGGCACATTCTCAGAGAATGCGCATACCGGCTGGCAGGCATATTCATGGTCATTTTCAACCTCTCCTTGCCCCATTCTGTAATCCCCAGACGTTCTAAACTGACCATCATCAATCCTGTTCCCAATAACTCTAAGGCTTCATGCCACAACGACTACTACCCTGTAGCACTCACATCCGTTTTCATGAATTGCACACATCAGCTCCGTCATCCCAGACAATCTAGACACACTCCTAATTTGCATACCGTATCGTGGACTACATGAAAAGGGGGTGGGGAGGGGGACTTAAAATGGTCCACACACATGCACACAGTCGGGAAGAAAGCGCGACAGCGTCTCTTCCCCCTCAGGAGGTTGAAATGGTTTGGCACGGGCCCTCAAATTCTCAAAAAGTTCCACAGCTGCGCAATTGAGAGCATCTTGACTGGCTGCATCACTGTCTGGTATGGCAACAGCACCGCCCTTCGATCGCGTGGTGCTAAAGAGTGTGGCTGACAGCCCAGTACATCACTGGGGCCGAGATCTCTGCCATACAGGATCTCTGTATCAGGCGGTGTGAAGGCCAATAAAATCATTAATAAAGACTCCCACCACCCAAGCCATAGACTATTATTTCTGCTTCCCTACCGCAAACGGTTCCGGTGCATGAAGTCTGACCAACAGGCTCCTGAACAGCTTCTATCCCTAAACCATAGGACTGCTACAAAGCAAACAAAATGGGCTACATGGACTATTTCAGTTGACCCTTGTATTCTATTTAAAATTTTTGCACTGTCTCTATGCACACTCACAGGACACTACACACACTGACACTCACTTCATTTTCTCACACACACATAACATGGACAAACACGCACACACAAACACTCACATTCTGACCGGTTGCATCACTACCTGGTATGACAACTGCTCGGCATCTGACCGTAAGGCGGGAAGTTAATATTACAGTGGTCACCTAAGAGAATCTTGGTGAGTGGTCAGTGGTGAGTCAGACAGTGGTAAGGCTGACAGTGGTGAGTCAGACAGTGGTGAGGCTGACAGTGGTGAGTCAGACAGTGGTGAGGCTGACAGTGGTGAGGCTGACAGTGGTGAGTCAGACAGTGGTGAGTCAGACAGTGGTGAGTCTGACAGTGGTGAGGCTGACAGTGGTGAGGCTGACAGTGGTGAGGCTGACAGTGGTGAGGCTGACAGTGGTGAGTCAGACAGTGGTGAGTCAGACAGTGGTGAGTCAGACAGTGGTGAGGCAGACAGTGGTGAGGCTGACAGTGGTGAGTCAGACAGTGGTGAGTCAGACAGTGGTGAGTCAGACAGTGGTGAGTCAGACAGTGGTGAGGCTGACAGTGGTGAGGCTGACAGTGGTGAGGCTGACAGTGGTGAGGCTGACAGCGGTGAGTCAGAGGGTGGTGAGGCTGACAGTGGTGAGGCTGACAGTGGTGAGTCAGACAGTGGTGAGGCTGACAGGGGTGAGGCTGAGGCAGGCTGCACTGCAGGAGGAGGCAGAGGAGACACACTGTTAATAGTACAGTGGTCCCCAAACTCAGGGTCGGACACCCATGTGGGGTCCCTGAAATTAAAATTGGGTCCACTGAGAGAATCTGTAATCTTATCAAACACAATAACTTGTTTATCTTTAAATGGGTATAGAATACGACATTTTAGAGTCAACTAAGGGCCTTTTACATGGGTGCACTTGAACATTTTACAGTACAGAAAACTGAATTGCAGTGCAGCACACATGAGATACTAAGAACATGAATGTTATTAAAAAGATAACACATTTCAACATACTGTAAACATCTCTGCATCCTATTTTTCTGGACTTTTCTAGCGTCCAGTCCAAACTATTTTGGGAGGGCAACCTGGTGTCCATTTTGTGTCATTTTTAACTACAGGGAATTATATTAGACGTTCCCTATAGACCTGCATGAAAACGCAATCAAAAAATACACTTCCAAAAATGTCACGTTTTGGTTTATATTGGTGGTTGTACGTCTTAACTTGATCTCCCAAAAGTGTTTTTTTTACCACTACGTCACTACTGGGTATACATTTCTTACCCATCTAAAACAGAGTGGTTTTCAATGGCTTAGGTTGTGTATTTTATTCATGTATGTGGACACACTTAGTATTGTAAAACAACGAGGACATCACATGGATCTTCATGTAAACAGACAAACTTGATCCATCCATCCATCCCACATATGCAGTCGAGTGGGTTGAAAGCAAACCCCACAATTCCATATTTCACTAACCTGTTGCGTGGGCTATTTCTCAAGTGAAAATAATGTGAGTGTTGAATCACAACAGACACTTCACTGAAGAATCCCGTCAATAGTTCCCACTCCTACTAGGAGTAGTATTGTTGACCAATCACTTGTTGACCAATCACTGATGCAGGGGTGTAGACTTTGTATACCTTAACTTCCACTGAAACGAACAAGAGAGTCACAAAATCTCGTCATAATATACAGTTGAAGTCGAAAGTTTACATACACCTTAGCCAAATACATTTAAACTCAGTTCCACAATTCCTGACATTTAATCCTAGTAACAATTCCCTGTTTTAGGTCAGTTAGGATCATCACCTTATTTTAAGAATGTGAAATGTCAGAGAAGGATTTATTTCAGCTTTTATTTCTTTCATCACATTCCCAGTGGGTCAGAAGTTTACATACACTCAATTAGTATTTGGTAGCATTGCCTTTAAATTGATTACCTTGGGTCAAACGTTTCGGGTAGCCTTCCACAAGCTTCCCACAATGAGTTGGGTGAATTTTGGCCCATTCCTCCTGACAGAGCTGGTGTAACTGAGTCAAGTTTGTAGGCCTCCTTGACCACACAAACTTTTTCAGTTCTGCCCACACATTTTCTATGGGGTTGAGGTCAGGGATTTGTGATGGCCACTCCAATACCTTGACTTTGTTGAACCTTAAGCCCTTTTTCCACAACTTTGAAAGTATGCTTGGGGTCATTGTCTATTTGGAAGACCCATTTACGACCAAGCTTTAACTGCCTGACTGATGTCTTGAGATGTTGCTTCAATATATCCACATCATTTTCCTTCCTCAAGATGCCATCTATTTTGTGAAGTGCACCAGTCCCTCCTGCAGCAAAGCACCCCGAGAACATGATGCTGCCACCCCCGTGCTTCACGTTTGGGATGGTGATCTTCGGCTTGCAAGCCTCCCCTTTTCCTTCAAACATAACGATGGTCATTATGTCCAAACAGTTCTATTTGTGTTTCATCAGAACAGAGGACATTTCTCCAAGAAGTACAATCTTTGTCACCATGTGCATTTGCAACCCGTAGTCTGGCTTTTTTATGGCGGTTTTGGAGCAGTGGTTTCTTCCTTGCTGAGCGGGCTTTCAGGTTATGTTGATATATGACTGGTTTTACTGTGGATATAGATACTTTTGTACCTGTTTCCTCCAGCATCTTCATAAGGTCCTTTGCTGTTGATCTGGGAATGATTTTCACTTTTCGCACCAAAGTACGTTAATCTCTAGGAGACAGAACGCATCTCCTTCCTGAGTGGTATGATGGCTGCATGGTCGGATGGTGTTTATACTTGTGTACTATTGTTTGTACAGATGAACGTGGTACCTTCAGGCGCTTGGATGAACCAGACTTGTGGATGAACCAGACTTGTGGACATCTACAATTATTTTTCTGAGTTCTTGGTTGATTTCTATTGAATTTCCCATGATGTCAAGAGAAGAGGCACTGAGTTTGAAGGTAGGCCTTGAAATACATCCACAGGTACACCTCCAATTGACTGAAATTATGTAAATTAGCCTATCAGAAGCTTTGAAAGCCATGACATCATTTTCTGGAATTTTCCAATCTGTTTAAAGCACAGTCAACTTAGTGTATGTAAACTTCTGACCCACTGGAATTGTGATAATCTGTCTGTAAACATTTGTTGGAAATATTACTTGTGTCATGCACAAAGTAGATGTCCTAACCGACTTGCCAAAACTATAGTTTGTTAACAAGAAATGTTTGGAGTGGTTGGAAATGAGTTTTAATGACTCCAACCTAAGTGTATGTAAACTCCCGACTTCAACTGTATGCGCTAACCGGCGTGCCGGAATTTCGATTAGGAAACATGGAACAGCCTTAAGACTCACTTGTTGCTCCAGATGAAGACACGGCGACCTCCACACACTCCCTATTGATTTAAAAGGCCCACCCATCAATCTGATGGAGATACAGGAGATGGGGGTGCCATGCTTCAGATCACAGGTGATTAAGTCAATGTAATGATGTGAACACGGCTATAGTGCAGGGGTTAGGGTGCCATAAACCGGAGAATATCTCTCAGATAGCACCAGTCAAACTCCCATGGTTTTTGATTGATAGCCTGGATGTGTGTAATACTCATCTCATTTGCCCCCAGCCTCCAGGTCTAACTAATCCACATCTGTGGTGGGTTTCAGATGAATTCTCCCAGTTATTGCAATGGATTTTTATATAGGCCTTAGGTTTAATCAGTGAGCCAATCAAAAGAAGGCCTTTTACGTTGACTTGGGGTGACATTTTTTGTAAAAATTATCAATGTACTGCTTTTCATCATCCGAGGATCTGACAGTATTGTGTGAGTGTAACTCCCCGCCTCGACCGCCAAAACGTGTGATTTTTATTCAACACAGTCTCAATCTTTAGGAGTTGGATATACTATATAGGATGATTCAATCGATATGAAGAGTTCACCTCAAAATACTAAATGAGTGTCCAGTGTAAATAGTGCATAGCTTGAATATCATGCGACCGTAATGGCTTTTTACACTCTGCCTGAAAGCAAAGCCGCACGGCTGACAATTTACCTCTCTTAATGCTGTTTACAAAACGCCTAACAAGTGTTAAATGTGTAGCACTAATCAGGTAAACAGGGAAACGGATGCGTTGTGCGTGACACTGTAATCCATCATAGAAATCCATCAGCGGGATTCTCCTCCAATCGTATTACCTCCTTTCAACGTTTCCATGCAGTCAGAAAAGACTGCCACTTCTGCACGCTCGAAAAGCATTTGGAGAAAAAAAACACAAAAAAAACAGAAAGCGTAGAAGAAAGAAAAGAAGAAAAAAAACAGAGGTAGATGCTTTCATTTTGAAGCCTGAATCCTCCATCAAAACCCCGGCATGTCCCTGATGCATGAATAATACAGTAATAAGAAACATAGCCTGGCCATTTCATATTCATAACAATCTGAGCTGGGTATGTAAGCACCTTTTGGATTTTATGCATCTAAAATTATACTTTTCCTTCCAGATTCTCTCTTTCTTTCTCTGGCGAGGAGGATATATTCACTCGCCTGTCTGTTTCGTGCTGTCTCTGGCAGAGATTACAGTGCGGGGAATGAGCCCAGTAAAGGGTGTGACAATGGACCAAATGGCAACCTGGAGCAGCCTTATTACCATATGTTCCTGGAGGAATGTCCAATTGAATTCTATCTCAATGGAATGCGGTTTTAAGTTAGGTTATTCATTGGCCTGATATACGATACACAGGCTACAGTCACGCTGCACTGAGCATCACAACAGATAGATGTAGTCAGAGTTTCCCACAACACCAGCAAGCTGCATGGGGATGGAGCTGGTTACAAAAAGGGTCACTGAGGCACAACAAGCTAAGACTACCCCATCACTCCACAATCTCCCCAAATTCCCTAGTCTGCAACATCCCTAATATACAACATCCCTAGTCTACAACATCCCTAAACTGAAACATCCCTACTCTACAACATCCCTAGTCTAAAACATCCCTAGTCTACAACATCCCTAGTCTAAAACATCCCTAGTCATTTACATTACATTTAAGTCATTTAGCAGACGCTCTTATCCAGAGCGACTTACAAATTGGTGCTTTCACCTTATGACATCCAGTGGAACAGCCACTTTACAATAGTGCATCTAGGTCTTTTAAGGGGGGGGGGGGGGTCTAAAATATCCCTAGTCTACAGCATCCCTAGTCTACAACATCCCTAGTCTACAACATCCCTAGTCTACAACATCCCTTATATAATTTCTTCCCAGGGATAGATGGGGTTAGGGGAATGTTGTGTCCATTTCCATGTTGGTCAGATATATGAAATATTTAAATACTTTCATTATAGTTACGGTAACTGAAGATCTTAGATTACAGTGATATATCAGGTGAAATGTTCTATGTCGGCTATGAGTGGCTGGCCAGTGAATCATGTGGTGGTGAGTAAGAGGACGGTGGGACATCGTGGAGCACTGGGTGATGAATCTGTGGCCTGGATCCTGTGAGGTCACCCAGATGGCACTAAGAGCGATGAGAGGCCTTGTCCCCGATCCATCAGGGGCCGAGGGGTGTAGAAAATAGCTATTTCATCTTCACATCTACCCCCCCACGGAGTCAACTGACCGCTCATCAGACACATTGACTGCCATTTAACACTGTGGTCATGGGCAAGGTCATAGTCATACTGTATGGGCGCAGGGGTGTGTGTGTGTGTGTGTGTGTGTGTGTGTGTGTGTGTGTGTGTGTGTGTGTGTGTGTGTGTGTGTGTGTGTGTGTGTGCACGTCTGTGTCTGTGTGTGAGCATTTCTGTCTGCTACTAGACCCACCACAGAGACCAAAGCAGCCTAGGAGCTGAAACTTCCCATATCTCCCAGGTGCCATAAATCAGAACACTATCTGACCCTGGAGGACTGATGTCATCCTACAGAGCACAGCCTCAACCTGGGCACACTCAAGGTTTTAGAGATGGGTTAGCCAGGGGATAGCTAGCTAGGGGATCTTGGGGAGTGGCTGGGCCCATTAGACTTAGATCTCTGACAGGCGTTAGTCTCAGGAGAGAGCTGTGGCAAAGCTGTGCTCTGTCCTTTAGTCTAGTGTACACATCAGTCTTCACCACTGTCTGGACAATCTGAAATCCTGTCTGTTTGTCTCTGTGAGTCTTATATTTCAACCTTGTCATATGAAAACGTGTGACACAGTCAAGGAATTGCACGGTGTGAAGGATATGAACAGACCAAACCCAAACATGGATGGTCAGGCTTTGACTTGTGTCATCTATACAATGGTGTTTCAAGTCAACCTAGAGAGCACTTTGTCCATCAGTCTGAGGGACATTCTCAGTGGAGAAGGGGGTTATATTCAGACCCACTCTATAAGGAACAACTTGATTCACACAAAAACACATGTGTACATACACACACACACACACACACACACACTCACAAAGATCTGGAGATCACCCTAACCGCTAGTGATCCTAGCTTTACTCTTCAGTATCAGCTCCATGATCATGTCCCTTGAACACAGCGAGAGCTCAGAACTCCCCCTATGCCTGTAGACAGGGCTGAGTGCAGGCAGATTTTTTCAATAGACATGCATCACATTAACCAGCTTGATAATATCTCATTTCCAATTAAATGTATTTATCTCAACTTTGAATAGAATAAGAATGAAGTTACAGGCTGTTCATCTATCCTCATATCTATCCCATTTAAAAAGGACTGAAGACAGAAGATCATTTGATCATTTGCTGTAACATGTATAAATTAAATTAAATAGCCGAGTACACACACCAAGACTCAAATGTTATTGCACAGAAAAACGTGGACAGTCGAGTGTATTGCAAATTCAAAACCGCTGGACAGCAACACATCTCCTCAAATCAAATCGTATTGGTCACATACACGTGATTAGCAGATGTTATTGTGGGTGTAGCGAAAATGCTTGCGCTTCTAGCTCCGACAGTGCAGTAGTATCTAGCAAGTAATATTTAACAAATTACACAACATACTGTATACCCAATACACACATCTCAGTAGGAATGAATTAAGACTATATACGAGCGATGTCAGAGCAGAACGGACTAAGATACCGTAGAATAGTATTGAATACAGTATATACATATGAGATGAGTAATGCCAGATATGTAAACATTAAAGTGACTAGTGTTCCATTCCTTAAAGTGGCCAGTGATTCCTAGTCTATGCCTATAGGCAGCAGCCTCTAATGTGCTAGTGATGGCTATTTCACAGTCTGATGGCCTTGAGATAGAAGCTGTTTTTCAGTCTCTCGGTCCCAGCTTTGATGCACTTGTACTGACCTCGCCTTCTGGATGATAGCGGGGTGAACAGGCAGTGGCTCGGGTGGTTGATGTCCTTGATAATCTTGTTGGCCTTCCTGTGACATCGGGTGCTGTAGGTGTCCTGGAGGGAAGGTTTGCCCCAGGTAATGCGTTGGGCATACCGCACCATCCTCTGGAGAGCCTTGCGGTTGCGGGCGATGCAGTTGCCGTACCAGGCGGTGATACAGCTCGACAGGATGCTTTCAATTGTGCATCTGTAAAAATCTGTGATGGTTTCAGGTGACAAGCCACGTTTCTTTAGCCTCCTGAGTTTGAAGAGGCTCTGTTGCGCATTCTTCACCACACTGTCTGTGTGGGTGTTCCATTTCAGTGTGTCTGTGATGTGTACACCAAGGAACTTGAAGCTTTCCACCTTCTCCACTGCGGTCCCGTCAATGTAGATAGGGGGGTTGCACCCTCTGCTGTTTCCTGAAGTCCACGATCATCTCCTTTGTTTTTTTTTTACGTTGAGTGAAGTTGTTTTTCACCACACTCCCAGAGCCATCACCTCCTCCCTGTAGGAGCTAATCAAGCCTACTACTGTTGTGTCGTCTGCAAACTTGATTATTGATTTAGAGGCGTGCTTGGCCATGCAGTCATGGGTGAACAAGGAGTACAGGAAGGGGCTGAGCACGCACCCTTGTGGCACCCAATGTTGAGGATCAGCAGAGCAGAGGTGATGCTTCACCACCTAGGGACGGCCCATCAGGAAGTCCAGGACCCAGTTGCACAGGGCGGGGTTCAGACACAGGGCCTCGAGCTTAATGATGAGCTTGGAGGGTGCTATGGTGTTGAATGCTGAGTTATAGTCAATAAATAACATTCTTACATAGGTATTCTTCTCATCCAGATGGGATAGTGCAGTGTGCAGATTAATGGCGATTGTATCGTCTGTGGATCTATTGGGGTGTTAAGCAAATTGAAGTGGGTCTAGGGTGGCAGGTAAGGTAGAGGTGAGGTAAGGTAGAGGTGATATGATCCTAGTCTCTCAAAGCACTTCATGATGACAGAGGTGAGTGCTACGGAGTGGTAGTTGTTTGGTTCAGTTACCTTTGCCTTCTTGGGTAAAGGAACAATGGTGGTAATCTTGAAGCATGTGGGGATAGCTGACTGGGATAGGGAGAGATTGAATACGCCCGTAAACACACCAGCCAGCTGGTCAGTGGCACTGTTTTATCCTCAAAGCGTGCGAAGAATGTGTTTAGCCTGTCCAGAAGCAAGACGTCGGTCTCAGTGACGTGGCCGGTTTTCCTATTGTAGTCCGTGATTGTCTGTAGTCCCTGCCACATACGTCTCATGTCTGAGCGATTGAATTGGGACTCTACTTTATCTCTATACTGACGTTTAGCTTATTACCAGCAATATTACCAGTCGACTGGCCGTTGTTAAATGCTATGGTTTGTGCTTTCAGTTTTGCACGAATGCTACCATCTATCCACGGTTTCTGGTTAGGGTAGGTTTTAATAGTCACAGTGGGTACTACATCTTCTATACACTTCGTTATGAACTCAGTCACTGTATCCATGTATACGTCTAGATTATTTTTGCACGCTACCCAGAACATGTCCCAGTCCACGTGATCAAAACAATCCTGAAGTGTGGATTCCGATTGGTCAGACCAGCGTTGAATAGTACGAAGCACGGGCACTACCTGTTTGAGTTTTTGCCTAGGGAGGAGCAAGATGGAGTCGTGGACAGATTTGCCGAAAGGAGGACGTGGGAGGGCCTTGTAAGCATCCCGGAAGTTTGAATAGCAATGGTCGAGAGTCTTAGTAGCACGAGTAGGACAGTCAATATGTTGATAGAATTTCGGCAGCATAGTCCTCAGATTTGCTTCCTTAAAATCCCCAACTACAATAAATGCAGCCTCAGGATATGTGGTTTACAGTTTGCAAGTCCAGTGAAGTTCTTTGTGGGCTGTCGAGGTTTCGGCTTGAGGTGGGATGTAAACGGCTGTGGCAATGGTGGAGGAGAATTATCTTGAGAGATAACATGGTCGGTATTTAATTGTGAGGTATACTAGGTCGGGTGAACAAAATGACTTGAGTTCCTGTATGTTCCTAGAATTACACCAAGAGTCGTTAATCATGAAACACACACCCCCGCCCTTCTGCTTCCCGGAGAGATATTTATTCCTTCTGTGCGATGTACTGAGAATCCTGCTGGCTTTACTGACTCCAACAGAGTATCCCGAGAGAGCCATGTTTCCGTGAAACAAAGTACGTTACAGGCCCCGATGTCTCTCTGGAAAGAAATCCTTACTCTAAGCTCATCAACTTTGTTATCCAAAGACTGAAATATACTCAGAAGCGGTGGGTGGTGTGCGCGCCTCCTTAGTCGAACCAGCAGGCCTCCTCAAATGCCTCTCCTCCACCGGTGATGTTTTGGGTCGGCCTCTTGCTCTTGATCTGGTGAGTTACCGCCGCTCTAATATCCAATAGTCCTTCCCGGCTGTATGTAATGACACAAAACATTACCTGAGCTAATAATGTAAAAAATAGGTTATAAAAAACGAAATACTGCAAAGTTTAAGAGCTGGTCGCGATGCTGCCATCTCCCTCGGCGCCATCAGTAAAGCACTGGTCTCAGAGCATTTTGTATTATTCTGTACGCAAAGCCGAGACACTCCATTTATTATGGTACGTTACGTTTCGTATGGTATGTATTAATTTGTGGATGTCCATCACCTATTTCATATGCTATGTAACAAATTACAATTGTACAATTCGTACAATATGTTATGAATTTGCAAAATGTATGATATGTTTCGAATTCTAGCTAGGGGGCTAGGTGGCTAATGTTAGCTAGCTCACTATCGTTAGCTAGACTAGGGGTTAAGATTAGGGTTAGGGGAAGGGTTAGCTAAAAGGGTTTAGGTTAGGGTTCAGCAAAGGGTTAGTTAGAAGGGTTAGGGTTAGGATTAGCTAACATGCTAAGTAGTTGCAAAGTAGCTAAAAAGTAGTAAGTAGTTGAAAACTTGCTAATTAGCTAAAATGTTAAAATTCTCCATCATGATATTCAAACTAGCAATCTTTGGGTTACTAGACATTCATGTTATACACCCACCCATCCACTCTGATCAACCACCTTCCTTCCGTTTTTGCTTTAAGAAACAATCTGTCTTATGTAACCATACCAAACGTAACATATCACACTAAATGGAGTGTCTCAAATTTACATGCAGAATAATACCAAATGCTCTGACCGGAAGGCCTGATTAACATGATCAATAATGCAGCCACATCCCGAGTCCCTGGTGCCGACACATTAAAACCTCTTAAGGTATAGGGGGCAGCATTTTCACTTTTGGATAAATAGCGTGCCCAATTTCAACTTCCTGCTACTCATGCCAGGAATATAAGATATGCATATTATTAGTAGATGTGGATAGAAAACTCTCTGAAGTTTCTAAAACTGTTTGAATCATGTCTGTGAGTATAACAGAACTTCTGTCGCAGGCAAAACCCAGAGGACTAACTGTTCAGAATTATTTTTATTTTTTGCCTCTGACTGTTCCCTGTTTTGTCTTTGCCAAGGGATATTTCATAGGAACCTGTTATCAGTTCCTACCACTTCCACTGGATGTCACCAGTCTTTGGAATTTGGTTGAGGTTATTCATTTGTGTAACGAAGAAGAAGGACATTCTGGAACAACATTACACTGTTGAGAGTTGCGCAAGGCGTAACAAGGAGCATGGTTTGTTTACTTCCTGTATTGAACACAGACAGCCCCGTCTACAATTTGATCGATTATTAATGTTTAAAAATACCTAAAGTTGTATTACAAAAGTAGTTTGAAATATTTTGACAAAGTTTATAGGCAACTTTTGAAACGTTGTGTTTTTACAAGCTGTTTTTTTCTGGATCAAACGCGCTTTATAAATGGACATTTTAGGTATATATGGACGGAATTAAATTGAAAAAAGGAACAATTGTGATGTTTTTGGGACATATTGGAGTGCCAACAAAAGAATCTCGTCAAAGGTAAGGCATGTTTTATATTTTATTTCAGCGTTTTGTGTAGCGCCTGCAGGGTTGAAATATGCTACTCTCTTTGTTGACATTGTGCTATCATCAGATAATAGCTTCTTATGCTTTCGCCGAAAAGCTTTTTAAAATCTGACATGCTGGCTGGATTCACAACGAGTGTAGCTTTAATTGAGTATCTTAAATGTGTGATTTAATGAAAGTTGGATTTTTATATCATTTTTTAAATTTGCCGCGCTGCATTTTCCCTGATTTTTTTCCCAAGTGGGACGCAACCGTCCCCTATACCATATTAAATGTCTTAGTATTTAGTTTAAAAGCTCTGACGGAGGCCAAGAGAACATTGAACACTTGTCAATGAGAAAACAGAAATCCACTTTTGGTGAAAAAAATACTTCTGTTTTCAAAGATGCAGCCTACAATGCAAAAGGGTACCTTGATCATTTTAAAAAGAACAAAATCTACTCAGCCTACAAGTGTTGTCAAAACCAAAATTAGTATGACATCCGGTCATTTAAAGTATACTTGTAACGAGTGCGTTGAGAGTGAGTGTTTTAATAAATAAAAGACTGACGTGCCCGAAGTAAGCTGCCTGTTACTCAGGCCCTGAAGCCAAAATGTTGTATGAGACTATAACACAATAGATATGGTTGGAGAAAATACAAAGAAAAACCAACCAGAATTTTTTTTTGAGAGCCCATGCTCTTACAATGGAAAGTATAGGGGCATATCCAAATCCAGCTCCCAGATTGCAATTCCTATGCCTTCCAATAGATGTGTCAACAGTCTTTGTTCAAGGTTTCAGGCTTGTTTCTTCCAAAACGAGGAAGAATAATGAGTTTTAGTTCTGGGATACAGACTTGGAAATTTGTGTATGCGTGCGTGACAAGGAGAATGCACACTTGCTAATATCGCTTTCCTATTGAACATACTTCTTTCCGTACAAAATATCATAGTTTAATTACATTTTAGGGTATCTGAGGATTTAATAGAAATGTATTTGGACTTGTTTTAACAAAGTTTAGCGGTAGCTTTTTGGATTCCTTTCTCTGCATGTTGAATGAGTGGATTACTCAAATTGATGGCGCAAACTAAACTGACTTTCTGGGATATAAAGAATGATTTTATCTAACAAACAACACTACATGTTGTAGCTGGGACCCTTTTAGATGACAAATCAGAGGAAGATTTTCAAAAAGTAAGTAAGTGGAAAAAGTATTGTGATGTGGGGTACTGTCCTCAAACAATCGCATGGCATGCTTTCGCTGTAAAGCTTACTGTAAATCGAACAGTGCAGTTGGATTAACAAGAATTTAAGCTTTTAACCAATATAAGACACTTGTATGTACCTAAATGTTTAATATCCGTCATTTTTATGATTTATTTGAATTGCGCGCGCCCTCCAGTTTCACCAGAAGTTGTCCCGCTAGCGGGAGGCCTAGGCTTAAGAAGTTTTAAAGTATACTTGTAACGAGTGCGCTGAGAGTGAGTGTTTTAATAAATAAAAGAAACAATGAACATGAAACACAAACAATGCACCGACATGAGTCAATAACACCTGAAGAAAGAACCAAGGGGAGTGACAGATATAGGGAAGATAATCAAGGTGTCATGAGACGCAAGACGATGTTGACAGGTGTGCAGGATAGTCAGCAGCCTGATGACCTAGAGGCCGGAGAGGGAGTATACATGACAGTACCCCCTCCCCCACAGGCGGCTTCAGCTGCAGGACGCCGTCAAAGGCCCTCTCGCTCTCATCCAACACTTCCCACACTGCCCCTATTCGGATGGTATCGCGCCGTCCCAACCTTCGCTCTCTCTCCCCCGCTACTCTCTCCTCTTCCATCCTATCATCTCTTCCCTCTGCTCAAACCTTCTCCAACCTATCTCCTGATTCTGCCTCCTCAACCCTCCTCTCCTCCCTTTCTGCATCCTTTGACTCTCTATGTCCCCTATCCTCCAGGCCGGCTCGGTCCTCCCCTCCCGCTCTGTGGCTCGACGACTCATTGCGAGCTCACAGAACAGGGCTCCGGGCAGCCGAGCGGAAATGGAGGAAAACTCGCCTCCCTGCGGACCTGACATCCTTTCACTCCCTCCTCTCTACATTTTCCTCTTCTCTCTCTGCTGCTAAAGCCACCTTCTACCACTCTAAATTCCAAGCATCTGCCTCTAACCCTAGGAAGCTCTTTGCAACCTTCTCCTCCCTCCTGAATCCTCCTCCCCCTCCCCCCCCCCCGCAGATGACTTCGTCAACCATTTTGAAAAGAAGGTCGACGACATCCGATCCTCGTTTGCTAAGTCAAACGACACCGCTGGTTCTGCTCACACTGCCCTACCCTGTGCTCTGACCTCTTTCTCCCCTCTCTCTCCAGATGAAATCTCGCGTCTTGTGACGGCCGGCCGCCCAACAACCTGCCCGCTTGACCCTATCCCCTCCTCTCTTCTCCAGACCATTTCCGGAGACCTTCTCCCTTACCTCACCTCGCTCATCAACTCATCCCTGACCGCTGGCTACGTCCCTTCCGTCTTCAAGAGAGCGAGAGTTCTGCACCCTTCTGAAAAAACCTACACTCGATCCCTCCGATGTCAACAACTACAGACCAGTATCCCTTCTTTCTTTTCTCTCCAAAACTCTTGAACGTGCCGTCCTTGGCCAGCTCTCCCGCTATCTCTCAGAATGACCTTCTTGATCCAAATCAGTCAGGTTTCAAGACTAGTCATTCAACTGAGACTGCTCTTCTCTGTATCACGGAGGCGCTCCGCACTGCTAAAGCTAACTCTCTCTCCTCTGCTCTCATCCTTCTAGACCTATCGGCTGCCTTCGATACTGTGAACCATCAGATCCTCCTCTCCACCCTCTTCGAGTTGGGCATCTCCGGCGCGGCCCACGCTTGGATTGCGTCCTACCTGACAGGTCGCTCCTACCAGGTGGCGTGGCGAGAATCCGTCTCCACACCACGTGCTCTCACCACTGGTGTCCCCAGGGCTCTGTTCTAGGCCCTCTCCTATTCTCGCTATACACCAAGTCACTTGGCTCTGTCATAACCTCACATGGTCTCTCCTATCATTGCTATGCAGACGACACACAATTAATCTTCTCCTTTCCCCCTTCTGATGACCAGGTGGCGAATCGCATCTCTGCATGTCTGGCAGACATATCAGTGTGGATGACGGATCACCACCTCAAGCTGAACCTCGGCAAGACGGAGCTGCTCTTCCTCCCGGGAAGGACTGCCCGTTCCATGATCTCGCCATCACGGTTGACAACTCCACTGTGTCCTCCTCCCAGAGCGCTAAGAACCTTGGCGTGATCCTGGACAACACCCTGTCGTTCTCAACTAACATCAAGGCGGTGGCCCGTTCCTGTAGGTTCATGCTCTACAACATCCGCAGAGTACGACCCTGCCTCACACAGGAAGCGGCGCAGGTCCTAATCCAGGCACTTGTCATCTCCCGTCTGGATTACTGCAACTCGCTGTTGGCTGGGCTCCCTGCCTGTGCCATTAAACCCCTACAACTCATCCAGAACGCCGCAGCCCGTCTGGTGTTCAACCTTCCCAAGTTCTCTCACGTCACCCCGCTCCTCCGCTCTCTCCACTGGCTTCCAGTTGAAGCTCGCATCCGCTACAAGACCATGGTGCTTGCCTACGGAGCTGTGAGGGGAACGGCACCTCAGTACCTCCAGGCTCTGATCAGGCCCTACACCCAAACAAGGGCACTGCGTTCATCCACCTCTGGCCTGCTCGCCTCCCTACCACTGAGGAAGTACAGTTCCCGCTCAGCCCAGTCAAAACTGTTCGCTGCTCTGGCCCCCAATGGTGGAACAAACTCCCTCACGACGCCAGGACAGCGAGTCAATCACCACCTTCCGGAGACACCTGAAACCCCACCTCTTTAAGGAATACCTAGGATAGGATGAAGTAATCCCTCTCACCCCCCCTTAAAAGATTTAGATGCACTACTGTTCCACTGGATGTCATAAGGTGAATGCACCAATTTGTAAGTCGCTCTGGATAAGAGCATCTGCTAAATGACTTAAATGTAAATGTAAATGTAAAGGGGATGAACCCGGGGATCAGGAGAGGACCCGTTACCTCTGCTGATGCGCGAGAACCTGTCACGCCAGCTGAGGCACAGCAACCTGTCGAGTCAGCTGGGGCACATGAACCTGACAGGTCAATTGAGGCAGGGGAGCCTGGTGATCCGGCTGAGGCATAAGAACCAGACGAGCCGGTGGAAGCAGGGGAGCCTGGCGATTCGGTGGAGGCATGAACGCCCGATGAGCCGGCTGAGGCAGGGGAGCCTGGTGATCCAGCTAAGGCATGAAAGCCTGACAAGTCGGCTGAGGCAGGGTAACCTGACAATCCGTCTAAGGCACGAAAGCCCGACGAGCCGGCTGACGCAGGGGAGCCTGGCGATCTGGCTGAGGCATGAGAGCCTGTAGCAGTTCCCGGAGCAGACGTCATTACTCAAATACAAAAAATGTGTTTTTTAAAACACTCACTGACGCTTCCCTTAGGTGAGGTGTTATTCTGTAACGTGTGCGCCGGGAGTCATTAAGCAAGTTCAGGGAGTGCGTCATTTAATAAACAAATGAACAAAACACGAACAACCCACAGACAGGAAACTGAAACAGAAACAATGACACCTGGGAAGGAACCAAAGGGAGTGACATATATAGGGCAGGTAATCAATGAGGTGATGGAGTCCAGGTGACTCTGATGACTCGCAGGTGCACGTAACGATGGTGACAGGTGTGCGCCATAACGAGTAGCCTGGTGATTTGGAAGCTGGAGCGGGAGCACATGTGACAACACTAGATTTGTAAAAATATGACATTCTATTAAACATAGTTTATTTTGCTATTCAAACAGCCTACTATTTAGGACGCAAGTATAGGGTATTCGGACACAGCCTATGAGTGTATTACATATTATTTGATGTATTATTTCATGTGTATTTAGAGTGCATACATGAGGGGTCGTGTGTGAATATGTCGAGAAATGAAATGAGTAAAATAATTCAATAAGGAAACAAAGCACAAGGAAACAAAACAAAAAGACTAACAACCGCAAAGTCTATCCCATCTCGTTCTGGTTGTGGCACAGGGTGACACATTTAGCTGCCAGCTTAGCTGACTGCTGCTCCTCTCCAAGCAGGATGGGGAGTTTATGTACACCTGGGATCTGTCTAAAGTTTGGTATATATTGTTCAAAAATGGGTAGTACGTTTCCGTTATTTTGTGATATTTTAGGCAGGAACAAAGGAAGTACTACTCAGTTTCTACCTCCTGTAAATCACAATACCTGCATAGTCTCTGATCTCTTGGGAGTCAGGATTTAAGGGGCCTTCTTTTTTCAATATCTCGACTGTGCTTGCTCAGTCTGCATTCTGAGAGGGTGTCTCTTCCTTTTACATCTTGGAGGCTCAGTCATTCTGCCAATGTACATTTGGGATTTAGGGACAGATAACAATCAAGTTTATTTAGCAATTTCGTTTAGTTTGTCTAATTTTCAATGCAGTTGTTTTTCAATTTGGAGTCAATTTCTTTCATTTTGGTTATAGCAATTAAACTGTCTTCTGGTTGGTCTTTGGTTTCGATGCAGAGAGCTCTCTCTCTCTCTCTTTCGCTCTCTATCTCTTTCAGGGCCCAAGCTAGCGAAACAAACCCTCCTCAACACAAAACCCCTAAGGGCAGAAGCATAGAAACAAAGACAAAACTCAACTTTGAAGTATGTGAAAGCAGACATATCGGCCCTGCATCCTCTGGTTGTGTCAGGGTTAGGACTGGAGAAGTTTAAACAAAATTCCTATGGAGCACAATCAAAAGCACACAAATCACGTTGGTGGTGGAGTTCAGGGTTGAGTTGTTGTCTCTTTCAGATGTTAGAGGGAAAATCATCTGCATTACAAATAGCAGGTTAGAGAAATATCAAAAAGGGAAACAAATGTGTAGCCAGCATCCAGCTAGAACATGAAAGCAAACAAGCTTAGAAGAATGTACAAAGAATTGCTTGAGGATATTGCCAGTACAGCCATTAATGTTTGTATTGACCATTAGGAATAGGAACACCCACAAGGTTATTGGAGTATGTCTAATGTTCTTGTTCACATTGTTCCTCTCTACAATTGTGATCTCATCTTCACTCGAAGGACAGTAAAGAGTAAGAGAAGTAACATGATTGCTTTTTGGTCTCTCTTTTTGTCAATCTCTTTCTCTCCCTCTCTTCACTGCCTTCGTCTCTATAGATGTGGATGATAAGCGAGGAGAGGGCTCTGAAAAGACCTGAACAAGACACCCACTTTGTGTGTCTCCAATGTATCTCTCTCCCCCATCTCCTCTGTTTCCTGTCTCTTTGTTATCCTGGAACATACACTGCATGACCAAAAGTATGTGGACACTTGCTCATGGACATCTCATTCTAAAATCATGGGCATTAATCTGGAGTTTGTCCCCCTTTTCTGCTATAACAGCCTCCACTCTTCTGGGAAGGCTTTCCACTAGATGTTGGAACGTTGCTGCGGGTACTTGCTTCCATTCAGCCTCAAGAGCGTTAGTGAGGTCGAGCACTGATGTTGGGAATTCAGGCCTGGCTCGCAGTTGGCGTTCCAATTCATCCCAAAGGTGTTCGATGGACTTGAGGTCAGGGCTCTGTGCAGGCCAGTCAAGTTCTTCCACACCGATTTTACAAACCATTTCTGCATTGTCATGCTAAAATAGGAAAGGGCCTTCACCAAACTTTTGCCACAAACTTGGATACAGTGAATTGTCTAGAATGTCATTATATGCTGTTGCATTAAAAGATTTCCCTTCACTGGAACTAAGGGGCCTAGCCCAAACCATGATAAACAGCACCAGACCATTACTCCTTCTCCACCAAACTTTAGAGTTGGCACTATGCTTTGGGGCAGGTAGCATTTTCCTGGTATCCTCCAAACCCAGATTTGTCCGTCGGACTGCCAGATGGTGAAGCGTGATTCATCACTGCAGAGAACGTGCTCCAGAGTCCAGCTTTACACCACTCCAACTGACACTTGGCATTGCGCATGGTGATCTTAGGCTTGTGTGCGGCTGCTCGGCCATGGAAACCCATTTAATGAAGATTCCGATTGAATGCACCGGTCAGCAATGCATGTGGCTGAAATAGACTAATCCACTCATTTGAAGGGGTCCACAAACGTTTGTATACCTCAGGAGCTGGCCGATCGATAGACAGCAACATCCTTTCAATGAGATCTCCCACGTGCTATATGAGAAAGAGAACGCTGCGCAGTCAGACTGATAACCCTCTCCCTCTGTTTCTTTTGATTCCTCGCCTCTCTCCTCCTTTCTCCCTTTCTATATATACAATCTCCCCATTCCCTTTGTTTTTCTGTTTGTTGCTGTGCAGGGCCTGGCGAAGTGAGGGAAGGGAAGGGGAGGATGATAGGAGGGAGATAGAGGCGCTGGTCATAGGTTACAGATGTGGACTTGTTTGAAGATCTATGGGAAGGGATGGTGAAGGGTAGGGATTAATATTTTCCAGAATATCTTCCAAGTTTTAATACCGGGAATAATGTATATTTATTTAGAGAGTCCCGGGAAATGGGAAGTGCCTATTTAAATAGTTTAAAACCAATATGTGGTCACTATGTCAGGATTCTCCTCAAATAAGAGGGATGCTGTGCCACTTTGTCGGCTTGGCTGCGCCACGATGTAAAGATTTCTGAACTTAAACTGATATTTAGTAAGGATAGAGTAACGACATGTGTCTTTGATCTCCAATGACATTGTTGTGAATTGCAAAACAGGCCTTTCATAAATTCAGAGCGTTATCATGTTCCTCAATAATTCAGTGCATTTCAGCAGTAGGCTATCTCAACACAGAGTGCACTTAGGGCGCACAGCGCGCACCCCGAGTATAGTGTTGTCGAATCATACACATTTTGTAATGGCAGTCAAACAAATGTCAACTGACCAAAGTTGCTAACCTTGCTTGATAACAGACTCCAACGAATGACAGAATATCTCCTATATTTTGCCAAATCGCGTTGATGATTACACAGAGTTGATCAGCTCATGAATAACAGAGAGATGAAGAGTGGAAATATCAAGGTATCTTAACGGGAACCAACCCTGTTTAAAATATATATCTACTCTCATACACTTTGTTCAGCACACATTCAATACCAGAGCTCCCATATGGGCAGCAAAGTAGGAGACAGTGCAGAGAAGCTGGGGAAATGTTACTGCGTTATTTTGACATGCATAGGTGAGAGACATGCTTTGACAATGCAACCTCTAAATTACAGAATAAATGTAGGGATTTTCACACTAGACGTGTTTTCAGTGGGATTGGGACTGTATAGGAAAATATAGCCAAGGCTCTAGGAAGGGACATGATAGAATTTTCCCTCATGCCTCTCGGAATTGTTAACAGAATTCATGTCTGTGACAGAGATTGCCTATGTAGTGAATTGTGCAAAGGCCTATTAAGTTTGTGACTGTCTGAAGAGTCACAATGACAACTTAAAGAGGCACACGTTCTTTTACAGGCTTAAAACCTCTTGCTTCTACTCGGGACGCTTGCGTCCCAACTAGAGCTCTGGAAATGCAAATGCGCTACGCTAAATGCTAATAGTATTAGTTAAAACTCAAACGTTCATTAAAATACACATGCAGGGTATCGAATTAAAGCTACACTCGTTGTGAATCCAGGCAACAAGTCAGATTTTTAAAATGCTTTTCGGCGAAAGCATGAGAAGCTATTATCTGATAGCATGAAACAATACACTACAACACAAAAGATCCACAGGGGACGTAAACAAAATAATTAGCATTTCGGCGTTACACAAACCGCACAATAAAATAGAAAACATTCATTACCTTTCACCATCTTCTTTGTTGGCACTCCTAGATGTCCCATAAACACTATTGGGTCTTTATTTCGATTAAATCAGTCCATATAAAGCCTAGATATCGTTATATGTAGACTGTGTGATAAACAAAAAAAACATTGTTTCAAAACGTAACGTCATTTTTTAAAATTCAAAAAGTCGACAATAAACTTTCACAAAACACTTCGAAATACTTTTGTAATGCAACTTTAGGTATTAGTAAACGTTAATAAGCGATAAAATTCATCAGGAGGCGATGTAAAGATCATTAGCTGTCCGTCTGGAAAAATGTCCGGCTAGAAACTCAACGAAAATATCCGGTCCTAGACCTGAAGAAATATGGTGCCTTGCATGTGTTTGACCAAGAAAAAACTCGAAGGCAAATGACAAGACTCTAGACACCATGTGGAAGCTGTAGGTACTGCAACCTCAGTCAATTAATTGTGGTTCACCTTTATCAATGGGTTCAAGTAGCGCATGGATATATTTTTCCATTTTCAGTGATCAGTTTTTCCTGTGCTTTTCGATGTAAATGCCATTCTGGTAAAGCCACAGCAGTGATTTAACCAGTTTTATAAACGTCTGAGTGTTTTCTATCCACACAGACTAAGCAAATGCATATACTATATTCCTGGCATGAGTAGCAGGGCGCTGAAATGTTGCGCGATTTTTAACAGAATGTTCAAAAAAGTAGAGGGTAGAGGGAAGAGGGGTTTCCTGTGGGATTTATTAAGTGCATTCGGACAGTGTCAGTGAACCTGGCAAGGTCACCCATGACACTAGTCAGTATTTGACATCCATCCCATGTCTGAGAACGTTGGGTAATGACATGGAAACCGGCCACTAGGGGCAAAAGTGAGCGCTGTTACCTTCAAGTATGTTTCGGTTTTGCTAGGGCGTTGTGGACGGGGGATGTTGGATGGGCGTAAACATCTGCCTCTAGATTCCAAAGGTTGCAAATTCAAATCCAGCGATAGAAAGTTTGTATTTTTAATTTTTTAAGCCTATCCCAAAACTTAACCCGTACCCATTCAGAGGTAATGCCTAGCCTTAAGATTTCAGAGTTAATGCCTAAACTTAACCTTAAACACTTTGAAATTTGACGTTTGCAACAACTTCGAAATTTGACATTTGAGAAACATAGATGAATGTCTAATTCTGATGTGAGACTGTGAGAGCTAGTTGAGTTGTGTGTGCTTTGAATTTTTTAAGACTTTGTGTGAAGTGAACACGCTAGGTTAAAGGATTCCATGGGACAACCTGTTCGGATAATGTGCAATTACGTTTTTTGCTAACATGATGCTGTGCATGTTATGTATTTTGAAATTTTATTAGAGCTGACATTGAGGAACATTTTTCAAATTTCCTGGGTCTTGCCATAAAAAATTTGTGGGAAATGTGAAGATTGTTACCGGGACAGTCCTGGGATCCCAGTTACCCATGTTAATCCCTAGTGAGGGGTCTCCAACAAACCACATGTAAATTGCCTCAGAGTAGAGCAGGGAAGCTACAGAATCAGACGCAGCAGGGGAACAGGGAGCAGGCGGAGAGGCAGGCAGTGAGACACTGTGGGCCCTGTGGCTGGGCAGCCTGGCAGTAAAAACCCCTGAGCAAGGCAATAGCTGTTAAATAAAGCAAGAGGTGGTCAATACTCTGGCCTTCCACATGTCTGCCGCTGCCGTCTCTCTGGAGCCTATCTATCTACAGTATCTATCTATCACTCACGGTCCATTCTGTCTGTCTATCGCTCTTTCTTAATCTGTATCACTCTCTCTCTCTTCACAGGTTTATTTGTTTTGTGTGTGTGTGTGTATGCACTAATGTGTGTGTGTTTGTGTGTGTGTGTGTGTGCATGCAATGTGTGTGTTTTTTTTTTGCTCTGAGTGCTTGTCTGCTTCTAGCTGTAGTCTAGTTTGCCAAATAAAGAGTAGCCTAGTAGTAATGCAGATTGGTAATGAAATGTACAGGTGAGAGGTATCACTGGAGACTGTGTCAGCATTTTCCCTCACATAAATCCATAACAGCCATTATTAAACACCATGGGGGGGTGGACGAAATTGTAAAGCACTTACCAAATCTGCTTTGCTGTTGTTTAAGTGGGCAGGTGTGATTTCCAACTGAGCAACACATGCAGTGTCCACAGCAAGTAAGATGCTGATCTAATTTACCAATCATGGCTAATAGTGATGAAAGGCACATCTCAGAAAGCAACATACAATGAAGTGTACAGTAGATTATTAGTAATTTAACTAGGCAAGTCAGTTAATTAAGAACAAATTCTTATTTTCAATGACAGCCTACCAGAGAACAGTGGGTTTACTGCCTTGTTCAGGGGCAGAACGACAGAATGTCAGCTCGGGGATTTGATCTTGCAACCTTTCTGTTACTAGTCCAATGCTCTAATCACTAGGCTACCTGCCACCCCATGTAATGGAATGCAAAATCATGTCATGTGCATGTGCCCTCAACTCATGAAACATCCGCTGGATTGTGTGTGCGTGTGTGTGCGTGTTTCTGTGTGTGTGTTTCTGTGTGTGTGTGTGTGTTTCTGTGTGTGTGTGTGTGTGTGTGTGTGTGTGTGTGTGTGTGTGTGTGTGTGTGTGTTTCTGTGTTTGTACGTGCGTGCCTGACAGCATTCACGTTTGTGTTTGTGGGTTTTAGGTGATTGGGACACACCTTGTAAGTACCTGCACTATAACCGGAGTGGACATGTTCATCAATGACGCCATAATGTGATGGGGACAGTTGGAAGAAGTGGAGGTAGGCTAACGTCACATCGTTCGCTGCACAGGTTTGTTTATAATTGTGCAATTAACGTTAGGGAAATGCAGTCCGGAGACAGGGGGAATAGCCTCTCTCAGAGGGATTTAAGGGCTACTTTGCCGTGGTATAAAGAAGAGAAGGAAAGAAGGTAATGGGGGAAGAGAAATAATAAATGAGAGTGTTCTTCTCTGACAGAATGTTCAGTTTCATTTCGAAGGAAATGATGACGGCGATGACAACGACCGCAATAGCAGACCAAAGCTTTTGCTCCTATTGCATTACTTTAGATTTATTCAATTCCTATTCTGAGGTCATGAAAGGTGTCGCTGGTGGTATACCTGGTACCGTTCATTGGGTTGTAATAATGAAGCCGTTCTTGGGTTTTGGGTGTTATTTTTCAATATAAAAACACCCTGGTACCAAAAATGCAGAACTCTGCTGCCTTTCACTTTACAGTAATTCATAATATGACCTTCCCCGTTTGAGTGAATAAGTGAGTGTGTGTCTGGACGTATTGAACTATACTTGTGGGGAGCAGAAGACCCCATAAGAATAGCAAACAAACAAAAATTGGACCAACAGGGGACATTTTGTCTGTCCCCACAAGATCAAATGGTATTTCTAGTGGGTTTAGGGTTAAGGTAAGAATTAGTGTTAGGGTTAGGACTTTAGTTTAGGAGCTATGGTTAGTTTTAGGGTTAGGGTTAGGAGCTAGGTTTAGGCTTAGGGTTAAGGTTAGGCTTTTGGGTTAAGGTTAGGGTTAGGGTTAAGATTAGGTTTAGGTTTAGGGGTTAAGGAAAATATGATTTTGAATGGGACTGAATTGTGTGTCCCCTCAAGGTTAGTAGTACCAGACTGTGTGTGTGTGTCAGATTTACACATTAACTTTGCATGTGTTACGGCTTTCCCCATAAGGAGAGACACGGCCGGGCCATGTTCCGGTGAGTTCATGTCCTCAATATTGAATATGTGATTTGTAGGACGTGCCTGGCTGCACATGCTGCAGATAGAAGACAGGCAGTGGGTGGGTGTGTGTGTGTGTGTGTGTGTGTGTGTTTTTCTTGTCCCCTTCGCCCGTCCAGCTCCACCTGCTTTAATACAAGTGGAGCGATATCATCTTCGAAATCTGCTCTTTTTTTTCAACAAGGTTGATGTGAGGGTCCTTAGACGTCCATTAATTACCTGATAAGGGTTGCTGAGGTGAGAGGGACGGACTGAGAAAGGCTACAGAGAGAGAAAGGGTGAGCGGGCCTACCTAATATGCACACGAGAGCCTGCAAGCACTTACATTATTGTCCCCTAAATCTTATCTCTTGTACTGTCATCCTACATCCTCAAAACTTCAACACAACTCCGTTCACCGACTGTATCTGGTTCGGTGTGCTCTGACCAGGGATGTACCACAGCCAACATGGATTAACCTTGGGAGGCTAGATGTTTTCAGAGGCAACTTTTGTGCGTGAGCGTTTTCCTCCCTGAGTTAAAGTGACTGTGAGACCTGTCAAGGGAGATTGAGATGGCTTCCCGGATCTCCTCTGTAGATGGAACCCGTATTGGAACACAACATCCCCTCCCTTTCTTATGCTCTCACTCTCTGGAACACCCACGGCGTTGACTCACAGGGCAGGGCAATAAACGAAACATAAAGCTAATTCACTTGAAACGCCATCAAGCGTTTTCCCCTGTCGCACGGGAACACATCAATACACTGCCTACGACGTAGAGGGCGGGCAGGAAGGCCTCTCCCTGCATGCCAATAGGCAGCCATCTGCTCCACTGCCTAGCTCTGCTACGGGAGAACCAAAGGCAGGGGTTCACCTGGGAGATTCATCCCAGGAGGGGCATGCCTTGTGTTGGCAGGGGTGGTCAGGATTGTCAGGGGTCTCCGCGTCTTTTCACCTCTCCCCTGTGCTCTCCTACTACGCTTTCTCGTCTACCCACTCCAGGTGTGTGTGTGACTCAGCTGACTTAGCTTTCGCCGTTGTTGACCGGGGCTTAACTCAGCTCCCTGAGGAGAAACATAACAGTGTTCTGTGTTTAGTGTGGAGGTGAGGAGATGGGGCTATAAAAAGGGAGACAACACCATTAGACCGACGTTCTCTGTTTGCCAATGTTCTGAGACAATCGGATACAAATACATAAAGCAATTACACCTACATTACAAACACACGCAGTGACACACAGACACACAGACACACAGACACACACAAACCTGTTCAAAACAAGCACAAAAGAAAGAAAGCATCTCAAAATAAGATTAGGATTCAGTAATCAGTGTGGACTGTGGACGGACCGGAAAATTCAATTGCATTTCTCTGCAGAGGAAACTGCATAAACACAACAGATTCTATTATACTGTCAGCACCTATGAATCACAATGAAAACAGCTTCCTAATGTTTTCTTCCGGCTGGAAAGAGTCATATGAATTATTTTCCATCACCCCTGGCTAAATTTGAATTATGTAGCTACTTGCTAGGAATGGTCTGACCACTGTTACAAGGTTTAGTCGAAAGAATTAGCTTGACTACATTCATACAGGGTTCATGATCTTTCAGCTTTTTCAGTGTTTTTTTTGTTGGCATAGTCTGATGTTGCGTTCCTGATTGCAATGTACATATTTCAAGATGTATAAGCTTTCCTATATCCCCACAGCAATTAGCACAGTCTCCACTAGACACACACACACATCATTAACACCTCCCATGTCTCCGTCCTCTCCTTTCATGGGCACAAGTCGATGCTGTCGCCCGTTCTGATACCAGGTGTTTCTGTATAAAGCATGCAGCGCTGCTACAGTGGTAAAAGGAATTTGAGAAAAAACAGAGTGAAAGGCAGAGTGGGAAGTCCCCCAAGACTATCAGTCACAATACTGTAGCACTTAGGATCTAAAATAGAGCTGGGCAGTGAGCATAATGAGGTATTTTAAGTGCTTAACTTAATACAGTCAGTTATAATGAAGGTCCTGTGGGACGGAGAGGCTCGGCGCTATTGTCACTCCGCTGTGGGACTTGCTCACTTGCGTTTACATTTACAGACAGAGGAAGAAGAGGGGGGAGGGGGTGATGGAGGGGGAAATGGGGAGAGATAAAGGGATAGGTAAAGGAAGGAACAGACAGAGCGAACGAGAGACATTCCAAGAAAACAGAGGGAGTGAGAGAGAATTAACATATCGTAACCTTCATCAGACAAGCTAAGTGATCCAAAAGTCGCATCACACTTTCTAGTCAGTTGAGCCAACTGTAAGCAATGTACAACAGCCCACATCTTGTTTCCCTCGAACAAAGTGCATTTTGACAAACTACTCCAAAAAATGTCAGCGACAGAAATGTGGAATGTTTGCAAAAGGTGCACTTCATGACAATGGCGAAGCAATAACAACGGAAATCTGCTCCACCGTTCCATTTCTAATGTTCTCTCTTTCTCTGTCACTCTCGCTTCCTCCCTCGCTCCCTCCCTCCCTCCACCCCTCCACTCTCCCTTTATCTTCCCCTCTCTCCCTTACTCCCTCCCTCTGTAGTGCTAAATGATATTTAATCATCTAGATTTGATAAACCTGACATTTTGAATCCACTTGATATTATAAACCATGTGCAATCAAGCATTATGCGTTTAGCTGACTAAGATCAAGAAATGGTCATGAGAAGCGAATGCAAAACAAGTATTATTTAATTACTTTGTGCAATGAATGAAGTCACATACAAGGCATAGAGCTTAAGTTACAAAGCATTAACAATCATTGAAAGGCATTATCCAAGGCATGATCAGAGAGGGAGAGAGAGAATGTTACACCCTGATCTGTTTCACCTGTCTTTGGGATTGTCTCCACCCATCTTCCCCACTTATCCCCTGGGTATTTATACCTGTGTTTTCTGTCTCTGTTGCCAGTTCGTTTTGTTTCGTCAAGCCTACCAGTGGTTTTCCCTCTGTTCCTGTCTCGTGATTGTTTCTGTTTTGACCTTTTCTGCCCGCCCTGAGCCTGCCTGCCGTACTGTACCTTTGCCCCACTACTCTGGATTATCGACCCCTGCCTGCCTTGACCTGTCGTTTGCCTGCCCCTGTTGCTGTAATAAACATTGTTACTTTGATACAGTCTGCATTTGGGTCTTGAAACACGATAGAGAAAGGTCGTGCCCCAAGAGTCCCTGGGGGTAAAAGAGAAAGAGAGAGAGAGAGAGAGAGTGTGTATCTCACCAGCGCAGGTCAGGAACAAAGAAAAATAGATACAATTCATCTAAGACCCTTTGATAAGCATCCGAGTTGTTTGGATTCAAAATCTGAGTTGTTAACCAGTAGCATTGCTGCTGGACTCCAATCAAGTTGCAGAAACATCTCACGGATGATCAATGGAAACAAGATTAAACTGAGCTCAATTTCGAGTCTCATAGCAAAGGGTCTGAATACTTATGAGAGTCAGGATTTGGCGTAAGGTATTTCGTAAAAACAAATTGTAATACATTTGCAAAGGTATGAAAAAACCTGTTTTCGCTTCGTCATTATGGGGTATTATGTGTAGATTGATGAGGGGACATTTTTATTTGATCCATTTTAGAATAAGGCTGTAATGTAACAAAATGAGGAAAAGGGAAAGGGGTCTGAATACTTTCTGATAGCACTGTAGGTAGGGACAAAGTGACTAGGCAACAGGATAGATAATATATTGCAACAGCAGCGCATGTGATGAATCAGAAGAGTCAGTGCAAAACGGTTCAATGAAGATGGTTAACTGTTTAGCAGTTTTATGGCTTGAGGGTAGAAGCTGTTCAGGGTCCTGTTGGTTCCAGACTTTGTGCATTGGTACCACTTGTCGTGCAGTAGCAGAGAGAACAGTCTATGACTTGGGTGGCTGGAGTCTTTGACAATTGTTAGGGCCTTTATCTGACACCGCCTGGTATAGAGGTCCTGCGTGTCAAGATGCTCTCAACCGTGCAGCTGTATAGCTTTTTGAGAGTCTTTTCAGCCTCCTGAGGGGGAAAAGGCATTGTCATGCCCTATTCACTACTGCGTTGGTGTGTATGGACCATGATAATTCCTTAGTGATGTGGACACTGAGGAACTTGAGTTGCTCCACTACAGTCATGTTGATGTCGATGGTTCTGTGCTCAGTCCTCCATTTCCTGTAGTCCACAATCAGCTCCTTTGTCTCACAGACATTGAACGAGAGGTTGTTGTCCTGGCACCACACTGCCAGGTCTCTGACCTCCTTCCTGGAGGCTGTCTCATCATCATCAGTGATTAGACTGACCACCGTAGTGTCGTCGGCAAACTTAATGATGATGTTGGAGTTGTGTGCGACCATGCAGTCGTGGGTGATCAGAGAGTACAGGAGCCCTAAGCACGCACCCCTGAGGTACCCCCGTTGTTGAGGGTCAGAGTGGCGAATGTGTTGTTGCCTACCCTCACCACCTGGGGGCCACCCGTCAGGAAGTCTAGTTTCAGAGGGAGGTGTTTCAGAGGGAGGTGTTTAATTCCAGGGTCCTTAGATTAGTGATGAGCTTGGAGGGCACTACGGTGTTCAACGCTGAGCTATAGTCAATGAACAGAATTCTCACATAGGGGTTCCTTTTGTCTAGGTGAGAAAGGGCAGTCATCTGTGGATCTGTTGGGGCGGTATGCAAATTGAGTGTGTCCAGGGGTGTGTCCAGGGGGTCTGGGATGATGTTATTTATGTGAGCCATGACCAGATTTTCCAAGCATTTCATGGCAACAGATCTGAGTGCTATAGGGCGGAAGTCGTTTAGACAGGTTACCTTGGCGTTCTTGGGCACAGGGACTATTGTGGTCTGCTTGAAACATGTACACTCAGTGTCCAGTTTATTATGTTCGCTCCTATAGACAGTGAGTCATGCGGATGTGGCTTGCTATATAAAGCAGGCAAACAGGCATTAAGACATTCAGTTACTGTTTGATTGAACATTATAATGATTAGAACGAGTGACCTAAGCAACTTTGAGCATGGTATGATCGTCGGTGCCATGCCTGCCGGTTCCAGTATCTCAGAAACGGATGGCCTCCTGGGGTTCTCATGCACGACTGTATCTAAGATTTACCGAGAATGATGCTACAAACAACATCCAGTCAGTGGGATTCCTGTGGGCGAAGACAGCTCGTTGATGAGAGTTCGAAGGAGAATGGCAATAATCATACAAGCTAACCGGCGGACCACAAACAGGCAAATAACAGTGCAGTACAACAGTGGTGGTCAGAACGGTATCTCGGAACATACAACTCGCCGGTCCTTGTCACGGATGGGCTATTGCAGCAGACGACCATGCCAGGTTCCACTCCTATCAGCTAAAAACTGAAGCGGCTCCAGTGGGCACAGGATCACCGATGCTGGACAATTGAGGAGTGTAAAAAACATTGCCTGGTCTGATGAATCCTTGTTCCTGTTGCATAATGCTGATGGCAGAGTCAGGATTTGGCGTAAGCAGCTCGAGTCTATTTTGATTTGATTCCTCAGGATCCGCATTAGCCGACACCAACGGCGACCGCTAGTCTTAATGGGTTCCAACGGTACAGGCTGGTGGCGTTGGTGTAATGGTGTGGGGAATATTTTCCTGGCACACTTTAGGTCCCTTGATACCAATTGAGCAATGTTTCCATACCGTAAAGAAGTGAGGCTGTTTTGGAGGCAAAGGTGCATCATAGTAGATGGGATGTACCTAATAAAATGGACACTTAGTGTAGGTTTTACAGACTGGGTCAGGAAGAAGTTGAAAATGTCAACGAAGACACTCAGTTTGTGGTAGTAAATAAACAGCTACATTTTTTTATAATTAGGGGTGAAAAGGTGAGAGGTCATAAGGTCGCAATGGCTCTCCTGGGAGAAGAGCTTAGCTGACTTATCAGCTAGACCCCAGGCTTGCTGCCTTTTCCCTCTCTCCCCACGCTCCCCTCTTTCTCAGGGTTTCCCATAACCTGGTTCCTGGCTCCCAACACAGGAAATACCCCTGCTGACCGGGAACACCCTTACGGATTTATTAAAACACCTCAGGCCTACTTGTCACCTTCCATCATTCACCCAATTCTGCTATTGTCACCCCCAGGGGAAATGTATTTGGCTACCTCATCAACACCAGGTTTTGATGGCCTGACCCACTCAAAGAGAGTGTGTGTGTGTGTGGGGGGGGTCTTTAGGCTGTGAGAGAGCGTGACATCCAGGGTAGGATTTAATGAACTGGTTTGAAGTGGGTGGTCGGGGAGGATGTGTGGTGCATCAATGGACCAAGTTGCACATAACATCACAAGTTCAACCACACTCTCCTCTGTAAGCATTCCAGGACGCAGGTCCCAGCACTCAGGGCCACGGAGATAGTCATTCAGTGGATTTTCAGGACCATGGACAGCGCCACTAAAACGTAAGGAAGGGTGACATAATCTGAATCTCACAGCCACTCCTCTTGCACAAGACAAAGCATAGTAGAAAAGCAGGGGATGTGCAGGAGGGCGTACATTACTGGTTCTCTTTTTAACAGTGATTTATGGTGCTTCTGTGATTGAGGTGTCAGGATTCATGACCAGAGCGGCTGACAGCAATTACTCCCCCAACACTTTGATAGATCAGATTATTCATGCGAGTACACAGGTACGCAGGCACTCTGGGCTCTTTGGAAAGGTTAGATTTATCATGGTGACATTTTGCTTGTATTATGCACCCATGTTCCCCCGATGTGGTCGGGTACTGTAGACAGAGGAAGAAAGGGGTGGTACCCCTCAAATAGTAACTCCAAAACTACCCTCAACTCACCTGGAGTTAGGAAGAGAAAAGGAACAGTCAAGCCCAAGTATGTTGAATGATTTGGAGACCATTTTCTGCCTAAACCCACACTACTCAATTTACTGTTCTATTCTGTCTTCCTGTGTGCCAACTCCTTTATGTTAAAAACCAGCAGTGTTGCAGTTTTTGACACACTCAAACCGGAGGCGCCTGGCACCTACTACCATACCCTGTTCAAAGGCACTTCAATCTTTTGTCTTGCACATTCACCCTCTGAATGGCACATAAACACAATCCGTCTCAATTGTCTCAATGCTTAAAAATCCTTCTTTAACCTGTGTCCTCCCCTTCATCTACAGTCGTTTTAACAAATTACATCAAAAAAGGATCATAGCTTTCACATCGATTCACCTGGTCAGTCTATGTCTTGGAAAGAGTAGGTGTACCTAACATTTTGTACATGTACTGTATTTTGTATACGTACAGTGGGGAGAACAAGTATTTGAAACACTACCGATTTTGCAGGTTTTCCTACTTACACAGCATGTAGAGGTCTGTAATTTTTATCATAGGTAGACTTCAACTGTGAGAGATGGAATCTAAAACAAAAATCCAGAAAATCACATTGTATGATTTTTAAGTAATTAATTTGCATTTTATTGCATGACATAAGTATTTGATCACCTACCAACCAGTAAGAATTCCGGCTCTCACAGACCTGTACGTTTTTCTTTAAGAAGCCCTCCTGTTCTCCACTCATTACCTGTATTAACTGCACCTGTTTGAACTCGTTACCTGTATAAAAGACACATGTCCACACACTAAATCAAACAGACTCCAACCTCTCCACAATGGCCAAGATCAGAGAGCTGTGTAAGGACATCAGGGATAAAATTGTAGACCTGCACATGGCTGGGATGGGCTTCGGGACACTAGGCAAGCAGCTTGGTGAGAAGGCAACAACTGTTGGTGCAATTATTAGAAAATGGAAGAAGTTCAAGATGACGGTCAATCACCCTCGGTCTGGGGCTCCATGCAAGATCTCACCTCGTGGGGCATCAATGATCATGAGGAAGGTGAGGGATCAGCGCAGAACTATACAGCAGGACCTGGTCAATGACTGGGACCAAAGTCTCAAAGAAAACCATTAGTAACACACTACGCCATCATGGATTAAAATCCTGCAGCGCACGCAATGTCCCCCTGCTCAAGCCAGCGCATGTCCAGGCCCGTCTGAAGTTTGCCAATGACCATCTGGATGATCCAGATGAGGAATGGAAGAAGGTCATGTGGTCTGATGAGACAAAAATAGAGCTTTCTGGTCTAAACTCCACTCGCCATGTTTGGAGGACATGAAGAAGAAGGATGAGTACAACCCCAAGAACACCATCCCAGCCGTGAAGCATGGAGGTGCAAACATCATTCTTTGGGGATACTTTTCTGCAAAGGGGACATGACGACTTCACCGTATTGAGGGGGGATGGATGGGGCAATGTATCGCAAGATCTTGGTCAACAACCTCCTTCCCTCAGTAAGATCATTGAAGATGGGTCGTGGCTGGGTCTTCAATCATGACAACGACCCGAAACACACAGCCAGGGCAACTAAGGAGTGGCTCCGTAAGAAGCATCTCAAGGTACTGGAGTGGCCTAGCCAGTCTCCAGACCTGAACCCAATAGAAAATCTTTGGAGGGAGCTGAAGGTCCGTATTGCCCAGCAACAGCCCCGAAACCTGAAGGATCTGGAGAAGGTCTGTATGGAGGAGGAGGAGTGGGCCAAAATCCCTGCTGCAGTGTGTGCAAACCTGGTCAAGAACTATAGGAAACATATGATCTCTTTAATTGCAAACAAAGGTTTCTGTACCAAATATTAAGTTCTCCTTTTCTGATGTATCAAATACTTATGTCATGCAATAAAATGCAAATGAATTACTTAAAAATCATACAAATGTGATTTTCTGGATTTTGGTTTTAGATTCCGTCTCGCACAGATGATAAAAATTACAGACCTCTACATGCTTTGTAAGTAGGAAAACCTGCAAAATCGGCAGTGTATCAAATACTTGTTCTCCCCACTGTATATATTTAGTGAAATATTTACGTTACCATGATGCACATTTTAAGAGCTTTTATTTCAATGTTGCTATGAATCTGTTCTCTGTCAGTTATATAAACAACCCAGAAACGTGGGTAGAAATAGATGGATAAAAGTATAGTTTTTGTCATTTGTCATTAGTAGCTATGCTCAAACGCTTACAGCAGAGAGAGAGCCAACAGACAGAAAGCAATAATCATATTTTGTATATACATGCAGTGTAAAATTGAATCAAGCCAAGCTTCACCTCAGGATATCTAAAGAGTGTTGTGTAATCATTTGTCACGATTATTTACACTCGCTGGGAAGCACACTGCTGTGCATAATTGCATTGCTGTAATGCATAGCCGGAGTGTGTGTGTGTGTGTGTGTGTGTGTGTGTGTGTGTGTGCGTGCGTGTGCGTGTGCGTGTGCGTGCGCGTGCGCGTGCGTGTACTGTATGTGTGTGTGTATGGTCTATGTGTGTGTGAGTGTGTGTGTGTGTATGTGTGTGTGTATGCATGTGTGTGTGCGTGTGTGTGTGTGTGTGTGTGTGTCATTCTGACATAGAGAACAAGGACAAAGGGCCTGGAGTGTCTAATGTGTCAGTGTGTAGAATATCACATGTAAAGAAAGGCAAGGTCATGCAGGAAGATACTGGAACAAATACACACTCACATTCCAATCCATTAAACACACATTCTGTGAGGGGGAAAACATGTGTTTGGCCTGCTCTTAATTCATATTACCATGAAATAAAATAACCTATAGAGCAGTGTCTGGAAAATAGGAGGTTCTGGGACAGCTTCAGTTTTTGCTGTGCTGTATGTAGTAGTAGCAGGTCCTACACCACCACATCCAGCTGATCCAGTCTCATTACACATAAACTGGTGCATTAACAAATTAACATCCTCACTCTCCACATGGCATAAGCTACCCGACTGACTAATACAAAATAGACTGTAACCCAGAGAGACTTGGTGAAAACTAGGGGAGCACTAACCTAGAGGCTACAGCATCGCCGGTCTACATGACCTGCTAGATAAGCAACTGTTAAAGTTCTCGACTGACCTATACCAGTCAGTTACCCTTATTAATCAGTCTATTTTCTTAACTGGCTGAGTTTCCCCCTCATCACACACCTTGGGGTCGGTGTGTTAATGGACTGGGGAGAGGTGCTGTGTGGTGCCCGAGGTGTTTCCTCATGATAATCTGTGCTCTGTGGAACTCTGCTCAGCTCTGTGTGGACTGCTAATGCATGGATAACAGGACGGAATACTAACGCCTTAGTGGGGCTTGCTGCCTCTCCCTAAATGTCTGAGGTAATATTTACCACACATGCTAAGGCAGAACTGAATGGCTAATAAATGCCAAATAATACTCATATAATGACAAATATGTTGTGAACAACGTTTCTGAAATCTGAAAACATCCCTATCCATAGTACTGTCGGGTTCAGCAAGTATCTCAATTCAAGCACCCCGTTGTATGTCATTTCTGTGCACAAGAGCATGCTTCTCATGTAACCCGATTGACGAAATATTTGCATCTCTTCTCTGTTAAATACACCACTGGTTAAAGGAAAGTCCGTAGGGGATATTGAGAAATCAGTGGGGAGTACATGGAAATCATTTGGTGGAGCGTAGTCAAAACTCAATTTCAGAAAACTCAGTGCCTTTTTACTTTCCGGATCATACTCACCGTCCACTGATCGTATGTTGAGACATCTGCACAAGCCCACGGGGAGAGCGTGTGAGACATAAGGTGTGTGCATCTCTGAAGACTGATCGTCCTTCGTCCCCCAGGGGTAAGCAGTTACACAGCCACATACAGAAACACGCACTATGCAGAATATGTAAGCCAAGCATTCACCGGCAAGCCACGCAAGTGTGAGAGACAGACCGTGAGAAGGGAACGGGAGAGAGCGACACACGGACGAATAGAGAGACAGAGTGTGAGACATATCGCCTCCTGCAATGTGTGCATTTATGCTGTAAAGGTAAGGAAAGAAGTCAAAATAAAATACAGTAGCAGTCCAGGGGAACGGGTGGATAGGATCGGAGGCAGGGAGGGAGGCAGGTGAGAGTCAAAGCACGCAATTAAGATTAAGGAGGCCGGCTGAATTATGCAGCTCCAAGGCTGCAGGCGGAGAGGGGCCTGACAGCTCCACTCTCTCTCCTAGCAGGGCATTCTGAAGAGGGGGCTGCTGCATTAAAACCTGGTGGGGTGGGGGGGGCTCTCTCTGCCCAATCTGTGTTGGCTTTTTCGAAGTAGACAGGTTGAGGTTAAGAGGCATTTGACCCTGAGAGTACACCCCCAACTCCTTTCATTATTTAGTGGAGCCAGAACTGTTGGTGTGTGTCCTCCTTAGAGAGGGTGGGAGTGTAGGGTAAGGGGGAGTGTGTGTGTGTGTGTGCGCTTTTGCTTTCTACATAGAAATGCACTACAAACACATTTAGATATACATGGGCCCAGTAGAGTGTAGGTTGTGGAGATGCAGGCAGGCCCATCTTGCTGAGTGGGAAAACCAACATCTCTCCTCGTAGGTGACATTGCCTTGATGTGTCATCAGATAATTGCATATTTGCTGTGGATACAGACAAGCACACACACGCACCAGGAATAGTCATGTCATTATTTGATTTGCTCAGTTGGAAATCATGGGGTAGATTGTGGAGGCATTGATGGAATTCTGAACACTTTCCGTCCCCATATTTCTTGCCAGTCCTTTCCAGTTCTCTAACATTCAAAACTGTTAACATGTCCAATGAATCTACTACTCAGTAGCACTAGTGTGTGTAAGAAAGGTTCTCTTTTTACAACCATCTCATATTTTAGAAAAATTATGGTATTTTCGATTCTAAGGCAGTTCCACTTCACCTACCTTTTCTATTATTCATTGCCCATGTGTCACTTAAGAATTCAGTTCCATATCAGTTCAAACGATACTTGGAAACGTATCGATATTTTACTTTTCCTAACATTGCAACACGGCCTTACTCCTTCCGAGCACACCAAGGATCTGCACCGTCAATTCTCCCTCCAGTACGAAAACTAATCTGACCTTACCTGTTCCTCTCCCACCCAAACAAACCCAGTGGCCTCTAGCCTCCTACACCCGGTAGATAGATATCCACATTCACAGCTGATGCACGCACACATATTAAAGTTTCAGAGCGTGTGAGTTAATGTTTAATCCTGGAAGTGTGAGGCGGGGACGGCAATATGTTCCTTGTCACCCCTCTGGGTGAATTGGCAGGCGTTGCTGTTCAGTGCAGCTTGTCTCAAGCCTGCTCGCCTGCCTCGGGAAGGGGGAAGGAGAGGGGGAGACGATTGGGAGAAGGAGAGGAGGGAGGCAAAACTGCCTCGCAGAGGAATCCTTCCCGTTTAGGATTCATGGTAAGGTGCTACATCCCAAGGAAATGGCTCCAAAATGTCTGCTAGCTTGTGCTGCTTTTCTATAAGGGCGGAATTCCGACCCGAGTTAAGCGCATTTAAATGGAATGTAATTCTGAACTTGAACTTAAAGCATGAGAACAGCATGCTATTCACCAACTATTAGTTTGGGGTGGGGATTGAGTAAATGAAGGCGTGGCCGAGGTGTGTCTCCACATACTCCGTATTCTGACCTTGACTTAATTCCCAGCTTTACACGGAAGGAAACCATGACTAAGGTCTAGCGAACCTACAAGTTCCAAGTGGGAAAAGCATCTACTTTATTTTTTCTGATAGAAATAACACCAATCTCCATGCACTGTAATTTACTGCTAGGTAAATCAGTAATCCGTTTGGATAAGGGAATTGTAAATAGAAATGACACTTGTTTTAGATCTTAGTTCTCCAAGCACTCTGTTAGCTGAATATAGAGTACTCCATAGGAGTGTATATCGGGAGGGTGTTACAGTATTCCCTGGTGGACTGATTATATACTTAGAGAGTCTGATTTAAGTTTGACATACACACAAAATCAACTGTTTTTGGTTGGACTAATGGATGGATGTGAACTGCTGCGGCTTTCGTTAAGTGAGACATTACTGCCCTACACATTTGAGATCAAACGAGGATTTCTTGAATTTAGGAATGACTTGATCTCTCGCTGTTTATCCCTCTGTGACGTCCTTAACATGTAAATGGAGTTCTGACTCCAATGTGCGTTAAAGAAAAAGGGGAATGAAAAAAGGGGAATGAAAAAAGGGGGAAATGGTTTTGAAATGTAAATGTTATCCTTTGAGTCCATCTGTGGACTACATCAGTGAGTTGATCAGTGATGTTTGAAGGTCCAAGTTTGACAAACACTTGATGAGAACAAAAAGGAAGAAAAGTGGAGAGTGAGAGCGGACCCGACATTGAGCGATTAAAACAGGCCTGTTGACGTCTCACCACAAACACCTTTCATCCCTATGGGGATGATGACGCCACGTGGAACAATCACGCAAACGCCACTTGCCTTGGGGAAAACATGGATCAGCTCCAGATTACTTTTTGTATCGCCTAGGTGCCATTTTCTCAAATATGAGGTACGTTTTCACAACTCATCAAAATGGCCAAAACTCAAAATATATTTTCAACTGTATTTAGTCACTTGTTCACTGTACCAATCACTCTTTTAATTTGCATACATATTCAATCTAATCTGCTTTTCACAACACAATAGTACTTTTGATATTGATTTCTTGTCCTTTGTTAACAATACATTTAAATATTACTTCATTAAACTGCTGAAAACGGATAACTACTGAACCAAAATATGTAGTGCCTAGTTTATCTATATAGTTGGATCATTTCTGAACACACAAAAAAAAAAATCTGCATAAATGTATCAATTGACATCAATTTACATTGTAAGTTAGAACTAAGTCATATATGGATGTGACGATGAATACTACATCATCGTCTTCCATTAACCAGTGTTCTTCGATAGGACGAAGTGGAAAGAGGAACTCTAGTGCTTACATTTGGAATTATAGTGTAGTATACAAATCACTGCTATTATACCTTAGTAGTATTTAACAATACTTTTGATAGTGTATGAGGACACCTGCTCGTCAAACATCTCATTCCAAAATCATGGGCATTAATATGGAGTTGGTTCACAGTTGGAAGCACAGAATCATCTAGAATGTATGCTGTAGCTTTAAGATTTCCCTTCACTGGAACTAAGGGGCCTAGCCCGAACCATGAAAAACGGCCCCAGAAAGACATTCCTCCTCCACCGAACTTTACAGTTGGCACTATGCATTCGGCCAGGTAGTGTTCACCTGGCATCCGCCAAACCCAGATTCGTCCGTTGGACTGCCAGATGGTGAAGCGTGATTCATCACTCCAGAGAACGGATTTCCACTGCTCCAGAGTCCATGTGCATTGCACATGGTGACCTTTAGGCTTGTGTTCGGCTATGGAAATCCATTTCATGAAGCTCCCGACGAACAGTTTTTATGTTGACGTTGTTTTCAGAGGCAGTTTGGAATTGGGTAGTGAGTGTTGCAACCGAGGACAGACGATTTTTACGCGCTAGATGCGTCAGCAATTCACGGTCCTGCTCTGTGAGCTTGTGTGGCCTACCACTTCACAGCCGAGCCGTTGTTGCTCCTAGACTTTTCCATTTCACAATAACAGCACTTATAACTGACCGGGGCAGCTCTAGCAGGGCTGACTTGTTGGAAAGCTGGCATCCTATGACGGTGCCACGTTAAAAGTCACTGAGCTCTTCAGTAAGGCCATTCTCCCGCCAATGCTTGTCTATGGGGCATTCATGGCTGTGTGCTCAATTTTATACACCTGTCAGCAATTGGTGTGGCTGAAATAGCCGAATCCACAAATTTGAAGGATTTTAAGTCTTGAGACAATTGAGACATGGATTGTGTATGTGGTGCCATTCAGGGGGTGAATGGGCAAGACAACAGATTTAAAAAGTGCCTTTGAATCTTCAAACTAAGGGCAACCATGGCCTCCATGGCAGAGAGGGAGAAACGTCCATGCATGAATACAGGTAAGATAGTCTAGCTAGCTACATTTTCAGATACTACAGGTGTATAATTTTGTCAGAAAGTAGTTTTCATTTCAAGTTAAAGCATTCTGTTAGGTAGCTAGATAACGTCGCTAGCTAACGTGACGTGTATGATCTGTGTAGTAATATTATTTGTATATCAGAGCCATTTGCATGGTTACCTATAGCCTAAAGATAGATAGCTTACATTGAACCCCAGTTGGTTAGCTGCCTGCAGATTTATGCAGGGTAGTAATGTTATGAGTTGAGATTACGCTTAATTGTTTAGCTAGCTAGCTACATGTCGAAGCAAAAGACTCCACTATGCAAGTAACCATTTCAATAGAATGTTCATGATGTCACTGCGACAACTGTCGATAGACGCTCTGGCTATCTACTCCGCTCTGGCCATCTACTCCGCTCTGGCTATCTACTCCGATTTCAGAGCACTCTCATCTGAGTGTGCCAGAGCGCAGAATAACTGACGAATTTACTAACGCTCAACACCCGTTTGGTGTTGGCGTCAGTAAGCGTCTGCAATAAACTAATCGTAATTTAATTGTTGCCAGCAACACGATTACGGTCACCAATGCTCTGGAGAACATAAAAACAGCATAACCGGCTCTGCTAGGGTGTGTAAAATTGTCAGAGTGAGCTGTTCTCTCATTTGTGTCTGGAAGTCGCTAGCAAGCTTGCCAATGTTAGCCAGTTAGCACTCTGGCACTCCAGATTGCATTTATGAATACACCCATAGTATGAACCGGCATTTAGTATTGAACTCTTTGGTTGTTTAGTGCATAGCCTCACTATCCTTAAAGAGATGGGTGGGGATACAGCTTAAGAGGGTGAGAACGATGCTGAATGGGTGTAGACAAAAAATAGTTCTCCAGTAGGTTTACCAAAACATTTAAGGGCCATTTTCTCAACTTTCAAAGCAAAATAACTTTCCCATTGTTCCTCAACTCTAGTGTATGATATGCCATCATTTTCAAGCTCTGAGTCTCTACTTTTATCCAATGTAAAAAAACACAATTTCAAATTTTGCTACATGGGACCGAATCGAGCCGGTTGGTCACATTTGAATAATACAAATTACAAGCCTGATGGGAAAACAGTGTAATGTACTGTAATGTACAGTACTGTAGCATTTTACATTCAAAGGACAATTTTCAAACATGTTTCTTGCATTTTTCATTTTAACTGGCTGTTAAAATAACTAAACTGAGACGATACAATTTTGTTGTGTTGTGGCGATTAAATCAATGTTCTCATGGAAATTCCACAGTGTTTTGGATCAGTCGTTGGTGTGGTCAAAGATGTCTTCAAACAAACGGTTGCACAATCAAACATTTTGAAAATGAGACTCGTGTAAAGGTCCGACGCTGGAGATGAGAAGCAGGCACGGGGAGTTGAACATTTAATGCGGAGCAGACAGGTAACAGGACAGGGCCAGCGTCAGCACACGGGTATACAAAGACACACAAACATGAATGCAGAAGCAGAGAACAGAGCTGGGAACCAGACAGATATAGGGAAGGTAATGACAGAGAGGATTGAGAAAAGGTGAGTCCTATAATCGATGATGTGCACGACTGGGGGGGGAGGCAGGTGTGCGTAATGATGATGGCCCGGAGTGCGCTATGCTGGGGAACCTGGCGAGCGCCAGGCGGGAAAGAGTGGGAGCAGGCGTGACAACTTGCTGCATTACAAGTGTTACCAGTTTTGTACTAAGAGTTTTGAAAATTCAGCACATACTTGTGAAAATAGAACCAAAGCGATTTTTAAAAAACTGTTAAGACTCTGTTAAGGAAAAGCACAGGCGTTTGTGATGGAGTGGAAAAAAATGTTTCTGTGATTGTGTGTGTGTGTGTGTGGGGGGGTGACACAAGAGTGGGTGAGAGCTGGTGAAGAGAGATGAGTGGCTTACACCTGGTCTTTGTACTCCACTCCTCTCTCTTTGTAACAAAACCCCCCACCTCTAACACACCCCTGTGTTTATCCCACAGCCCCCTACCTAGCCCCCACCTGCTTCTCCCTTCTGTTTACCAGGATCAGACCCCCCTCTAACCACCCTTTTATTCAACTAGAGGGGTCTTTGTATGAAAGACACCCTTCTGAGAACTTGGAATAGCATTTTACATTAGGTGTGTCTATTGGTTTTCTGTTTTCATCAGTTTTCTCAGCCAATACTGGCATTCAAACAAAAAAGCCATTCAAACCAAATCAGTTGTCTCCCACTGAAGGTGAATCAAAGCTTTTGATGACTTCCTGTCTTTTAACCCATGACATGGTTTCACTGTGTCCCACCAGATTTCTTCCCCAGCCGTAAATCTGTGGCTGCATTCCAAAAACTTAAAAGACACATCCGCTCCCCTCAGCCCTCTAATTAAGTGGACACTTGTTTTTTTATTTTTTTTTATGACTTTTTCTCCCCAATTTTGTGGTATCCAATTGTTGTTAGTAATTACTATCTTGTCTCATCTGCACTGCTTCTTAACACAGCGCGCCTCCAACCCGGAAGCCAGCCGCACCAATGTGTCGGAGGAAACACCGTGCACCTGGCCACCTTGGTTAGCGCGCACTGCGCCCGGCCCGCCACAGGAGTCGCTGGTGCCCGATGAGACAAAGATATCCCTACTGGCCAAACCCTCCCTAACCCGGACGACGCTAGGCCAATTGTGCGTCGCCCCAGAACCCAGAGTCTCTGGTGGCACAGCTAGCACTGAGATGCAGTGCTGTAGACCACTGCGCCACCCTTAAGTGGACACTTCTGATGACGTATTATGTCGTCTGACGAGTTGACACTTGCAGAGAAAGGGAGGAAGGAATTCATTTTAAATGGACCATGCTTGCCCGCAAATGTGTCACTCGTTCGTCCCGCGACTTGTGTTTTCAGCCACTGGTAGCTTGTGGGTGCTTTATATGCGCCACAGTCACATATGTTTGCATGTCTACTTATACTACCATTCAAATGTTTGGGGTCACTTAGAAATGGTATTGTTTTTGAAAGAAAAGCACATATTTTTGTCCATTTAAAATAACATTGAATTGATCAGAAGTACAGTGTAGACATTGTTAATGTTGTAGAGGACTTTTGTAGCTGGAAACGGCAGATTGTTTGGGGAATATCTACATAGGCGTACAGAGGACCATTATCAGTAACCATCACTTCTGCGTTCCAATGGCACGTTGTGTTAGCTAATCCAAGCATTTTAAAAGGCTAATTGATCATTAGAAAACCCTTTTGCAATTATGTCAGCGCAGCTGAAAACTGTTGTGCTGGTTAAAAAAGCAATACAATGGGCCTTTAGACCAGTTGAGGATCTGGAGCATCGGGATTTGTGGGTTCAATTACAGGCTCAAAATGGCCCGAAACAAAACTTTCTTCTGAAACTCGTCAGTCTATTCTGGTGCTGAGAAATGAGCAAGAGGACAAGTACATTAGAGTGTCTAGTTTGAGAAACAGACACCTCACAAGTCCTCAACTGGCAGCTTCATTAAATAGTACCCGCAAAACACCAGTCCCAATGACAACAGTGAAGAGGCGACTCCGGGATGCTGGCCTTCTAGTCAGAGCTGCAAAGAAAAAGCCATATCTCAGACTGGCCAATAAAAAGAAAAGATTAAGATGGGCTAAAGAACACAGACACTGGAAAGAGGAAGATTGAAAAAAATGTTATGGATAGACGAATCTAAGTTTGAGGTGTTCGGACCCCAAAGAAGAACATTCGTGAGATGCAGAAAAAAATGAAAAGATGCTGGATGAGTGCTTGACGCCATCTGTCAAGCATGGTGGAGGCAATGTGATGGTCTGGGGGGGTGCTCTGGTGGTGGTAAAGTGGGAGGTTTGTTCAAGGTTAAAGGGATCTTGAAGAAGAAAGGCTTTCACTCCATTTTGTAACGCCATGCCCATACCCTGTGGACGGCGCTTAATTGGAGCCAATTTCCTCCTACAACAGGACAATGACCCAAACTAAGCAAGAACTGGTATTCTGTCTATAATGGAGTGGCCAGCACAGTCTTCGGATCTCAACCCTATTGAGCTGTTGTAGGAGCAGCTTGACCGTATGGTACGTAAGAAGTGCCCATCAAGCCACCCAATTTGTGGGAGGTGCTTCAGGAAGCATGGGGTGAAATCTCTTCAGATGACCTCAACAAATTGACAACTAGAATTCCAAAGGTCTGCAAGGCTGTAATTGCTGCAAATGGAGGATTCTTTGATGAAAGCAAAGTTTAAAGGACACAATTATTATTTAAATGAAACATTATTTAAAACCTTGTCAATGTCTTGACTATGTTTTCTATTCTTTTTGAAACTCATTTCATGTATGTTTTCATGGATAACAAGGACATTTCTAAGTGACCCCAAACCTTTGAACAGTAGTGTATATTAACTATATAATTATTAATATGTGCCTACTGTATGAAAGCTAGCAAATTAATTAGTTAACTAACGTTAGCCTGCCTAGCTGGAATTTCTGATGAAGGAAAATGTTTTATTTCTACAATTTCCAAAAGATAACCAAACATTAGTTGCACAATTTTGAACTTATTTACATTTGTTTATACTTACACTTGTATGTTGACTTTTCTTAGCGGCTGTACAATCATCGCAAATTGAATTATGGGGCGTTTCAGGAACATAATTGTACACTAGAAAACTACATTTAAAAACGAGGGCTGAGGTGCTTACGTTGCAAACCTCCCTTGCTCGGCTAATCATTTGGAACAATGACAAATAAGTCTTTTATGAGTTTGAAACGCAGCCTGTTTTGATTTAACCTTTCGACAGCATTCAACGGTGTCTTCCCAAAGCATCTCTGATAGACAGTATATTTAGATGGAGAACGGTTCTGTTGGGATCTGTGCTTGGTAAGTGATATTATATGCTTTAAGAGGATTACATCAATGACGTACCCGTTCCATCTGCATGGAAAACCATTTAACATTAAGGCTGCTGTGCTAAAAATAGCATCTAAAGACTGGTTCCTTTATACAGCTTCTGAGTGATACAATTAAAGATAAAATCTGAGAGAGAGGAAAGTGTGGTTTTTCTTTACTTCCAGTGTGAAAAATGGCCATGGCGATGTGATTTACACACATGGCTGTCAGATTAGCAGCAGCTCTGGCTGGAGTGTGGGGACACGGAGAAATGAATACACTCTGTTCCTTGCACTGTCTTTTGTCATGAGCTGCGAGCTGCAGTCTGGAGGCCCCAGCAATGGTTTCTCTCTCTCTATCTATCTATCTATCTATCTATCTATCTATCGCACTCTCTCTGTGGTAATAAAGAAACAGACATCCATCCCTAAATCCTGAGCCTTTCTCCTCCTCCTTCACTCCTCCTCCTCCTCTTCATCCCCCCCATCTCTAGCTCTCAGCTCGATTAATCCAGGGTGTTGTCATAATGACCCTGGGCGAAGTTACTGCAGATGAGCGAAATTACACTCCACACAGCTCTGCCAATTAGAGCTTCTGAGGACCCCCAGACCTCTCTCCTCCTCGCCCTCCCTCCATCTCTCCCTCTGTCTATCCCTCCCTCCGTCCTCTCAGGCTGGCTGTCGCACATCTCCGCAGGTCAGGAGGCACATGATTTAATTAGGTTTCCTGTTGCTGTGGCATTTATTGCTGTTGTCAGGGTCTGTTGTTGTTATTTTAACTGGAGCTGTAAATTGAAAGCGGGGTGAACAATTAAATACACACTCACACAGACACAGACCCATATGCATGCGCAAACACACATACAAATGAATAATTGTTGCTTCAACAACACACAGTAAGTAAGAAATTGCTGTAACATTGTTTCATTATTGCTATATAAAGACCACTCCTACTGACTCTCTACATGGTGCTAGGGAAGTGAAACTGTGTGAGAGTAATAGCCTTCGACACAGACAGACAGCGGCCTCAGCTGTCCATTCAGCACCACCAGAGGTCTCGACAAGTCAGGACCCTGGACAGCGCTGCAGCAGCCAAAGCACTGACAGCTGGGTCTCTCCTCAACCACCAGCTGCAGACAGAGACAGAGGACCATGCAAATACCCCGAGGCAGGAGAAAGTCACATCTCCAAAGCAGCAGGGACTAGTTTGGAGCCAAAGGCTATTGAATATTAGACAAAGGGTGGTTGCTGTATAATCTAGTTATTGTGATGCAGACCTTGGGTTGATGACGATCTCAATGTATAAACTATAATCGAATTAAGAGGAGTGAATACTATTGTATAGTGTATGTACCATATTGACAGTATAAGGACAGGAACTAAGACTGGGACAGAGGGTGAAGGAGTCTATGTCACATATAGTTAAAGGAAAACTCCACTCAAAATCATCTTTTGGTAGTTTTTTCATTCGTCCACTGTTGGATATCAACAGTTAATTTTTTTTGAGATATTAGACTTTCAAGAAGTAAAGTGTCACTTGCTGCTTCATCATTAGTCTGCTGATGCAAAACACATCATATGACACTTTACTTCTTGAATGTCCAATATCTTGAAAACTTCCGTGTTTTTTCCCTTTAAGCCTGAGCAGAGAATGCATTTGCTGCCAACTTTCAAGAGGTGACAAGGAAATTAATGAAGTGTTTTATTGTATTTCAGTTTTCTGCAGGACTCCTTCTGGAGTGAATAAAACTGTCAATATAAATTCCAGTCCACAACGGGCATAATTTATTCCCCTTTGAAGTGGTTGGTGATTTTCCATGTGCTCTGTCTGTGCTTTTATACAAGAGTATTAATATGTGTGTCTGATATGGAGACGTCTGTGAAGCAGTCATTTGTGTCAATGTAATAACGGAGCGTCTGAGTTATAGGTCTGGGGAACACAGGATGTCATCTCCCATTACACACACTCCCAACCATCTGGGCCAAGTCCTCCTGGGTAACCCTGCAGGAGTAACAGTCAGTGTGTGTGTGTGTGTGTGTGTGTGTGTGTGTGTGTGTCAGAGGAGGCTAGTGGGAGGAGCTATAGGAGGACAGGCTTAATGTAAAGAATGCAATGGAATACATGGAACAGCATCAAACACATCGAACATATGGAAAACACGTTTGATCACAATGAGCCCGTCCTCAGAGGCATGGATCAACTTTCACCTTATTGGAGACTAATTCATGTAATGGAATAAAAGGAATGGAGTGTTTGATACCGTTCCATTTATGCCACTCCAGTCTTTACAGTGAGCCTGTCCTCCTATACAGTTCCTTGCAAAAGTATTCACCCACGTTGGTGTTTTTCCTACTTTGTTTCATTACAACCTGTAATTTAAATGGATTTTTATTTGGATTTCATGTAATGGACGTACACAAAATAGTCCAAATTGGTGAAGTGAAAAAAATGACTTGTTTAAAAAAAAAATCTAAACAGAAAAGTGGTGTGTGCATATGTATTCACCCCCTTTGCTATGAAGCCCCTAAATAAGATCTGGTGCAACCAATTACCTTCAGAAGTCACATAACTAGTTAAATAAAGTCCACCTGTGTGCAATCTAAGTGTCACATGATCTGTCACATGATCTCAGTGTATATACATCTGTTCTGAAATGCCCCAGAGTCTGCAACACCGCTAAGCAAGGGGCACCACCAAGTAAGCGGCACTATGAAGACCAAGGAGCTCTCCAAACAAGTCAGGGACAAAGTTGTGGAGAAGTACAGATCAGGGTTGGGTTATAAAAAAATATCCAAAACTTTGAACATCCCATGGAGCACCATTAAATCCATTATTAAAAAATTGAAACAAACTTTTGTCAAACCTGCCAAGAGAGGGCTGCTCACCTAAACTCACGGACCAAGCAAGGAGGGCATTAATCAGAGAGGAAACAAAGAGACCAAAGATAACCCTGAAGGAGCATCTGTCCATAGGACCACTTTAAGCCGTCCATTCCACAGAGCTGGGCTTTACGGAAGAGTGGCCAGAAAAAAGCCATTGCTTAAAGAAAAAAATAAGAAAACATGTCTAGTGTTTTCCAAAAGGCATGTGGGAGACTCCCCAAACATATAGAAGAAGGCACTCTGGTCAGATGAGACTAAAATTGAGCTTTTTGGCCATCAAGGAAAAACCTATGTTAGGCGCAAACCTAACACCTCTCATCACCCCAAGAACACCATCCCATGGTGGTGGCAGCATCATGCTGTGGGGATGTTTTTCACCGGCACAGACTGGGAAACTGGTCAGAATTGAAAGAATGATGGATGGTGCTAAATACAGGGAAGGTTCACCTTCCAGCTGGACAATAACCCTAAGCATACTGCTAAAGCAACACTCAAGTGGTTTAAGGGGAAACATTTAAATGTCCAATTGAGAATCTGTGGTGTGACTTAAAGACTGTTGTACACCAGCAGAACCCATCCAACTTCAAGGAGCTAGAGCAGTTTTGCCTTGAAGAATGGGCAAAAATCCCAGTGGCTAGGTGTGCCAACCTTATAGAGACATACCCCAAGAGACTAGCAGCTGTAATTGCTGCAAAAGGTGGCTCTACAAAGTATTGAATTTGAGGGGGTGAATAGTTCAAGTGCGGGGGTGAAAAGATTTCTGTTTTTTTTGTTTTATTTCTTGTTTGTTTCACAAAAAATATATATTTTGCATCTTCAAAGTGGTAGGAATGTTGTTTAAATCAAAGGATACAACCCCCCCAAAAATCAATTGTAATTCCAGGTTGTAGGGCAACAAAATAGGACAAATGCCAACGGGGGTGAATACTTTCCCAAGCCACTGTAGCTTCTCCCACCAGCCCCCTCTGGTGTGTGTGTCTGCGTGTGTGCGTGCATGCATGCATGTGTTAATAAGTTATCTTTGAAACAGATCACTCTATCTCTCTGTCTCTCTGACACACACACGCACACAATTTTGAGCCATGGGTGTTAGCTTTGAATTAGTGGTGTGGAGAGAATTTGATTAAGACTCATATTGGATTGCCCGTGGCCGAAAAAGAAAACTCTGTGAGACAGTTTGAATTAGGGTCCAATAAGGTGAGAATTTATCCATGCCTCTTATTGACCTCCTGCTCGAGAGAAAGAATCCAGGTGTAATTTATACTGGAGTTTTATTTATATATTTATAGACTTACAGTACCCGTCTAAAGTTTGGACACACCTTCAAATTCAAGGGTTTTTCTTTATTTTTTTTACTATTTTCTACATTGTAGAATAATAGTGAAGATATCAAAAGTATGAAATAACACGTATGGAATCATGTAGTAACCCAAAAATTGTTGTGCAAATCTTTCTTTACCCACCATCAACAAACATCAATGTCTCTGCAATCCTCCTCCATGCCACTCACCTTCTGATGTTGTGTCTGTGTTCTAAAATCATTCTCAGCAAATAAACAAGGTAGAATGACAATGCTCTCCCCAACATATTATTATCCTTTTTCATATTTTTCAGTTGCCTACAAATTGCCAGATCGTTATTTTAATGTATAGTACTGTACCATGAATGGAGGGTTGGATTTGCACTAAAGATTTTAATGTCAGAAAAATCATGTATAAAATCTGGTTTATGGTTAGCCTCAGATATATTATCTACTGGTGTCATTTTAAATTGAGAACATATACCTAGCTCATCAATATGCAAATGATGTGTGAGTTTAGCTTTTCTCTGCTACAGATGTACAATGACAATCAGATGTACAATGACAAGGGGCACATTGATTACACATGCCCATTAGGCCAGTTATGCCATCATACTGTGTGTGTGGGGTGTGTGTGGGGTGTGTGTGGGTGTGTGTGTGTGTGTGTGTGTGTGTGTGTGTGCTTGTGTTCATATGTTACTTTGATACAGTTCACACTCTCTCTCTCACACACACAGACACACACACACTCACACACACAAACACACACGCACAATTTTGAGACATGGATGTTAGCTTTGAATTAGTGGTTTAGAGAATGTGATTAAGACTCATATTGGATTGCCCGTGGCAACATTGTGAGACAGTTTGAATTAGTCTGCAATAAGGTGAGAATTTATCCATGCCTCTTAGTGACCTCCTGCTCGAGAGAAAGAATCCAGGTGTAATTTATACTGGAGTTTTATTTATATTTTGATAGACTTATTTCGAAATGTAATTGACAAGGCCGGCCCGTCTATTAGGCATGGTTTACACCATGGTTTACACCACTCCCGAATTCGCCAGACGAAGTTCTGCCCCCATCCATTTTCAATGGGAGCACACAGAGCAATGTGCAGGGGGATTGTGGGAAAGTGAGCGATTCGAACCCTGCGAAGTGATAGAAAAGGTTCCGCTTTGGCCTCCCGAGTTTCGCAGCGGTCTAAGGCACTGCATCATAGTGCTGGAGGCTTCACTCCAGACTCTGGTTCGATCCCGGGCTGTGTCACAACTGCCTGTGATCAGCAGTCCCATAGGGCAGTACACAATTGGCCCAGCATCGTATTTGTATTTTGTATTTATTATGGATCCCCATGAGTTCCTGCCAAAGCAGCAGCTACTCTTCCTGGGGTCCAGCAAAATTAAGGCAGTTTATACAATTTTAAAACATTACAATACATTCACAGATTTCACAACACACTGTGTGCCCTCAGGCCCCTACTCCACCACTACCACATATGTGATGATCTAGTGTCGTTGGTGGAGTTTAAACACTTGATCGATGTATATATCATAGAAGAGTGTAATTGTTTTTAGGCAGCTGTTTTTAGTCAAGACGTTTGTGTTATTAATGTAAAATGTTTGTTTTACTGTGTGTTTATAGTTTTGTTGAATGTTGTGTTAGTGTATGTAAGCTGTTTTGTCTGAAACGTTGTTCCCCCTGCTGCTATTGGACCAGGTCTATCTTGGAAAAGAGATGTTCTCTCAATGAGAAAAAACCTGTATAAATAAAGGTAAAATAAAAAAATTAAAAATATCTACAGTACTAAATCCATGTGTATGTATAGCGCGTATGTTATCGTGTGTGTGTGTGTTTGTGCCAATGTTTGTGTTGCTTCACAGTCCCCGCTGTTCCATAAGGTGTTTTTAATCTGTTTTTTAAATGTAATTTTACTGCTTGCGTCAGTTACTTGATGTGGAATAGAGTTCCGTGTAGTCATGGCTCTATGTAGTACTGTGTGCCTCCCATAGTCTGTACTGGACTTGGGGACTGTGAAGAGACCTCTTGTGGCATGTCTTGTGGTGTATGTATGAGTGTCCAAGATGTGTGTCAGTAGTTTAGACAGACAGCTCAGTGCATTCAACATGTCAATAAATCTCATAAATAAAAGTAGTGATGAAGTCAATCTCTCCTCCAATTTCAGCCAGGAGAGATTGACATGCATATTATTAATATAAGCTCTCTGTGTACCTCCAAGGGCCAGCCGCGCTGCCCTGTTCTGAGCCAAATGCAATTTTCCTCTGACCTTTTTTGTGGCACCTGACCACACAAATGAACAGTAGTCAAGTGACAAAACTAGGGCCTGTAGGACCTGTTGATAGTGTTGTTAAAAAAAGATAAATAAATCATTCTCTCTACTATTAACCTGACATTTCACATTCTTAAAATAAAGTACTGACCTAAAACAGGGAATTTTTACTAGGATTAAATGTCAGGAAATGTGAAAAACAGAGTTGAAATGTATTTGTCTAAGGTGTATGTAAACTTCCGACTTCAACTGTATGTTTAGGTCATTGTCGATTTGGAAGACCCATTTGCGACCAAGCTTTAACTTTCTGACTGATGTCTTGAGATGTTGCTTCAATATATCCACATAATTCTCCTCCCTCATGATACCATCTATTTTGTGAAGTGCACCAGTCCCTCTTGCAGCAAAGCACCCCCACAACATGATGCTGCCACCCCCGTGCTTCACGGTTGGGATGGTGTTCTTTAAATGTACCAAAGTACGTTCATCTTTAGGAGACAGAATGCGTCTCCTTCCTGAGCGGTATGACGGCTACGTGGTCCCATGGTGTTTATACTTGGGTACTATTGCTTGTACAGATGAACGTGGTACCTTCAGGCATTTGGAAATTGCTCCCAAGGATGAACAAGACTTGTAGAGGTCTACAATTTTTTTTCTGAGGTCTTGGCTGATTTCTTTTGATTTTCCCATGATGTCAAGCAAAGAGGCACTGAGTTTGAAGGTAGGCCTTGAAATACATCCACAGGTACACCTCCAATTGACTGGAATGATGTCAATTAGCCTATCAGAAGCTTCTAAAGTTATGACATGATTTTCTGGAATTTTCCGAGCTGTTTAAAGGCACAGTCAACTTAGTGTGTGTTAATGTCTAACCCACTGGAATTGTGATACAATGAATTATAAGTGGAATAATCTGTCTGTAAACAAATGTTGGAAAAATGACTTGTGTCCTGCACAAAGTAGATGTCCTAACTGACTTGCGGAGTGGTTGAAAAACAAGTTTAATTGACTCCAACCTAAGTGTATGTAAACTTCCAACTTCAACTGTATATAGCTCATACCTTTTAGGTCACAGGGGCGTGTGCTGGTGTAATGATGGGGGCTAGGCTTGTTGCTCTGTCCGCTCAAGGCCTGGGCATATGTCCTGCTGTCATGTTGAAGTCCTTGCCGCAGGGGCGGGTGGCATGAGGTGGGCAGAAAGGGCATAGGTCTGAAATGGGGGGGCCTATAAAGGATGTGGTCTGGGTGTAGGTCCTCTTGGTATGGGTTCTCTTGGTGCAGGTCCTTCAGGAGGGGGTCTTGCAGGTCTGGTAGGGTGTCTCGCTGGCCCGGTCGGGGTGTGGTACTGGGGCTACGGTTGAGGGTGACGTCCTTCAGGGTCCTGGCAAAAGTTGTGATTGCTACCATGTTGAGGTGGACCTGGTCTTTAGTGGGAGTCTTCTCTCTCTCTCTCTCTCTCTCTCTCTCTCATCATGCCTAGATTAATAATGCCTTGGAATGCTATTATTGCCTTGTAATTTAAGTTCATGCCTTGTGTACTGTATCATTCCTTTAACAGTGTTATGCTGCAGTAGTTTATGTGTCGGGGGGCTAGGGTCAGTCTTTTATATCTGGAGTACTTCTCCTGTCTTATCCGGTGTCCTGTGTGAATTTAAGTATGCTCTCTCTAATTCTCTCATTCTCTCTTTCTTTCTCTCTCTAGGAGGACTGAGCCCTAGGACCATGCCTCAGGACTACCTGGCATGATGACTCCTTGTTGTCCCCAGTCCACCTGGCCATGCTGCTGCTCCAGTTTCAACTGTTCTGCCTGCGGCTATGGAACCCTGACCTGTTCACTGTGATTACTATTATTTGACCATGCTGGTCATTTATGAAAATTTGAACATCTTGGCCATGTTCTGTTATAATCTCCACCCAGCACAGCCAGAAGAGGACTGGCCACCCCTCATAGCTTGGTTCATCTCTAGGTTTCTTCCTAGGTTTTGGCCTTTCTAGGGAGTTTTTAGAGTGAAGTACATCGAAAAAATCAAGAGAAAACTGCAAGACTCAATAGAAGACAAAACAAGGAACAAACCAAAAAGACAGGCTTTTGAAGAAGTAACTATTTTTCATAAAATTGTACAGTTATCTTAGCTAGCTGAATTGCTAGCTGAATTGTTTACTTGTTGCTAAGCAGTTGCTAGGGACTCTCCTGGAAGAAGCTAGCTAGCTTACAAAGAATAACAACAAAAAATATCTAGTTAACAGAAGAAAGGAAGACAAAATAAGGACAGAAGAAAAAGGAAAAGAAAAGGACAACAAAGTGAAACCTCTAAAGAAACAAGAGACCATAATACAAGAAACAGCACTATAGAGAGATAGAACAACAACAACGCAGCCACTGCCTAGCCTACTTCAGCAGTACTGTATCATTTGGTTATTTTAGTCAATAAGATTCCTGCTACGTAAGTTCGAGACGTGTAGTCCATTTGTCATTCCAATCTCCTTTGCATTAGCGTAGCCTCTTCTGTAGCCTGTCAACTATGTGTCTGTCTATCCCTTTCTCTCCTCTCTGCACAGACCATACAAACGCTCCACACCGCGTGGCCGCAGCCACTCTAATCTGGTGGTCCCAGCGCGCCGACCCACGTGGAGTTCCAGGTCTCCGGTAGCCTCTGGAACTGCCGATCTGCGGCCAACAAGGCAGAGTTCATCTCAGCCTATGCCTCCCTCCAGTCCCTCGACTTCTTGGCACTGACGGAAACATGGATCACCACAGATAACACTGCTACTCCTACTGCTCTCTCTTCGTCCGCCCACGTGTTCTCGCACCCCGAGCTTCTGGTCAGCGGGGTTGGCACCGGGATCCTCATCTCTCCCAAGTGGTCATTCTCTCTTTCTCCCCTTACCCATCTGTCTATCGCCTCCTTTGAATTCCATGCTGTCACAGTTACCAGCCCTTTCAAGCTTAACATCCTTATCATTTATCGCCCTCCAGGTTCCCTCGGAGAGTTCATCAATGAGCTTGATGCCTTGATAAGCTCCTTTCCTGAGGATGGCTCACCTCTCACAGTTCTGGGCGACTTTAACCTCCCCACGTCTACCTTTGACTCATTCCTCTCTGCCTCCTTCTTTCCACTCCTCTCCTCTTTTGACCTCACCCTCTCACCTTCCCCTCTACTCACAAGGCAGGCAATACGCTCGACCTCATCTTTACTAGATGCTGTTCTTCCACTAACCTCACTGCAACTCCCCTTCTCCGACCACTACCTTGTATCCTTTTCCCTCTTGCTCTCATCCAACACTTCCCACACTGCCCCTACTCGGATGGTATCGCGCCGTCCCAATCTTCGCTCTCTCTCCCCGCTCTCTCTCCTCTTCCATCCTATCATCTCTTCCCTCTGCTCAAACCTTCTCCAACCTATCTCCTGATTCTGCCTCCTCAACCCTCCTCTCCTCCCTTTCTGCATCTCTTGATTCTCTATGTCCCCTATCCTCCAGGCCGGCTCGGTCCTCCCCTCCTGCTCCGTGGCTCGACGACTCATTGCGAGCTCACAGAACAGGCTCCCGGGCAGCCGAGGCGGAAATGGAGGAAACTGTCGCCTCCCTGCGGACCTGGCATCCTTTCACTCCCTCCTCTCTACATTTTCCTCTTCTGTCTCTGCTGCTAAACGACTTTCTACCACTCTAAATTCCAAGCATCTGCCTCTAACCCTAGGAAGCTCTTTGCCACCTTCTCCTCCCTCCTGAATCCTCCTCCCCCTCCCCCTCCTCCCTCTCTGCAGATGACTTCCAACCATTTTGGAAAGAAGGTCGAACATCCGATCCTCGTTTGCTAAGTCAAACGACACCGCTGCTCACACTGCCCTACCCTGTGCTCTGACCTCTTTCTCCCCTCTCTCTCCAGATGAAATCTCGTTGTGACGGCCGGCCGCCCAACAACCTGCCCGCTTGACCCTATTCCCTCCTCTCTTCTCCAGACCATTTCCGGAGACCTTCTCCCTTACCTCACCTCGCTCATCAACTCATCCCTGACCGCTGTCGTCCCTTCTGTCTTCAAGAGAGCGAGAGTTGCACCTCTTCTGAAAAAAACCTACACTCGATCCCTCCGATGTCAACAACTACAGACCAGTATCCCTTCTTTCTTTTCTCTCCAAAACTCTTGAACGTGCCGTCCTTGGCCAGCTCTCCCGCTATCTCTCTCAGAATGACCTTCTTGATCCAAATCAGTCAGGTTTCAAGACTAGTCATTCAACTGAGACTGCTCTTCTCTGTATCACGGAGGCCCTCCGCACTGCTAAAGCTAACTCTCTCTCCTCTGCTCTCATCCTTCTAGACCTATCGGCTGCCTTCGATACTGTGAACCATCAGATCCTCCTCTCCACCCTCTCCGAGTTGGGCATCTCCGGCGCGGCCCACGCTCGTCTACCTGACAGGTCGCTCCTACCAGGTGGCGTGGCGAGAATCTGTCTCCTCACCACGCTCTCACCACTGGCGTCCCCCAGGGCTCTGTTCTACCCTCTCCTATTCTCGCTATACACCAAGTCACTTGGCTCTGTCATAACCTCACATGGTCTCTCCTATCATTGCTATGCAGACGACACACAATTAATCTTCTCCTTTCCCCCTTCTGATGACCAGGTGGCGAATCGCATCTCTGCATGTCTGGCAGACATATCAGTGTGGATGACGGATCACCACCTCAAGCTGAACCTCGGCAAGACGGAGCTGCTCTTCCTCCCGGGGAAGGACTGCCCGTTCCATGATCTCGCCATCACGGTTGACAACTCCATTGTGTCCTCCTCCCAGAGCGCTAAGAACCCTGGACAACACCCTGTCGTTCTCAACTAACATCAAGGCGGTGGCCCGTTCTTGTAACAACATCCGCAGAAGGTACGACCCTGCCTCACACAGGAAGCAGCGCAGGTCCTAATCCAGGCACTTGTCATCTCCCGTCTGGATTACTGCAACTGGCTGTTGGCTGGGCTCCCTGCCTGTGCCATAAAACCCTACAACTCATCCAGAACGCCGCAGCCCGTCTGGTGTTCAACCTTCCCAAGTTCTCTCCACGTCACCCCGCTCCTCCGCTCTCTCCACTGGCTTCCAGTTGAAGGTCGCATCCGCTACAAGACCATGGTGCTTGCCTAGGAGCTGTGAGGGGAACGGCACCTCAGTACCTCCAGGCTCTGATCAGGCCCTACACCCAAACAAGGGCACTGCGTTCATCCACCTCTGGCCTGCTCGCCTCCCTACCACTGAGGAAGTACAGTTCCAGGCAGCCCAGTCAAAACTGTTCGCTGCTCTGGCCCCCAATGGTGGAACAAACTCCCTCACGACGCCAGGACAGCGGAGTCAATCACCACCTTCCGGAGACACCTGAAACCCCACCTCTTTCAGGAATACCTAGGATAGGATAAAGTAATCCTTCTCACCCTCCCCCCCCTTAAAAGATTTAGATGCACTATTGTAAAGTGGCTGTTCCACTGGATGTCTTAAGGTGAATGCACCAATTTGTAAGTCGCTCTGGATAAGAGCGTCTGCTAAATGACTTAAATGTAAATGTAAATGTTTTTCCTAGGCACCGTGCTTCTACACCTGCATTGCTTGCTGTTTGGGGTTTTGGGCTGGGTTTCTGTACAGCACATCTTTATAGGTTTAGATATTCCATTTGAATAGACATTGTCAAATTAATTACTTATCATGGGGGTCTATACAGTGCCTTCAGAAAGTATTCACACCCCTTGACCTTTTCAACATTTTGTTGTGTTACCGCCTGAATTTAAAATGGATTAAATAGAGTTTTTTTTGTCACTGGTGTACACACCATACCGCATAATGTCAAAGCAGAATTATGTTTTTTTAAATGTTCACAAAGATGAAATGTCTTGAGTCAATAAGTATTCAACCTCTTTGTTATGGCAAAAGCCTAAATAAGTTCAGGAGTAAAAATGTGCTTAACAAGTCACATACGTTGCATGGACTCACTCTATGTGCTCTACTAGTGTTTAACATGCTTTTTGAATGACTACCTCATCTCTGTACCCGACATATACAATTATGTGTAAGGTCTCTCAGTCGAGCAGTGAATTTCAAACACAGATTCAACCACAAAGACCAGGCAGGTTTCCCAATGCCTCAGTGCATGCACAGACCAGCTGTTTACGGACATATTGAATCTCTCCCTATCCCAGTCTGCTGTTGCCACTTGCTTCAAGATGTCCACCGTTGTTCCTGTACCCAAGAAAGAAAAGGTAACGGAACTAAAGCAGAAATTGAATATCCCTTTGAGCATGGTGAAGTTACTACTTACACTGGTGGTGCGGCAGTGTAGCCTAGTGGTTAGAGTGTTGGGCTAGTAACCGAAAGGTTGCAAGATTGAATCCCCGAGCTGACAAGGTACAAATCTGTATTTCGGCCCCTGAACAAGGTAGTTAACTCACTGTTCCTAGGCTGTCGTTGAAAATAAGAATTTGTTCTTAACTGACTTGCCTAGTTAAATAAAAACAGATACATTTGTCTTTCCTAACTCAGTTCCGGGAGAGGAAGGGAAATGCTTTTTATGGCCACATCCTTTATAGGCCCCCCCATATCAGACCTATGCCCTTGTCAGCTAGGCAAGTCAGTTAAGAACACATTTTTATTTTCAATGATAGCCTAGGAACAGTGTGTTAACTACCTTGTTTACTATAAGGCAATAAAGTAAAACTGCAAAAAAATGTTTTCAATGAGGAGACTCTCAGATAGCAAATGTTCAGTTTTTCCTGAAAGATTATTTGTTTAGGACAAATCGCTCCGTTTTCTGCGTCACGTTTAGCTACGAAAAAACCCCTGTATCCAGGATTGTGTAAATCTATTAGCATAAGCTCATTAGCATAACACAACGTTAACTATTCATGAAAATCGCAAATTAAATGAAATTAATCTATTTGCTCTCAAGCTTAGCCTTTTGTTAACAACACTGTCATCTCAGATTTTCAAAATATGCTTTTGAACCATAGCTAAACAAGCATATGTGTAACAGTATTAGTATTAGTATTAGCCTAGCATAGGATTGTGCCTCTATTTCAGCATGCAACATTTTCCACAAAAACCAGAAAAGAATTCAAATAAAATCATTTACCTTTGAAGAACTTCAGATGTTTTCAATGAGGAGACTCTGTTAGATAGCAAATGTTCCGTTTTTACCAAAAATATTATTTGTGTCGACTAATCGCTCCGTTTTGTTCATCACGTTTGGATAAGGAAAAAAAAAAAAAAAGTCATTAAAACGCAAACTTTTTTCCAAATTAACTCCATAATATCGACAGAAACATGGCAAACCGATGTTTAGAATCAATCCTCAAGGTGTTTTTCACATATCTATCGACGATAAAATCCATCGTGGCAGTTTACTTTCTCTTCTGAAGAAATGGAACGCGCATGGACCTACAGATTACGCACACAGGACACCGGGTGGGACACCAGGTAAATGTAGTCTCTTATGGTGAATCTTCCAATGATATGCCTACAAACACGTCACAATGCTGCAGACACCTCGGGGAATAGACAGAAAGCGCAGGCTCATTCCTGGCGCATTCACAGCCATATAAGGAGACATTGGAACACAAGGGCCTTCAGAATCTGGGGCATTTCCTGTATGAAACTTCATCTTGGTTTCGCCTGTTGCATTAGTTCTGGGGCACTCACAGATAATATCTTTGCAGTTTTGGAGACGTCAGAGTTTTGTCTTTCCAAGGCTGTCAATGCCATGCATAGTCGAGCATCTTTTCGTGACAAAATGTTGCGCTTAAAACGGGCACGTCTTTTTATCCAATAATGACACAGCGCCCCCATAGGTTGAAGAGGTTAATGTCCTGAAAACAAAAGAGTTATGTTTGGGGCAAATCCATCACAACACATCACTGAGTATAATCCTTCATATTTTCAAGCATGGTGGTGGCTGCATCATGTTATGGGTATGCTTGTCATCGACAAGGACTGAGGAGTTTTCAGGGTAAAAATAAATAGAATAGACATAAGCACAGGCAAAATCCTAGAGGGAAACCTGGTTCAGTCCTCTTTCCAACAGACACTGGGAGACAAAATCACTTTTTAGCAGGACATTCAACTAAAACACAAGACAAATATTCACTGGAGTTGCTTACCAAGATGACATTGAAGGTTCCTAGGGATAGTTACATTTTTGACTTAACTCTTCTTGAAAATCTATGGAAAGTCCTAAAAATGGTTGTCTAGCAATGATCAACAACCAATTTCACAGAGCTTGAATAATTTGTTAAAGAATATTGTGCAAATATGTTTGCGAAACTCTTAGAGACTTACCCAGAAATCCTCACAAATGTAATCACTGTTAAAACGTGTTAAGGATAGGGAGCAGTATTTCCCCTTTGGATGAATTGCGTGCCCATAGTGAACTGCATCAAAATCTGTCCTAAATTGCTAATATATGCCTATTATTATTATTATTGGATAGAAAACACTCTGAAGCTTCTAAAACCGTTTGAATTATGTCTGTGAGTATAACAGAACTCACAGGGCAGGCAATCTTCCAAACTAGTTTTGGAATCCTGAAAGTTGGGGCAACTTTGACGTCATCGCCCCCTCCCTTCCCAACAAGTTATGGATCTGGAAACACTTCCTATGTCTTCCACTAGATGTCCTCATTCAGTAGAAAGTGTAATGGAGCATTTGCTGTGAACTTTGACCTAATGGGAAGTAAAAGTACTAAGTGTCGCAAAGATTTCCATGTGCTTGAAGGCGCGTATGCGTTAGAGTGCTTCGTCTGTTCCAGTCAGCCCCAGATGAACTAGGATTGCCCGGTTGGAATGATATTCGATCTGTATGATTATAACATCCTGAAGATTGATTCTGCACTTAGTTTGACCAGTTTCATCGACCTGTAATATGTAATTTGGAAGTTTTGATGCAAAATTACTCTGGACCAGAAGTCATTTTTTGGGCATTTGAGCTGAAAGTGGTAGCAAATGCTGCTACATGGACACTAGAATTGAACATTATGAAACAAAACGATTTATTGTTGAACTAGGACTCCTTGCACTACATTCTGATCGAAGACCATCAAAGGTAAGGGAATATTTATGTGGTAATTTTGTATTTCTGTTGACTCCAACATAGCGGAGAAATATTGTTACGTCTGAGCGCCGTCTCAGATTATTGCATGGTAGGCTGTTTCCATAACGTAAAAAAAAAAATGTGACACAGCGGTTGCATTAAGAACATGTATCTTTAGTCAAAGTTTATGATGAGTATTTATGTTATCTGGCGTAGCTTTCTATAATTCCTCCGGACATTTTGGAGAATTTTCTGAACATGGCGTCAATGTAAACTGAGATTTATGGATATAAAATGCATATTATCGAACAAAACATGAATGTACTGTATAACATGTCATATGACTGTCATCTGATGAAGATTTTCAAGAGGTTAGTGAATGATTTTTAAAAAAATCCTGCTTTTGTGATTTTATCTTTTGTGGTACAAAATGGCTACTTTTTTTCTTTGTTTTGGTGGTGATCTAACATAAATATATGCTGTGTTTTCGCCTTAAAACATTAAAAAATCTGACACGCTGGGTAGATGAACAAGGTGTTTATCTTTCATGTATGGAGTTTAAATATTTCTAAGAATATTTTTGCATTCCCTGCGCCACCGTTTCAGCTGAACGGGAGGGTGTAGTTCCTGTAGGGGAACCCATAGGCTTAACAAGTTTTAAAGGTGATTCTAACATGTATTGACTCAGGGGTGTGAAAACATATGTCATTAACATATTTCTGTATTTCACTTTCAAAAGAAATTCTCACATTTCTAAAAACATATTTTCACTTTGTCAATATTGGGTATTGTGTGTAGATTGGTGAAAAAAATCATGCATTTAATACATTTGCAATTCAGGCTGTAACACAACAAAATGTGGAATAAATCAAGGGTTATGAATACTTTCTGAAGGCACTTTTATTTAACTAGGCAAGTCAGTTAAAAATGAATTCTTATTTTCAATGACAGCCTAGGAACAGTGGGTTAACTGCCTTGTTCAGCGGCAGAATGACAGATTTTTCCCTTGTCAGCTCAGGGATTTGATCTCGCAACCTTTCGATTACTAGTTCCAATGCTCTAACCACTAGGCTACCTGTCGCCCTGCGGCAATTAAATATTACCCCACTATATTGTGGTGAAGTCAATTGCACTTAATGGGGACATTTTACTGATTTAGAGACAGACAATCAATATGATAACTGATTCCAAATGTATATATTTTTTTATAGAAAGTACATAATAATCCAAATTAATTTGTGTTACGAAAATTACTCTAGAAGTTTTATCGAAAGCTCTTTCATGTGCACTTAATGTAACAGGGCTATTTTCAGGCTATCAGTGGAGAGCGGGAGTAGCTATCCCAGACACTAATTGAATTTCCATGGATGTCACAGAGTATATTTCAAGTGCCTCCCCTTCAAAAGCAACAGGAAGAAGAAACCCTTTGAAATTGTTAATGTTTATTACATTTTCAAAGATTTTTCTTTTGGCATAAAATCACAAAGAAATTGGTTTGCACAACAACAGATGCTGAATATAAAATATTTACAAAAGTCCAAATGATATGTTTCTTGAATATCAGAGTAACCAGTGTTTTGTGAGGTTCACACACACACACACGCACACACACACACACACACGCACACACACACACACAATACACATGGAAGCAGGCACACCGATTTTGGATTAAATATATTCTGGGTCATGCCATGCCTGAAGCAAAATCAAATAGCTAAATGATTAGTATGACCATCTTAAAACAATTCCATATGTCAGCTCACCACATTTTTGTTCACACTTCTTCAATAGAAAAACAACATCATTGGATTTCCTGTGTTCACAACAATGATTAAATCACATCAGGGGATGACTTTGAGTTGTGGGAAAAATCTAAGAAACTTTTGAGTGTAGTTGCCCTTTAATTCAGTGAGCATGCCCTGCACTGTTGTTTGGTTAGCGGGTTTTCTGTCGTGCACATCGGCCGCCAATGTACTGGGTAGGGTAAAAGGCCAGCGTCACTCCGAATTATTCAGAGCCCAATGAAATGACACATATATACATTCTACAGACCCTACTGAGTATTCCCTACAATACTTTTACTGCGGCACCGAGAACTGTTCTACTCTAAGCAAATATGTAAAGTATTCAAATCAAAGTTTATTTGTCACGTGCGCAGTGAAATGCTTACTTACAGGCTCTAACCAATAGTGCAAAAAAGGTATCAGGTGAACATATGTACATTTACAATGATTCACATTGGGGGCATTTATTTGACCTAGGAATATGTTTTAAAACCCACATTTTATGCCAATGTCACTTAAATATGAAGAAATAAGAATCATTGTTAATGTTTAGACAAATCTTTTTCATATATCATGAATGGTTATTGACATTTTTCTGCTATTTCGTGGGGGACCTATTTTGTATATTTTTGAAATTCTGTGACCCAGAATTACTTTTTAGTGTTGCTGATGAGACGCTGATCATGTCATGATTTTGGATATCAAATGCTCACTTGTGCTGCCACTGGGCAGTGAAAAACAAGTAAGTTAACCTTTATTTATTGTAATTTTAATATGTTTGTAGTAGTTAAAACCTCTATGGGATCGGTATGTCCCCCCACGGGAAGGTTGAGCTGACGACGTTTTAAGTAACAAGAACATTTCCCAGGACATAGACAGATCTAATATGGGCAGAAAGCGTAAATTCTTGTTAATCTAACTGCACTGTCCAATTTACAGTAGCTATTACAGTGAGATAATACCATGCTATTGTTTGAGGAGAGTGCACAGTTATGAACTTGACAATGTATTAATTAACCAATTAGGCACATTTGGGCAGTCTTGATACACAATTTTTGAACAGAAATGCAATGGTTCATTGTATCAGTCTGAAACGTGCACATGCTCTGCTGCCATCTAGTGGCCAATATCGAAACCGCGCCTAACCTGGAATAATACATTGTGACCTTTCTCTTGCATTTCAAAGACGATGGAACAAAAACAACAAAAAATGCTTGTTTTTTTCTATGTATTATCTTTTATCAGATCGAATGCGCTATATTCTCCTACATTAATCAAGGTATCAAGAATATGCATATCCTTGCTTCAGAACCTGAGCTACAGGCAGTTAGATTTGGGTATGTAATTTTAGGAGAAAATTGAAAAAAAAAGGGTCTGATCCTTAAGAGGTTGAAATACGCTAGTTATGCTATGTTGGACCACCAGGCTGCCGATGTCATGCAGCCTGTAGTTTTTGTGTTTTTACTTTTATACTTTATACTTTTTTCATTACGTCACTGACAAGTTTGATGTCGGACAACAATAGAATGTTCATGATGTCACTGCAACAACTGTCGATAGATGTAGTATAAACTAGCCTTTAGTCTTGAAATCTTTAGTTGTTTAGTACATGGCCTCACATGTGAATCCTTAAAGAGATGGGTGGGACTAAGGCTTAAGAGGGTGTAGACAAAGAAGGGGTCTCCTGTAGGTTTACCAAAACATTCAAGGGCCATTTTCTCAAAAGTGAAGTTTGTCAACTTTCAAAGCAGAATTAATTGACCATTGTTCCTCAACTATAGTGTGTGATATACCATTTTCTAGCTCTGAGTCTCTCCTTTTATCCGATGTTTAAAAACCATTTCAAATTTTGATAAATAAGACTGAATCGAGTCGGCCGGTCAGAATTATGTACACCATCATGCAATATAGTGTTGGAGCTACTCCCGCTCCTCCCCTCCAGCGTTCAACGTCACTGGTTTATTAACCATCGGTCCTGGCATTCATCATTACGCGCACCTGGCATTCATCATTACTCGCACCAGCACTTCATCATTAGGCACACCTGGACTCCATCACTTCCCTGATTACCTCCCCTATATCTGTCACTCTCCTAGTTGAAGGTTTCTCGCTTCAAAATAAGTATTACAGGACACTACATAAAGTGTCAATAAATAGGTTATTAACATTCTGCTGATTTATGAAGGTTCTCTCATGATCCACTAGTAGGGTGTGAGAGTTATTTAAATGGTTTGATGGACCTGCAAAGCGTGTGTTTGTGTGTGTGTGTGTGTGTGTCTCAGAACCAAGATGAATTGGAGTTGTCCAACCTAAGACGTTGCTTTGTAGCACAAGGTTTTCCTCTTCTCTTCCAATGCTGGAGACCAGGGCTTGATTACAGCCCGTGAGTGTGGAAATGTGTCAAAGACCTGACTTGGCCCAACACCATGCGATATAACTTGTTTTTGTGGCATCGTGCTTGTGTACTGAGAAATATGTAAGTTCCAGAAGAAAGACTCCTTCAAAATCTTCAGTTTGGGGGCTTTCATCAAGGTAAGTGTTTCTTGGTGAAACGTCATCCGCACGGTATTGCATCATTCAAAGTCGATCTTAGTGGGCGTGACCATAGAATTCTATAGGAGTGACCTTACTGATGAAAGTATTTGTCATCGTCACTACTTAGCACAGTCAAAAAGCCATAATTATGGCTAAACCCTGCCCATTTCCACAATTTATCCTCTTAAAATTTGATTTGAAACCTAACCCTAGCTAGTGAAGGCCAGGTTTGGTGCGTTGGTACATTTGGGCGGAAGTGTCTGGGAACGAGATTAGGTGTAATGTGACTAACATGACATCACTTTAAAGCGTATGCCATCCTTCAGCACAACAGGTCACCCTTCATAAAGCACATGTTTAATCATATTTGACATAGTGGGTTATGTCCCATTATGTCCCAATTATGTCACACAGTTATGCCACATTTATGAGCCCTTTATAAAGCATGACATACAGTTATAGATGCTTTGTAACACATTAATATAGCACTTATGAAGGCATTATGAAGCCTTTATAAAGCATGACATACAGTTATAGATGCTTTGTAACACATTAATATAGCGCTTATGAAGGCATTATGAAGCCTTTATAAAGCATGACATACAGTTATAGATGCTTTGTAACACATTAATATAGCGCTTATGAAGGCATTATGAAGCCTTTATAAAGCATGACATACAGTTATAGATGCTTTGTAACACATTAATATAGCGCTTATGAAGGCATTATGAAGCCTTTATAAGCTGAATGTCCTTTAAAACGGGACCATTTATTTTATATAGTCTTTTTATTATAGTCTTTTTTTTTCTCTCAAGGGTGCCAATAATTATGGACCTGACAGTATACATTACATAATGCATGCGACACACAATACGTGAAGTGCACCTAAACAATTGTTCAAACACTTCTCACATTTACAATTTTCTTCCGCCCCTCTACTTCCTAGCAGTGGAGGCTTGCTCTTTGGAGTTTGTTGATCTGGACATGCTCTGCATTTCTGATCGTATTTCAAAGGTGGCGATTGAAGCGCTGATCTCATGCACCCAAACCGATGATGTATAATTGAGCTGAGGATGTGTGGTTAGTGACTCATGAAAGACAGCACTCTTATCCATGCGTCTTTGGCGCCACGTGTTTCATCTTTGCGCTGTGCCACCAAGAACACATTTTCGGATAGAGACGAATCAGTACAAAGGCGTGTAAATGAAACAACAACTAAGACCTAGGCAAACTTGTATATAAGTGCCATAGGAAGAAGCTGACGAACTGATGCCAGCAAACTTCTTTTTTTTTTATCTGTTGGGAACTTTAATAAGATGCTGGGAACTTTCCGAGGACAAGGTTAAACAAGTATATGAAGAACCCCTACAAAGCTTCTAAGTTCCAATGAATGGGTGAATGGGAAAACTGATCACATAACCTTTAAATCTATGCTATGTTTGGCTTGCTGAGCGGATGGCTTTTGTAAAGAGGAATCTCATTTGAGAATGCAAGGGCTCTCGTTAAGACATTCATTAAGGGTTTTAGTTCAAGAGAGAAACAAAGAGTGAAGGGCACAGAAAGGTAAAGAAGAGGGGAAGGAGAGGTGGTGAATCCAGGGTCCTTGATGACAGTACTGTAAACACCTTTCTATAGACAGGGCTTAAGGGGCCTTACTAAATCAAATCACATACAGGTGTTAATGAGAGTGTAGCGAAATGCTTGTGCTTCTACATTTTACAGTGCAGGAATATCTAACAAGTAATCTAACAATTCCACAACAAATATCTAATAGACCCAAATCTAAGTAAAGGAATGGAATAAGAATATATAAATATGTGGATAAGCAATGTCAGAGCGGCATGGGCTAAGATACAGTAGAATAGTATAGAATACAGTATATACATATGAGATGAGTAATGCAAGATATGTAAACATTTTTAAAGTGACTAGTGTTCCATTTATTAAAGTGGCCAATGATTTCAAGTCTGCATGTAGGCAGCAGCCACTCTGTGCTAGTGATGGCTGTTTTAACAGTCTGATGGGCTTCAGATAGAAGCTGTTTATCAGTCTCTCGGTCCCAGCTTTCATGCACCTCTATTGACCTTTCCTTCTGGATGATTGCGGGGCGAACAGGCAGTGGCTCGGATGGTTATTGTCCTTGGTGATCTTTTTGGCCTTCCTGTGACATCGGGTGCCGTCCTGGAGGGCAGGTAGTTTGCCCACGGCGATGCGTTGGGCAGACCGTACCACCCTCTGGAGAGCCTTATGGTTGTGGGCGGTGCAGTGGCTGTACCAGGCGGTGATACAGCCTGACAGGATGTGCTCAATTGTGCATCTGTAAAAGTTTGTGAGGGTTTACATGTATTCAATAAGTTTACATGTATTCAGTTTTAACGAGTGCAATTCCATTGTGGAATCCTACCCCAACGTGTCCTAATAGAGATGTTAGAGAGGGAAGTCATGGCCAGAGCCGGCGATTAAACAGTGATTTGCTTGGGCGGTTTAACTCCAGAGAGGTCGAGTGGAGCCGGAGTCTAATGTCCTCTGACAGCTGTAGATGCAGCGGAGTTTCTTCATTATCTGTATTTAGACGGCTAATTGCAGCACCGTTCTGGATGCGTGACGACGGTTGATGGTGGGACTTCCATAAGAAGGAGGAGGCCGCAGTGGGAAACAGAGAGAACAGATACAGGTGATGCTGTCAGGTGTCCTTTCTTACTGTTTATTCAGAGACTTGAGGGCTCTATTCAATCCGCATCGCTGACGTTCAGCGCTACGGCGCGATTGAAATGTAAAGACAACGTTCCTGCGTTAGCGAAGACTGCATTTGTGGTAAAAGCTACATGACCTTTCCATTTCTATTAAGCATGCTGTAACGCTTTAGATTGAAAAGAGCCCTTATCAGTACTGTTACTGATAATTACTTACTTACTTATTGTGTTTGTGTGTGTGTGTGCACATGCGTGTGTGTGTGTGTGTGTGTGCATGCGTGTGTGTGCACGTGCATGCTTGTGTGTGTTTGTTTGTGCGCATGCGTGCATGCATGCATGCGTGTCTGTGTTTGTGTGTGTGTGTGTGTACGTGCGTGCGTGTGTATATTTGTGTGTGTGCGCGTGCATTCGCGTGTTTGTGTGAGTGTGTGTGTGCCTGCGTGCGTGTGTGGTTTTGTGTGTGTTCATGACCAGCTCTGAGGCAGATGTTGGCAAAATATTCATGGGGATGAAGGTATGAGGAAGGAAAGACAAGAGAGTGAACAATTCGAGGTACCTAGAGAAACAGTTTGGCGGGAGAGATAGGTGGGATGGAGGGAGAGTTGTCAGTAGTGAGGAGCAGGCAGCAGGGATTGGTTGATGAAGAGGAGAGGAAATATGGAAAAAAGGATATCAGTTCTCCATGATGACACTCCTCCTTCCTCTTTTCTTTAGTTACAGTTGGGTTCAGACAGAGGCATTGATGGGGGGAGTATGAGTGCCATCTCTGGCGCCCTCATCAGGTCAAAACCTGTACTGGAAATCTTCATAACTGCACTGTTTAGGTAATGGCACAAAAAATGGGCGTTGGTCTGGCTTGGTTGTTTGTTTACTTGAACATGAGCAGTTTACTAAAGTTTTGGACCATGTATGCAGTAGGAGAGAAACAATCATTTGTTTTCAGCTGGGAAATGGAAAAACATTTTACCCTGGAAATAGGTTCACCCGCTGAGAAATGGAACAAAAGCCTTATGTGATTTAACAAGCTTGTTTTGGAAAACAAAAGCAGAGGACGAAGAGATGGGGGAAGAGGAGGGAGGGAGGCGATGGCGAGGAGGAGTGGTAAACAGCGAGAGTGGAATAACACATTCAAGTTCACAGCATGAAATTACTCTGAGTGAGAAACTCTCCGTCCAGATTTCTGCTGATTAGGTGAGAAATAACACGGCCATTACGGGCCTCTCGACACCTGTGTGGATCGGCTAAATTGGAACGATCTGACTCTGGAGGAAAAGAAAGGGAGAGCGGTAAAATAAAGAGAGCAACAGGGAGGACAGGAGAGTTAAAAAGACTGATGAGAGAGATGGCATGAAAGATAGAGAAATGGAAGACGCGTGTACTTACAAAGAGAGGACGTGCAGCTACACACGGAAGGAGGGGAAAGTACAGAAAGAGGTATTGCATGGTGTTTGTGTTGGAAGTACAACTCGGGAGGTTCACGGAAGGTGAAAGGGTGAGACTTGAATTGCAACATAGCCATCAGTGGCGAGAATTTCCTTTTTTCAAAGCACTGGAAATCATGTTCTATGTAGGAAAAACACTCTCTCTCATAGACTATTTAGGCTGTACAAATGTTATTAAATGTTTAACGGATTTCATTTCTTGAAAACATTTGGCGAGCGAGGGAATAATACAAAAAAAAAGAATACCCTCGTTGAAATATTAAGTAACCCCATTCAATAGATTTTAGCTTCTTGGGTAGGCTAAAAGAGACATAGTTCAGCCATAATCTGAGAGAACTTGTTTATCCCTTTACTGGAAGCTCGAGGACATTCTTTTTATTTTTTTAATCTTTCAATCTTTTACATTTTTCAGTACAACTTTTCAATTTTCCAGATTTAGTATTTTCATGTTATTTTTTTTAGAAAAGTGAAGAGGAGCACGTGTGTGTGTGTGTGTGTGTGTGTCCATTCCTGTGTGTGTGTGTGTGTGTGTGTGTGTGTTATACACAAGTCTTTCTGTTGATGCAAACAGAACAAGGTTAATTACTTTTCTGACCTTTTCTGGAAGCTTAAAGGGATATTCAGATCAGAAGGGAGCAGAGCAGATAGCACAAGAAGGGATGATGAGTCAATGGTCAAAATGAAAATCTAAAATGAAATGTGGCAGAATCTTTTAAAGTGTAACCTTATTTACCTGAGCCATTATTTATCAACATTTCAATAAGCTAGCCTCTGACTCTGATTTAAAGTAGGCAAGGCCACCGATTGCTTTTTCCCCCTCTCCTCTTCTTCCTGCTCGCTTACTTTGATAAAGTGTCTTTGCAAACATATTTATTATTACTTATTACACCTGAAAGGTTTTCTTGTGTGTAGTCTTTTACATTTATTTAATTGATTCATTTTTTATTGAACATTTATTGAACTAGGCAAGTCAGTTAAGAACAAATTGTTATTTACAATGACGGCCTAACGAAAGCAAAAATTATATATATATATAGATATAGGACAAAACACACATCACGACAAGAGAGACAACACTACATAAAGAGAGACCTACATGGGGGAGGGTGGACCAGGATGGAAATGGGGGAGGGGGGAAGTAGGGGGGGAGAAAGCAGATGAGAGGCCATGATAATATTACCCATAGTTCATTCTGCTGTAATGCCAGAAATACTACTCAATTAAATGCACTCGAGTAGCGATCGCTTTGTATATGCATTTATGGGGTTGTCAACCATCCCACCCACAAACACACACACACACATACACACTGCATTTATGTACACAGTTCATGACAGAGATATCAGTCGAGCGTCTCCAAATGACAGATACCAGTCTCTGTGCGAATCTTTTCTTTCTTTGAGATTTTGATGTGTTTTCATCTGTCTTCCTCACTGGTCTGTTTTGACAGGCACCCTCCATCTCTCTCAGTTAGCCATCTGATCTCCAGGATAAACAGCCAAAGAACAATTAAAAGAGATATGAGGGATTTAAAAAATAATTAGCATGGGGCCAGCGTGACTCCGGGGGATTGTGTGCAGTCAACGCAAGACAAATAAACAATCATTTGGGTGGATGAGCAACGAACACATTAATTGTCTGCGTGCTGGGAGAAATTAAATAACATTTTTAATTACCAAAATTAGAATATATTGCTACTCTCCCTGCTTCCCTATCCCAAACAAAACAGAATATTCTCTGTTGATTGAATCATCAGCTCATTTCAGATGATAAAACAGACAGTGGGTAGTCTTGGCTCAGAGGAAACTGAGAGAATGTTCCGGAAGCTTCTCTCAGCGGCCTCAGAGGGCTGGTTTGAGTGTCTGTACTGAACGCCATGCAGCCGCGATTATCAGTGATGATCAAGTCTCTTGATTTAGCTTTAGCGCCCACGGCTAGCGCTTCCTCAGGTGAACGCAGGGGCAGACATGGTCTTTGAAACGTCACTGATTCGCCTCGGCTCGCTGCAGGCTCTGAATAGCAATCATCATCCCTGCCGGTAAAAGTTTTTAAAAAATACATGGGAGTCTCTAGTGGTTAATTATGATAGTCAAGAGTGTTGGAAAGCAGGTCAGTGTTTCTTTAAAATGCTAATGTTTGTTTCCCGACACCATTTTACAAATGCTAATGTGGCTGTATCTGAACGCCAGTTTAGCATCAAAATGGGAAAATCATCTAGGCTGTTTGGTGTGGAAAGGGGGTTGCAAAATGGCCCCTGACTGACACACACACTTCCATTTAACATTTACAAAGATATCTTCCGGAAGAAAAACACAAGGCAGCTGTATATCCATGGCAAGAGCTGGAGATATGACAGGAGGAGAGAGAGAGAAGAAGAATGAGAGGAAGAGAAGAGAGGAGTGGAAAATTGCTGTGTGTGTGAGGGAAGTTTAAGAGGAAAGATTGGTTTTGTATCCCATAAAAGTCCGACAAGGATTGCATTTAGTGCCAAAAGAGTGATAGCTCAATCCTTACTTCACACATGTCTGATACACGTATGCACACACCAGTGACCCAGTCAGGGTAGGCAGGGTATGCAGTGCTTACCAAGTGATAATTTTAAAAAGATGTTATGAAAAGCCACATTAAAATCTCAACGTTTGCTTAGACTGCATCAGGAAAGGCACAGGGGTATACGTGCCCTTCTCCCATCCATTCAAATTGTTGATGCGTGTGGACATTCCTGACTCCAGTCACTGTTGATGCACATGGGGTCAGCATAGGCCCTGCTGCTTTGCTTAGCATCATTCGTTGCAGTTAGCCAATTTCATATGTTGCGCATCAAATCAAAGTATATTTGTCACATGCGCCGAAGACAACAGGTGAACAGTGAAATGCTTACTTACAGGCTCTAACCAATAGTACAAAAAAAGTGAACAATAGGTAGGTAAAGAAATAAAACAACAGTAAAAAGACAGGCTATACAGTAGTGAGGCTATAAAAGTAGCGAGGCTACATACAGACACCGGTTAGTCAGGCTGATTGAGGTAGTATGTACATGTATATATGGTTAAAGTGACTATGCATATCATATATGATGAACAGAGAGTAGTTGTAGCATAAAAGAGGGGTTGGCATGCGCATTATTTCCTGAGTAATGGTTTAATTTCCATGGCAGTCATACACATGGCTGACATGCTGTGAATCTGTGTTACAGGAAATAACTGTGTTTATCTATTTCTTTACCTGGTAACCCCATTCTCGTTTTTCCTATTGGCCAATGATTTAATTGTGAGGGGTTAAACTTTATTGAGACAGGAATTGACAGACAGTTCTAGTGTGGTGGTTGAGGGTATTCAGTGCAGTTTGACCATGAAAGCTGCTAAATAGTTATCCGTCTCCATCCAGTCCTTGCTCCTACTGAAAGTCATCCATCCACCTGTACCCGGACCCTCAACTTACAACATGTTGTAAGGCTAAGCTCTGCACACTTGGGTGTGTCAACATAATTTGGCGCTTGCATCCCTTGAACTGAACCTAGCTAGCTAACAAAAACAACCTGATAAATGGACACTACAGGATTCGAAGTCAACTATAATGAAAGTTAAGACCAAATAGAGGCAGCATACAGGAGCTCTACAAGACGTGACTTTGTTCATGACAGACAACCACCATCTCCCTCGCTGCCAGCTGACGGGCAGGCGAACAGTCAGTACTGGACTGTCCACTTGTCTGAAACTTTTGGGACATTTTACTTTTCAACGTAATGGGAATGGGGCTCCTCCCTCCACTCAATGCGGGTCTTGGCTTCTACAAGATGGATGCGACATGGAGGCGCACTCACGCAGGAGGATTCTGTTCTCCTGCCGGCTGGATGCCTTAATGGATGGAGCTGCCTACCCGTGTGCTGCGTGGGAGGACTGTGCTACCAGCTACTGTGTGTGTGTGTGATTTTTTTGTGGGTGTGAAAATGGAACTGAAGGAGGCCCGGTCTCCACACGATGGTGGGCCTGCTGTGTGCATGCAGAATACAATAATGGACATGGGGTTCTGCTATGACTTCTACAAATGCTGTCACTGAGACAGACGAATGGACTTCAGGTAAAGGTGAGCCTAAATGCATTTTCCTTTGCACTTTGCGGGTTAAGTAACTGTTGAATGAACATGAGAATAGAGAATATCTCTTTGATGCACATCATTTATCAAGCTCAAATTTTGATTTGAAGAGACACTTTGATGTTTTTAAATAAATTTTTCAGTCATTTCGATGTATAATATGGAAATGTTGTTGGATCCTTATTATATACTCCGTGTGTGTGTAATAATATTTCACATAATGATATTGTGTGTGTGTGTGTGTGTGTGTGTGTTGGGCAGGGTGAATTGGAAGAATTGTAAATCCATTGTGAAAGGCTAAGGAGTTTGCATTGGAAACGATTCGGATGAAATTTGTCCACGTATTTTAGTGCCACCTATTGGTTGTAAATATGGATGCTACAGTGTGTCATTTTGTCGGATGATATGAAATATGCCACTTTCGGGGGCTATCGCTTGTGTATCATGGCTACATTGGTATTTACATTTGGTGAAATGGTTTGTCACTTTCGGTTAATAGCTTAGGTCACTTGTTGTTGGAGATATCTGTTGTATGGTGAACGTGGACTTCAATCAAGGTTTATTTGTTAGTAAATCTGGCTTTGATAATGGGCACTTCTTAACCAGCCACCGACCACACCGCACGTCACTGACACACACACGCACGCACTCACACACGCATGCACACACACATACACTCAACAGACACTGACCCTGAACGACCAGGCTGGAGAATAGCTTTTCTTTGGAGTGATACAGAGAAAATAGCAGGCTGATTATCACAGACTATATGATTCTTCCAGCTTACAAAATACCACATCCCTTCCAGCTGGGGTAAAGAGTGCTTCACGCCGTGATCAATAACACAGATGAAAGTCCAAAAAGTCCAGCAAGTGTTCATGCTTTAATTGCAAAGTTTATAGTGTATAAAGGCAATACAGTGCCTGTCTGTTTCACTCTCTATATCTCAATTTTGATGGTCTTTTTTGGTGGAAAAACAAGACATTAATTTGGTTTTTCTATAACCCTGTTAACAATGGATTCCAGGAGAACAATAGAGCAACAACAGAGCACCTTGCGCTTCTCTTTCACAGCCTCTAAGAGCCAGATACAATGCAGTCATTAGTTACCCAGAGAGGGCTGAAAATCAGCACCAGAATGGTTCCCCTAAACCCACACAGACAGCCAAAATGGCCTCACCATTTCAGCACTCCGCTCATTTATAACCCTTTGTTTGCATTTAATTACTGAGGTTTTTTTTGACCGACAGAGGTTTCCATTCAATTCAGTCTGCCTGACCTTGGTTCTGATGGAAGACAAGTGTTTAGGCAGGCATGTGAGTGCCCTCTGCTATCTCTGTGTGTGCTGTGTGAGCGCATGTATGCTTGTGTGCATGCATGTGTGAGTGTATGTGTGTGCGTATTTGTGCACATGCCTGTGTGTGTGTAAGTATATTTCACTCCGGTTCCTCATGTCACACTGGCGCTTTTCACACTCTCTGGCCCCAGAGAGCAGACTCGGGACAGAAGGGTGGGAGTAAAACGTCACAATCTTCACCCCTCTACAGCCCCCCAACTGGGGTGTGGGAGATCAGGCTCGGTCATGAGAATCACCCCCTGAGGAGCTGTGATGTGTGCTGGGGTTGAGCTGAGGTAAGCACAGATAAAAAATACCCTGAGATGGACCTGGGTGACACTGGCTGGAGAGAGTAGGGAGGCAAATTTATTTTGCTTACTCTCCAATGAAAAATGTACCATAGAACATTTCTAGTCGAGAATATAGGGGTAAGAGCCGTACTGAGGAACAAAGTTGCATGTTGGGTAGTTGGTTCAGTATTGGTTGATTACAATACTAGAGAATGAAAGAGGGGGGCTAGGGGAGAGAAGAGATCTCTCCAAAAGCTGTGTGTGCAGCATCACAGCAGGAAATGGATTTAGATGGATAAAATTAAACTCTGATAAAGAAATACAGTGTGTGAATAGTTTCTTATCGTGACGTTACCTCGAGGTAATGTAAGTGGAAGGAATTACCCGCCGTACATATTTCATTTTCCTGAATTCACACTTTGATCTCCAAATGCTCAGCCCCCACAAATGAAATGAAACTATTCAATTTCACACATTTTACCTGCCCAATATTTGCTTGCTCAAGATGAAATCTTATTTGTTGGAGCAGGCCAAGCAAGGAAACCTCTACGTGCTGTGTAATTGAAAGAATTATGGTTTTTAATTTAACCATATTCATTTCAAGACGTGTGAATATTTTGTGAACATACGTGTATAACAAACAGCAATGATTAATGCAATGAATAACATCGTTTTTATGTTCTGTAGCCATCGTTATTTCATGACAACTGTATGTTTTGTCTTTGCTTTACCAGATGAGATTTCCACTCCATGCAGAGGTCATCCCTCTCTTTACTTAGTTCATTGATAAAGTTGAAGATGATTTCTTGTGAAAAAAAAATCCTCGGAATAAGTATCTCGTCTCGCATGTTGTTATACTGTTGATCGACGTAACATCCCAAGGTTTCCAAATTGCACATCCATTTGCCCGCTCTCGGAACCAGATGCAAAATTGCATTACTTTGCTGCACACAGAGAGGCAGTGGAATTTGAGGTAAGTGTTTCTGTGTGAGCGATTAGGCCATGGCATACCGTGAATAGACTCTCTCTCTTTTTCCTCTCTTTCCCTCTTTCTCTCGCTCTCTCTCTCCCTCTCACACAGACACACACACACACACACACGCACACACACACACAGACAGGACACAGTGGATCTGGCAGCTTGCCAGATGTGTTTATCAGCTACTGTCAGGTGTGTAATTACGGTACCGGTCCCTGCGCTAGGCTAAAACAACATCATTGCCAAGTTCTGCCCATCACATTACTCACCACACAAACCCCCAAAACACACACTAAAATGGCCACAAATGACTGGGGCTAATAAAAGATACAGCCATAGACACCCAGAGGCAAATATAAAATGGGAATTCTGAGACCACCTTAGTGCAGTCCCACTGGGCGCACCAAGTCAACATGTTTCTACAACTTGATTGGAGTCCACCTCGTTTTTAAGGTACAAATTCAACGGACGTTATACGATAGGTTTGTCAATGTTGAAATGTGGTTACCATGATTGACAATCCTGTGGTGGAAATGTCACCCTCAGAACAACACGGAGATTCCACTTTTTTCAAATCCACTTTTTTTATCCACGTAGGTTCCACGTCACAATACGTTGACAAGTTGTGTTGAAATAACGTTCATTCAACCAGCTTGTGCCCAGTGGGGTGGGTGTGCACGCATGTTCAGTGGTTGTGTGTCGTTTTCGCTCCTTCCCCTGGGACTAAACTTCACATCAAAAACAAGTGAGCGTTTACGCTTGTGTACACTAATAAGAGGACTTTATAAGACTGACATTAACCCTGGAAGTGGACACCGGACTCACAAATAACTTCCCATCCGAAAGAACTCAAAAGTGTGACTATTTCTCAAGTCTTCCAGAAACACAACTTCCCCGTTACCTCACAGAAGAACTTCTGTCAACCTTGACCTTGACGGAACAGAGCCATAGCAATAAGGGGTACAGATCCCCTGGTGTTGAAATTACAACCGCAGAGTCAGAAGATGTTAAACACCTCCTTAAATCAACCCATTGCGTCAAAGTACACAGGGATCTGTTCCATAGCCATGACTATCTCCTGACAAAATCAAGAGAAGGACTTGCACATTGACTCGACATTTGCTTTGCTAATTGGTTTTTAAATTATACATGAAATTGTTTTAAATAAGAACTGAATGCAATTAGCACTTGTTTTCCTCACAACAGGCAAGACACCAGAAAACAGTTCAAAGTTTTTACATTTACATTACATTTACATTTACATTTAAGTCATTTAGCAGACGCTCTTATCCAGAGCGACTTACAAATTGGTGCGTTCACCTTAAGACATCCAGTGGAACAGCCACTTTACAATAGTGCATCTAAATCTTTAAAGGGGGGTGAGAAGGATTACTTTATCCTATCCTAGGTATTCCTGAAAGAGGTGGGGTTTTTGTTTTTATTTTGTCTTCTTGGAGATAAGGAGCGATGCAGTGTTGGAGTCGGATGAGTGTGGAAGTCTCGCTCTCTCTCTCATGTAAGGGTCTTTGAAGACAAATGGAAGATGTTTTTAAAAAAGTGCCTTTATTGTTAAAAACCATTGTGTTTCGGCAACAGCCTTCAGATTCCATTGATACAACCTGCTCTAGTGCTGGTTGTATTTCCCTGTCTATCTGTGACATACTGAACACATCATTTCCCCTGTGATTTCTTTCTGCTCTCAGTCACCTCCCTTTGAAAAGCCCAGTCAGCTCTCTGATTCCCTCTGTGTTGTGAGTCTGGGTCAGACTAGTTCTGTCTGACTGAGGTCTTTCCCCATCAGTCTCCCCCAGCCCAGGGGTCAATTGGGACAGTCAGTCAGAGCAGGCTTACAGTGTGATCTCTGTGCCGGCCGCGGAGACAAGTCAGTGCCGTGTCAGGAGACTGATGCTTTGCACTTCTCCTTGGTCAGACCCTGGATGGGAGTGTCCCACAGGGGTAGGGAGCAGAGCACTAAGCCCACTGGCGTACCTCCATCCACGGGTTGACCTTCCACTAGTCCCTGCAGCTTCCTCCTGAGGGACCGTCTTTGGTAGAGTGGCACAGTGGCAGACCCTCGAACCCAGCAGCCCCAGGCTCTTGCAGATCCTTTTGACTCGCATGCCACATGCGACCCTGGGTGAGATCAAGTGACTGTTCTTCAGGCTGGAGATAAAAATGGAAGAGTAAGGACATGAAACTGAGATTGGGATTCAAAGATGGGGGGGTGGACTTGCGATGTAATGAAATGGTGTCAGTCTAAAAGCTTAGCTATAATTGACTCAAGCAAAACAGTATTCCTTTACACCTGATTCAACCAGTCTCTTTGGGGTAGAAGAAAAGGATCTGGCATATCGAGACACAGAAATGCTGTGCACAATACACACTGTAATTGAAGAGGCCTCACTTTCTCAAAGCATAATGATGTTGAATACTATGGTAGCCTTCTGCCCTCTGTATGGAACTGTATGACTGTAGTCTTACTCCTCAGCCAGTGAACGTTGCGTACAGAATATACAGTGGGGAGAACAAGTATTTGATACACTGCCGATATTGCAGGTTTCCAACTTACAAAGCATGTAGAGGTCTGTAAATTTTATCATAGGTACACTTCAACTGTGAGAGGCGGAATCTAAAACAAAATCCAGAAAATCACATTGTATGATTTTTAAGTAATTAATTAGCTTTTTATTGCATGACATAAGTATTTGATACATCAGAAAAGCAGAACTTAATATTTGGTACAGAAACCTTTGTTTGCAATTACAGAGATCATACGTTTCCTGTAGTTCTTGACCAGGTTTGCACACACTGCAGCAGGGATTTTGGCCCACTTCTCCATACAGACCTTCTCCAGATCCTTCAGGTTTTGGGACTGTCGCTGGGCAATATGGACTTTCAGCTCCCACCAAAGATTTTCTATTGGGTTTAGGTCTGGAGACTGGCTAGGCCACTCCAGGACCTTGAGATGCTTCTTACGGAGCCACTCCTTAGTTGCCCTGGCTGTGTGTTTCGGGTCATTGTCATGCTGGAAGACCCAGCCACGACCCATCTTCAATGCTCTTACAGAGGGAAGGAGGTTGTTGGCCAAGATCTCGTGATACATGGCCCCATCCATCCTCCCCTCAATACGGTGCAGTCGTCCTGTCCCCGTTGCAGAAAAGCATCCCCAAAGAATGATGTTTCCACCTCCATGCTTCACGGTTGGGATGGTGTTCTTGGGGTTGTACTCATCCTTCTTCTTCCTCCAAACACGGCGAGTGGAGTTTAGACCAAAAAGCTCTATTTTTGTCTCATCAGACCACATGACCTTCTCCCATTCCTCCTCCGGATCATCCAGATGGTCATTGGCAAACTTCAGATGGACCTGGACATGCGCTGGCTTGAGCAGGGGGACCTTGCGTGCGCTGCAGGATTTTAATCCATGACGGCGTAGTGTGTTACTAATGGTTTTCTTTGAGACTGTGGTCCCAGCTCTCTTCAGGTCATTGACCAGGTCCTGCCGTGTAGTTCTGGGCTGATCCCTCACCTTCCTCATGATCATTGATGCCCCACGAGGTGAGATCTTGCATGGAGCCCCAGACCGAGGGTGATTGACCGTCATCTTGAACTTCTTCCCTTTTCTAATAATTGCGCCAACCGTTGTTGCCTTCTCACCAAGCTGCTTGCCTATTGTCCTGTAGCCCATCCCAGCCTTGTGCAGGTCTACAATTTTATCCCTGATGTCCTGACACAGCTCTCTGATCTTGGCCATTGTGGAGAGGTTTGAGTCTGTTTGATTGAGTGTGTGGACAGGTGTCTTTTTTTACAGGCAACGAGTTCAAACAGGTGCAGTTAATACAGGTAATGAGTGGAGAACAGGAGGGCTTCTTAAAGAAGATGGAATTCTTACTGGTTGGTAGATCAAATACTTATGTCATGCAATAAAATGCAAATGAATTACTTAAAAATCATACAATGTGATTTTCTGGATTTTTGTTTTAGATTCCATCTCTCACAGTTGAATTGTACCTATGATAAAAATTACAGACCTCTACATGCTTTGTAAGTAGGAAAACCTGCAAAATCGGCAGTGTATCAAATACTTGTCCTCCCCACTGTACAAATGTCCATGTCTACCAATAGGATAAGAAACCATTTGTCTATTCCAGGGTCAGAGGATTCTCAGAATTGTACTGGCCTATTATATTCTGTTATGATGGGAAGATGCTTTATCTTTATAATGGTCCTAGGCTTTGTGTAAAATTGTTATATTCCATTCTTCACATTGAATGAGATGGATTGAAAGGGATCAGTGTTGTAAAGGTCTTGTGAAATCTTATCCTCCTCTCTCCCCTTCTTCCATAATGGAAAGTGGGCACAGCGATAAAAAAAGATGGCCGGATGTCTGACTGATATGAAGTCTAAAACCAGGAAAAATATGCATGATGGGCCTATGAAAATGTGTCTGGTAAGGCGGTGTTTATGTATTTTCACCCTGTAAAGTAGCCTCTTTAAATTCACGGGAATCAGCAAGTTTTTCCCCCGTCTGCCTGAACTTGCCGTGCAACAGATAATTATGTCCCTACTTAATGATATGAACTTCAGTTCCACTTAGATTGTGTAAATGTACACGCCTGCCCACTTTGATCGTATACATTAAAAAATATGGCATTTTTGTTCATTCCAGATAAGGTCAACTATGGATTCCTGTAGCTAGAGATATTGGAGGTAATCTGAATGTAGAAAGAGAAACAGACAGACAGAGCAGTAGAAGGGAGAGAGAGAGAGAAAGACATAGCAAAAGAGAGAGAGAAAGAGAACGAGAGTAAACAATGACACTACAAACAATGTGAGTTAATGAACATGTAGATGACATGAATAAATCATTAACTAATACATAATTTACATTGTGAACAGTAAACACGTACTGTGTTAATTACCAAACACGCCAACAACTTATTTGTGAGGATAAACAATTATCTGATGCCCTGCTGTTACATTGGTTGCTACATTGTTACACTTGTATAGCTGTCACCTTCTATCAAGCTGTTTGGATAGGTGTGGAAATTATAATCTATGACAGGCTACAGCATAGTACATCAACACATGAATGGTGAATCCTCACAACCATTCCTCTTGCCAGCTATCATCTGACATTATTTCCCAGAATCCCCATTCTCATCACCTGACACCATGGTTCCGTTCTCCGCCTGCAGAGAGACAATAATGAGACACCTAACAACCACATGGTACCATAGTTTTGATCTGGGGGTTCTCATGTGGCTCTGACAATAGACCCATTGTTCAGTTCTGCTGCAGGCTGCAACTCTCACGGCCGTAGTAGCTAATGAGGCTACTATAACATTGGTGAGGAGCGCTGGAAACATGGTTGGTAATAATGTGTGACCTGGGTGGATGTTTCCTTGTCTCGCATTCTTTAACAATGTGTGTTTATTCCACTCATTAAATGTGTGCATAACCATTTGACAGCATGCAAGCTTAGTATAAAGACCAGAGGCTACACCCTGGCCAGTTTATTAGGTACACTCATCTAGTACAGGGTCAGACCACATTTTGCCTCCAGAACATCCTGAATTCTTCGGGGCACTCTACAAGGTGTCGGAAACGTTCCACAGGGATGATGGTCCATGCTAACACAATGGCATCACGCAGTTGCTGCAGATTGGAAGGCGATACGTTCATGCCGCGAACAGCTCGTTCCACTTCATCCCAAAGAGGCTCTATTGGGTTGAGGTCTGAGGACTGCGCGGGCCACTCAAGTAAAGTGAACACGCAGTCATGTTCCGGGCAATGTTTTTCCAACTCCTCAAAAAAAATGTCCAGTGTTGGTGATTGCGTGCCCACTGGAAACGCTTCTTCTTGTTTTTAGCCGATAGGAGTGGAACCCGGGGTGGTCGTCTCCTGCAAGAGCCCATCCGTTACAAGGATCAATGAGTTGGGTGTTCCGAGGTGCCGTTCTGCACACCACTATTGTACTGTGCTGTTACATTTTACATTTAAGTCATTTAGCAGACGCTCTTATCCAGAGCGACTTACAAATTGGTGCGTTCACCTTAAGACATCCAGTGGAACAGCCACTTTACAATAGTGCATCTAAATCTTTTAAGGGGGGTGAGAAGGATTACTTTATCCTATCCTAGGTATTCCTGAAAGAGGTGGGGTTTCAGGTGTCTCCGGAAGGTGGTGATTGACTCCGCTGTCCTGGCGTCGTGAGGGAGTTTGTTCCACCATTGGGGGGCCAGAGCAGCAAACAGTTTTGACTGGGCTGAGCGGGAACTGTACTTCCTCAGTGGTAGGGAGGCGAGCAGGCCAGAGGTGGATGAACGCAGTGCCCTTGTTTGGGTGTAGGGCCTGATCAAAGCCTGGAGGTACTGAGGTGCCGTTCCCCTCACAGCTCCGTAGGCAAGCACCATGGTCTTGTAGCGGATGCGAGCTTCAACTGGAAGCCAGTGGAGAGAGCGGAGGAGCGGGGTGACGTGAGAGAACTTGGGAAGGTTGAACACCATACGGGCTGCGGCGTTCTGGATGAGTTGTAGGGGTTTAATGGCACAGGCAGGGAGCCCAGCCAACAGCGAGTTGCAGTAATCCAGACGGGAGATGACAAGTGCCTGGATTAGGACCTGCGCTGCTTCCTGTGTGAGGCAGGGTCGTACTCTGCGGATGTTGTAGAGCATGAACCTACAAGAACGGGCCACCGCCTTGATGTTAGTTGAGAACGACAGGGTGTTGTCCAGGATCACACCAAGGTTCTTAGTGCTCTGGGAGGAGGACACAATGGAGTTGTCAACCGTGATGCCGAGATCATGGAACGGGCAGTCCTTCCCCGGGAGGAAGAGCAGCTCCGTCTTGCCGAGGTTCAGCTTGAGGTGGTGATCCGTCATCCACACTGATATGTCTGCCAGACATGCAGAGATGCGATTCGCCACCTGGTCATCAGAAGGGGGAAAGGAGAAGATTAATTGTGTGTCGTCTGCATAGCAATGATAGGAGAGACCATGTGAGGTTATGACAGAGCCAAGTGACTTGGTGTATAGCGAGAATAGGAGAGGGCCTAGAACAGAGCCCTGGGGGACGCCAGTGGTGAGAGCGCGTGGTGAGGAGACAGATTCTCGCCACGCCACCTGGTAGGAGCGACCTGTCAGGTAGGACGCAATCCAAGCATGGGCCGCGCCGGAGATGCCCAACTCGGAGAGGGTGGAGAGGAGGATCTGATGGTTCACAGTATCGAAGGCAGCCGATAGGTCTAGAAGGATGAGAGCAGAGGAGAGAGAGTTAGCTTTAGCAGTGCGGAGGGCCTCCGTGATACAGAGAAGAGCAGTCTCAGTTGAATGACTAGTCTTGAAACCTGACTGATTTGGATCAAGAAGGTCATTCTGAGAGAGATAGCGGGAGAGCTGGCCAAGGACGGCACGTTCAAGAGTTTTGGAGAGAAAAGAAAGAAGGGATACTGGTCTGTAGTTGTTGACATCGGAGGGATCGAGTGTAGGTTTTTTCAGAAGGGGTGCAACTCTCGCTCTCTTGAAGACAGAAGGGACGTAGCCAGCGGTCAGGGATGAGTTGATGAGCGAGGTGAGGTAAGGGAGAAGGTCTCCGGAAATGGTCTGGAGAAGAGAGGAGGGCATAGGGTCAAGCGGGCAGGTTGTTGGGCGGCCGGCCGTCACAAGACGCGAGATTTCATCTGGAGAGAGAGGGGAGAAAGAGGTCAGAGCACAGGGTAGGGCAGTGTGAGCAGAACCAGCGGTGTCGTTTGACTTAGCAAACGAGGATCGGATGTCGTCAACCTTCTTTTCAAAATGGTTGACGAAGTCATCTGCAGAGAGGGAGGAGGGGGTTATTTGTTATTTGTCTGTTTGAGGCCCGCTTGTGATCTTGCACTATTCTTGACATTTTCCATCAACAAGCTGTTTTCGCCCACAGGACTGCCGCTGACTGAATGTTTTTTGTTTGTCTCATCATTCTCGGGTAAACATTAGACACTGTTGTGAGGAAAAAGCCCAGGAGGGTGGCCATTTCTGAGATACTGGATCCGTTGCGCCTGGTACCGATGATCAAACCACACTCAGTCGCTTAGGTCACTCGTTTTGCCCATTCTAACGTTCATTCAACCAGTAACTGAATGCCTCGATGCCTACTTTACATAACAAGACACGGTCACGTGACTCACTGTCTGTTAGAGCAATCAATATTTGTGAACGGGGTGAGGTACCTAGGTGTTGGTGCCAGCATTTACTCTGTCACAGTGAAATCAGCAGCGCTCTACAAATACACAGAGAGACAGTCAGGGGCATTTACAGTATATATATACAGTTGAAGTTGGAAGTTTACATACACTTAGGTTGCAGTCATTCAAACTCGTTTTTCAACCACTCCACACATTTCTTGTTAACAAACTATAGCTTTGGCAAGTCGGTTAGGACATCTACTTTGTGCATGACACAATTCATCTTCCCAACAATTGTTTTACAGACATATTATTTCACTTTTGTTTGTACTGAAACAGACTTGTGCGGTCTATTTTCTTTTTTCTCTTGTGGAGGCTGATTTCTTTTGATTTTCCCATGATGTCAAGCAAAGAGACATTGAGTTTGAAGGTAGGCTTTGAAATACAGTGGGGCAAAAAAGTATTTAGTCAGCCACCAATTGTGCAAGTTCTCCCAATTAAAAAGATGAGAGAGGCCTGTCATTTTTATCATAGGTACACTTCAACTATGACAGACAAAATGAGAGAAAAAAAATCCAGAAAATCACATTGTAGGATTTGTAATTAATTGATTTGCAAATTATGGTGGAAAATAACTATTTGGTCAATAACAAAAGTTTATCTCAATACTTTGTTATATACCCTTTGTTGGCAACGACAGAGGTCAAACGTTTTCTGTAAGTCTTCACAAGGTTTTCACACACTGTTGCTGGTATTTTGGCCCATACCTCAATGCAGATCTCCTCTAGAGCAGTGATGTTTTGGGGCTGTTGCTGGGCAACACGGACTTTCAACTCCCTCCAAAGATTTTCCATGGGGTTGAGATCTGGAGACTGGCTAGGCCACTCCAGGACCTTGAAATGCTTCTTACGAAGCCACTCCTTCGTTGCCCGGGCGGTGTGTTTGGGATCATTGTCATGCTGAAAGCCCCTGCCACGTTTCATGCCCTTGCTGATTGAAGGAGGTTTTCACTCAAAATCTCCCCATTTATTCTTTCCTTTACACGGATCAGTCGTCCTGGTCCCTTTGCAGAAAAACAGCCCCAAAGCATGATGTTTCCACCCCCATGCTTCACGGTAGGTATGGTGTTCTTTGGATGCAACTCGACGAGTTGAGTTTTTACCCAAAAATTATATTTGGGTTTCATCTGACCACCATATGACATTCTCCCAATCTTCTTCTGGATCATCCAAATGCTCTCTAGCAAACTTCAGACGGGCCTGGACATGTACTGGTTTAAACAGGGGGACACGTCGGGCACTGCAGAATTTGAGTCCCTGGCGGCGTAGTGTGTTACTGATGGTAGGCTTTGTTACTTTGGTCCCAGCTCTCTGCAGGTCATTCACTAGGTCCCCTGTGTGGTTCTGGGATTTTTGCTCACCGTTCTTGTGATCAATTTGACCCCACGGGGTGAGATATTGCGTGGAGCCCCAGATCCATTTCCTAATAATTGCTCCCACAGTTGATTTCTTCAAACCAAGCTGCTTACCTATTGCAGATTCAGTCTTCCCAGCCTGGTGCAGGTCTACATTTTGTTTCTGGTGTCCTTTGACAGCTCTTTGGTCTTGGCCATAATGGAGTTTGGAGTGTGACTGTTTGAGGTTATGGACAGGTGTCTTTTATACTGATAACAGGTTCAAACAGGTGCCATTAACCTCATAGTCCGCCCCATCTCGTATGCGGTATCGTGACTACAGCCTCAAGCTCATTACCATAACGCAACGTTAGCGATTTCTAAAAATCGCAAATGAAATGAAATAAATATGCCTGCTCTCAAGCTTATCCTTTTCTTAACAACACTGTCATCTCAGATTTTCAAAATATGCTTTTGAACCAGAGAAAATCAATCATTTGTGTAAGAGTGTTGATAGCTAGCTTAGCATTTAGCGTAGCATTTAGCATGCAACATATTCACAAAAACCAGCAAAGGAATCAAATAAAATAATTTACCTTTGAAGAACTTCAGATGTTTCAATGAGGAGACTCTCAGTTACATAGCAGATGTCCAGTTTTTCCTGAAAGATTCTTTGTGTAGGACAAATCGCTCCGTTTTGTTACTATGCATTTGGCTACCGAAACTAACCGAAAATTCAGTCACCTACACGTCAAACTTTTTTCCGAATTAACTCCATAATATCGACTGAAACATGGCAAACGTTGTTTGAATCAATCCTCAAGGTGTTTTGTCATATATCTCTTAATTGAAATGCCGTTCGTGGAAGCATGCTTTCTTCTCAGAATCGCATGGAAAAATACCAGTAGCTGAGTTTTGCGCACCAATTTCCACGCAGGACACCGTGCGGACACTTGGCAATTGTAGTCTCTTATGGTCAATCTTCCAATGATATGCCTGCAAATACGTCACAATGCTCCAGACCCCTTGGGGAAACGATAGAAAGGGTCCGTTCATTCCTGTCGCATTCACAGCCGTATAAGGAGATCATGGAAAACGTAGCTTCGGAAATCCTGTTCATTTCCTGGTTGCTGAAACATCTTGGTTTTGCTTGAAGGTTTTGTTCTAGGGCACTCACAGTGAAAATCTTTGCAGTTCTGGAAATGTCAGAGTGTTTTCTTTCCAAAGCTATCAATTCCATGCATAGTCGAGCATCTTTTCGTGACAAAATATTGCGCTTAAAACGGGCACGTCTTTTTATCCAAAAATGAAATACTGCCCCTAGAGTCCTATGAGGTTAATACAGGTAACGAGTGGAGGACAGAGGAGCCTCTTAAAGAAGAAGTTCCAGGTCTGTGAGAGCCGGAAATCTTGCTTGTTTGTAGGTGACCAAATACTTATTTTCCACCATAATTTGCAAATAAATTCATTAAAAAGTGATTTTCTGGATTTTTTTTCTAATTTTGTCTGTCATAGTTGAAGTGTACCTATGATGAAAATTACAGGCCTCTCTCATCTTTTTAAGTGGGAGAACTTGCACAATTGGTGGCTGACTAAATACTTTTTTGCCCCACTGTACATCCACAGGTACACCTCCAAATGACTGAAATTATGTCAATTAGCCGATCAGAAGCTTCTAAACCCATGACATAATTTTCTGGAATGTTCCAAGCTGTTTAAAGGCACAGTCAACTTAGTGTATGTAAACTTCTGACCAACTGGAATTGTGATACAAGTGAAATAATCCGTCTGTAAACAATTGCTGGAAAAATGACTTGTGTCATTCACAAAGTAGATGGCCTAACCGATTTGCCAAAACTATAGTTTGTTAACAAGAAATGTGTGGAGGGGTTGAAGAAACGAGTTTGAATGACTCCAATCTAAGTGTATGTAAACTTCCGACTTCAACTGTATATATATATATATATGAGAGAGAGAGATACAGAGATACTAAAACTCAACATCATCATTAGCTCTGGCATCTTCCCCAATATTTGGAACTTCTACATTTCCTCAGTGAAAACAATGTACTGAACAAATGTCAAACTGACTTTTTATCAAATGATCATACGACAGACCACATATTCACCCTGCACACCCTAATTGACAAACAAACAAATCAAAACAAAGGCAAAGTCATCTCATGCTTTGTTGATTTCAAAAAAGCCTTCGACTCAATTTGGCACGAGGGTCTGCTATACAAATTGAAGGAATGTGGCGTTGGGGGAAAAACATACGACATTATAAAATCCATGTACTACACAAACAACAAGTGTCCGGTTAAAATAGGCAAAAACACACATTTCCTGTGGGGTGAGACAGGGATGCAGCTTAAGCCCCACCCTCTTCGACTATATCTATTGTTTTTTTTTGCGAATTGGATTGATCCCCCTACCACATGGACCCCACTAATCCTACCGACGGAAACGCACGAGGTGGCTAAAAACAGACCTCCATCCTATGCTAGCTTGCTACCGATGGCCCGGCTAGCTGTCTGAATCGCCGTGACCCTAACCAACCTCACTACTCACTGGAACCTTTTGATCACTCGACTAAGTATGCCTCTCCTTAATGTCAATATGCCTTGTCTATTGCTGTTCTGGTTAGTGTTTATTGACTTATTTCACTGTAGAGCCTCTAGTCCTGCTCACTACACCTTATCCAACCTATTAGTTCCACCACCCACACATGCGATGACATCTCCTGGTTTCAATGATATTTCTAGAGACAATATCTCTCTCATCATCACTCAATACCTAGGTTTACCTCCACTGTATTCACATCCTACCATACCTTTGTCTGTACATTATACCCTGAAGCAATTTTATCGCCCCCAGAAGCCTCATTTTACTCTCTGTTCCAGACTTTCTAGACGACCAATTCATATTGCTTTTAGCCGTACCCTTATCCTACTCCTCCTTTGTTCCTCTGGCGATGTAGAGGTGAATCCAGGCCCTGCAGTGCCTAGCTCCACTCCTATTCACCAGGCGCTATCTTTTGATGACTTCTGTAACCGTAATAGCCTTGGTTTCATGCATGTTAACATTAGGAGCCTCCTCCCTAAGTTTGTTTTATTCACTGCTTTAGCACACTGCCAACCCGGATGTTCTAGCTGTGTCTGAATCCTGGCTTAGGAAGACCACCAAAAATTCGGACATTTTCATCCCAAACTACAACATTTTCAGACAAGATAGAACTGCCAAAGGGGGCGGTGTTGCAATCTACTGCAAAGATAGCCTGCAGAGTTCTGTCCTACTATCCAGGTCTGTACCCAAACCATTTGAACTTATACTTTTAAAAATCCACCTCTCTAAAAACAAGTCTCTCACCGTTGCCGCCTGCTATAGACCACACTATGCCCCCAGCTGTGCTCTGGACACCATATGTGAACTGATTGCCCCCCCGTCTATCTTCAGAGCTCGTGCTGCTAGGCGACCTAAACTGGGACATGCTTAACACCCCAGCCATCCTACAATCTATGCTTGATGCCCTCAATCTCACACAAATTTTCAATGAACCTACCAGGTACCTCCCCAAAGCCTTAAACACGGGCACCCTCATAGATATCATCCTAACCAACTTGCCCTCTAAATACACCTCTGCTGTCTTCAACCAAGATCTCAGCGATCACTGCCTCATTGCCTGCATCCGTAATGGGTCAGCGGTCAAACGACCTCCACTCATCACTGTCAAACGCTCCCTGAAACACTTCAGCGAGCAGGACTTTCTAATCGACCTGGCCGGGGTATCCTGGAAGGATATTGATCTCATCCCGTCAGTAGAGGATGCCCGGTTATTTTTTTTTAAATGCCTTCCTAACCATCTTAAATAAGCATGCCCCATTCAATAAATTTAGAACCAGGAAAAGATATAGCCCTTGGTTCTCGCTAGACCTGACTAACCAACACAAAAACATCCTATGGCGTTCTGCATTAGCATCGAACAGCCCCCGTCATATGCAGCGGTTCAGGGAAGCTAGAAACAATTATACACAGGCAGTTAGAAAAGCCAAGGCTAGCTTTTTCAAGCAGAAATTTGCTTCCTGCAACACAAACTCAAAAAGGTTCTGGGACACTGTAAAGTCCATGGAGAATAAGAACACCTCCTCCCAGCTGCCCACTGCACTGAAGATAGGAAATACTGTCACCACTGATAAATCCACTATAATTGAGAATTTCAATAAGAATTTTTCTACGGCTGGCCATGCTTTCCACCTGGCTACTCCTACCCCGGTCAACAGCACTGCACCCCCCACAGCAACTTGCCCAAGCCTTCCCCATTTCTCCTTCTCCCAAATCCAGTCAGCTGATGCTCTGAAAGAGCCGCAAAATCTGGACCCCTACAAAGCAGCCGGGCTAGACAATCTGGACCCCTTCTTTCTAAAATTATCTGCCGAAATTGTTTCCACCCCTATTACTAGCCTGTTCAACCTCTTTCGTGTCGTCTGAGATTCCCAAAGATTGGAAAGCAGCTGCGGTCATTCCCCTCTTCAAAGGGGGAGACACTCTTGACCCAAACTGCTACATACCTATATCTATCCTACCCTGCCTTTCTAAGGTCTTCGAAAGCCAAGTCAACAAACAGATTACCGACCATTTCGAATCTCACCATACCTTCTCTGCTATGCAATCTGGTTTCAGAGCTGGTCATGGGTGTACCTCAGCCACGCTCAAGGTCCTAAACGATATCTTAACCGTCATCGATAAGAAACATTACTGTGCCGCCGTATTCATTGCTCTGGCCAAGGCTTTCGACTCTGTCAATCACCACATCCTCATCGGCAGACTTGACAGCCTTGGTTTCTCAAATGATTGCCTCGCCTGGTTCACCAACTACTTCTCTGATAGAGTTTAGTATGTCAAATCGGAGGGTCTGCTGTCCGGTCCTCTGGCAGTCTCTATGGGGATGCCACAGGGTTCAATTCTTGGACCGACTCTCTTCTCTATATACATCAATGATGTCGCTCTTGCTGCTGGAAAGTCTCTGATCCACCTCTACGCATTCTGTATACTTCTGGCCCTTCTTTGGAACACTGTTAACAACCCTCCAGGCAAGCTTCAATGCCATACAACTCTCCTTCCGTGACCTCCAATTGCTCTTAAATACAAGTAAAACTAAATGCATGCTCTTCAACCGATCGCTGCCTGCACCTGCCCGCCTGTCCAACATCACTACTCTGGACGGCTCTGACTTAGAATACGTGGACAACTACAAATACCTAGGTGTCTGGTTAGACTGTAAACTCTCCTTCTAGACCCAGATCAAACATCTCCAATCCAAAGTTAAATCTAGAATTGGCGTCTTATTTCACAACAAAGCATCCTTCACTCATGCTGCCAAACATACCCTTGTAAAACTGACCATCCTACCAATCCTCGACTTCGGCGATGTCATTTACAAAATAGCCTCCAATACCCTACTCAACAAATTGGATGCAGTCTATCACAGTGCAATCCGTTTTGTCACCAAAGCCCCATATACTACCCACCAATGCGACCTGTACGCGCTCGTTGGCTGGCCCTCGCTTCATACTCGTCGCCAAACCCACTGGCTCCATGTCATCTACAAGACCCTGCTAGGTAAAGTCCCCCCTTATCTCAGCTCGCTGGTCACCATAGCATCACCCACATGTAGCACGCACTTCAGCAGGTATATCTCTCTGGTCACCCCAAAACCAATTCTTTCTTTGGCCACCTCTCCTTCCAGTTCTCTGCTGCCAATGACTGGAACGATCTACAAAAATCTCTAAAACTGGAAACACATACCTCCCTCACTAGCTTTAAGCACCAACTGTCAGAGCAGCTCACCGATTACTGCACCTGTACATAGCCCACCTATAATTTAGCCCAAACAACTACCTCTTTCCCTAATGTATTTATTTGATTTATTTTGCTCCTTTGTACCCCATTAATTTTATTTCTACTTCGCACATTCTTCCACTGCAAATCTACCATTCCAGTGTTTTACTTGCTATATTGTATTTACTTTGCCACCATGGCCTTTTTTCGCCTTTACCTCTCTTATCTCACCTCATTTGCTCACATCGTATATAGACTTGTTTATACTGTATTATTGACTGTATGTTTGTTTTACTCCATGTGTAACTCTGTGTCGTTGTATGTGTCGAACTGCTTTGCTTTATCTTGGCCAGGTCGCAATTGTAAATGATAACTTGTTCTCAACTTGCCTACCTGGTTAACTAAAGGTGAAATAAAAATAAATAAATAAATATATATGTATGTATATACATCATCAAATTGGCAAGGGCACTAGAAAAGTCTGTAGCACCCGTCCTCACCCTACTAGAATCTGAAGTCAAATGTCTACTGTTGGCTGGTGATCTGGTGCTTCTGTCACAAACCAAGGAGGGCCTACAGCAGAACCTAGAATTTCTGCACAGATTCTACCAGACCTGGGCCCTGACAGCAAATCTCAGTAAGACCAAAATAATGGTGTTCCAAAAAAAGGTCCAGCCGCCAGGACCACAAATACAAATTCCATCTAGACACCGTTGCCCTAGAGCACACAAAAAACGATACATACCTTGGCCTAAACATCAGTGTCACAGGTAACTTCCACAAATCTGTGCAAGATCTAAGATCTAAAAGGAACATAATATTCAACATACAAATTAGGATCTGGCTAAAAATACTTGAATCAGTTATAGAACCCATTGCCCTTTATGGTTGTGAGGTAGGCAGACCTGGCTCTCAAGAGTAGACAGGCTATGTGAACACTGCCCACAAAATGAGGTGGAAACTGAGCTGCACTTCCTAACCTCCTGCCCAATGTATGACCATATTGGAGACATATTTCCCTCAGATTACACAGACACACAAAAAAATTGAAAACAAACCCGATTATGATAAACTCTCATATCTACTGGGTGAAATACCACAGAGTGCCATCACAGCAGCAAGATTTGTGACTTGTTGCCACAGGAAACGGTCAACCAGTGAAGAACAAACACCATTGTAAATATAACCCATATTTATTTTCCCTTTTGTACATCGTTACAACACTGTATATGTACATAATGTAATGTCTTTATTCTTTTGGAACTTCAGTCGGTGTATTGTTTACTGTTCATTTTTATTGTGTACTTCACTTTTGTATATTATCTACCTCACTTGCTTTGGCAATGTCAATGTTTCCCATGCCAATAAAGCCCCTTGAAAAAGAGAGAGATACACAGAGAGAGATACACAGAGAGAGATATACAGAGAGACTTAATAGTAGTAGTTACTGTATTTCTGACTGCTATTCTTTCTTTTTGCAACATGAAATAACTATTAGTCAGCATGTGGAACATTCGGGGCCTAAACTGATCAACCTTTGGACTGAAGAGTTTAGCACTGGAGTTCAACAAAAATCTTAAAGATGTTGACGTCATCAGTCTGCATGAGACATGGTGTAAGGCTGACGTTGTCACTCACTGTCCCACAGGCTACAGAGAGGTAATTGTGCCATCACAGAAACACAGCTCTGTCAATAGAGGCAGAGACTCTGGAGGACTGATCATTTGGTACAAATCCGAACTACAAAATCTAATTCATCCCCTCAAAATTGGTAAATATCACATTTGGTTAAAACTGAACAAATACCTTGTACTGACAGAAAACGATGTGTTCCTTTGCGCAATAAATATCTCCCCCTCAGAATCCCCACCCTTGAGGAAGAGACGTGCCATTTCCAGGCCCAGGGAAATGTGCTCATCTGTGGGGACACAAATGCGCATACAGGAACACCACCTGATCTAACGACCACACAGCTTTATTACAGGCCATACTGTTTCTAACTGCCTTAATCTCCCCCGGTGAAACAACAGTGACAGCACCATCAACAAAAATGGAAGGGATCTGTTGCAGCTCTGTAGAAGCCTGGGTCTGTACTTTGTCAATGGTAGGTTACGGAGGGACTCTTTGGGGAGATTCACCTATTGCTCACCTTTTGGCCACAGTACAGTAGACTATATGATTACAGACATTGACCCTTTCTCTCTCAGCTCATTCACTGTCAAGCCACTAACACCTCTGTCTGATCACAGCCAAATTACATTGTTCCTCAAAAGAGCAGACATGGAAACAACCCCACATTCACAGCCCAGTAAGCTGTACAACATCAGAAATTCATACATATGAGCCCAAAACAGCACAGAAGAATACCAGAAAGCAACCTAGAACCAAAATATCCAAACACTCTGAGAAAACGTTCTGGATACCACATTCACTCACAGTAAGGAAGGCATCAATCTAGCAGTAAAACAACATCAACTATATATTCAGGCAAATGGCAAAAGAAGCACAACTGAAATTGATAAAAAAAAAAAAAATGACCACAGATGACAACTGGTTTGATGCAGATTGTAAAATTATAAGGAAAAAACATTGAACCCTATCCAACCAAAAGGACAGAGACCCACATAATGGTGAATTACTCTTTCATTACTGTGAGACTTTAAAACCCTATAAACGTACACTCAGAACCAAAAAAGCACAGTACAACAGCGAGCAGCTGACTCTAATTGAGGAGTACTTAAACACAAACAACTACTGGCAAAATTGGCAGAAAAAAAATCGAAACAAGAGAAATTAGCGATACAAAATGGTGACATATGGATGACCCATTTTAAAACACTCAAACATTCAAACATTCAAATTGACACAAATGCAGAACAACGCCAAATTCATGAGAAGTTGAATGGATTAGAAAAAGCTATAAAGGACAATCAAAATCCATTGGACTCCCCAATTACTGACCAGGAGCTCTATACCTGATGGCATCCTAAATGAGATGCTCAAACTCACTAGTGCAAAATTTCAATTGGCTGTTATTAAAACGGTTTAACTTGATCCTGAGTGTAGGTTATTTCCCTGACATCTGGAATCAAGGACTCATAACCCCAATCTTTAAGAACGGAGACAAATTTGACCCAAACAATTACAGAGGCATTTGTGTGAACAGTAACTTGGGGAAGGTTTTCTGTAGTATTATAAATGTAAAGAACTCTAGACTTCCTTAATAATCACAATGTATGGAGTAAAAGCCAAATTGGGTGTATACCAAAACATCGCACGACTGATCATATTCACACCCTGATAGATAAACATGTCCACCAAAATAATACCAAAATATATGCTTGCTTTATCGACTTTCAAAATTATTTGATTCTATTTGGCATACAGGACTGTTCTACAAAGTTATTGAAAGTGGTGTAGGGGTAAAACATATGACATAATTAAATCAATGTATCCTAGCAATACGTGCAGCATTAAAATTGGCAAGAAAATAACAGAATTCTTTAACCAGGGACGAGGCCTTCGGCAGGGTTGCAATCTGAGCCCTGCACTCTTTAATATTTACATCAACAAATTGGCCACTATTCTAGAAAAATCCTCAGCCCCTGATGTTAGTCTCCACAATTCAGAGGTTAAATGCCTACTCTTCACAGATGACCTATGCCTGCTGTCACCCACAGCACATGGCCTACAGAGCCTGGACCCGCTAGAGCAGTACTGCCAGACATGGGCCCTGGCAGTAAAACACAAAAATACTAAAATCATGATTTTCCAGAGAAGATCCAGATCTCAGGGAATTAGACCAAAGTACTCAATTGGTACAAAATATATAGAGTACTGCACACACTGCAATTACTTAGGTTTAAAAATAAGCTCAACTGGACACCTTAATGAGGCAGTGAATTAACTGAGAGAGAAAGAATGCAGGGCATTCTACACCATTAAAAAACAAATTAAAAATGTAAATACCTATTAAAATTTGGCTAAAACTAATTGAATGTGTCATTGAACCAATTGTACTTTATGGCAGCAAGGTGTGGTGTCCACTTGCAAAACAAGATTTCACCAAATGGGACAAACACCCCATTGAAACCCTGCATGCAGAGTTCTGTAAGATTCCCCTACATGTCCAGAGGAAAACTACAAACAATGCATGCAGGGCAGAATTAGGCCAATATCCACTAATAATAAAAACTTTTAAAAAAGCAATTAAATTTTGGAAACATCTAAAATACAGTGACCCCCTCTCATATCATTACCAAGCCCTGCAATGCCAAGAGCTGAGCAAAGAAAATAGTTCCCTCATCCAGCTGGTCCTGGGGCTGAGTTCACAAACCTGTTCTACTAACATACCTTAAGGCACATATGTCAGAGTCAAGGCCCGCGGGCCACATCCGGCCCGCAAGAAGGTTTTTTACGGCCCCTGGGATGATCTTGATTTATTATTAGAACCGGCCTGCAGCAAGCCGGCAGCCCGCAGATCTTTTACACGCACCAATACTACATTTCCCACAATGCAAAGGTGACGCACCGAGCAGTAGGCTGCTTCATTTCAATATTTATTGGCACAGCAGTCGTCAGCATCACAGTAAAATTAACTTTCAGATACCCATCAAAAATGGCAAAACGGAAGGTGGATACTGAGAACCGGGGGTTTCAAACAAGGTGGGAGTCGGAGTATATGTTCACGAAGGTAGCTGGAAAACCTGTGTGTCTTCTGTGTGGAGAAAGTGTGGCGGTACTGAAAGAGTATAATCTGAGACGACATTATGAAACGAAACACGCGGACAAAAACAAGAATATGGACATGGAACAAAGGCTACAAAAGGCAGAGGAATTAAAACGAGGCCTCAAATCTCGACAGGCTCTGTTCAAAAAAGCCAAATCACAAGGCCAGGCTGCTGTCAAGGCCAGTTTTATTTTGGCAGAAGAGATCGCTAAATCAGCCCGGCCATTTACGGAGGGGGATTTCATCAAAAACTGCATGATTAAAGTTTGTGACGAAGTTTGCCCAGAAAAAGGCAACTCTTTTTAAATGTGAGTCTGAGCAGAAACACCATTGCCGAGAGAGTAGACCAGTTGTCCATCAATCTAAAAGAGCAGCTTGTGAAAAAGGGAAAAGATTTTATTGCATATTCCTTGGCTGTGGATGAGAGCACCGACATTTCTGACATTGCCCAGTTGTCAATTTTCATCCGCGGAGTGGACTCCAACCTAAGCGTGACAGAGGAGTTTTTGGCTTTACGTCCTATGCATGGCACAACTACGGGGCATGATTTGTATGAAGAGGTGTCAAGATGTGTAAATGAGATGGAGCTGCCTTGGGAAAAACTCGTGGGTTTGACAACCGACGGAGCACCTGCGATGTGTGGACACAGGAGCGGACTGGTGGCGAAGATACGGGAAAAGATGCAAGAGGAAAACGCGACAGGTGAGCTGACAGCTTATCATTGTATCATACACCAGGAAGCGTTGTGCGGTAAAGCCTTGAAAATGGAGCATGTAATGAGCATCATCACACGCACAGTTAACTTTATCAGAGCCAAAGGTTTGAATCACCGCCAGTTCAAGGCATTTCTGACGGAGTTAGAAACGGAGCATGGTGATTTGCCTTATCACACAGAGGTGCGATGGCTAAGCCAGGAAAGGTGCTTCAAAGATGTTTCGAGCTTCGTGAGGAGATTTGTCTGTTCTTGGACAGCAAAGGGAAAGACACAACACAACTCCGAGACGAAATGTTTCTGTGTGAAATGGCTTTTCTGTGTGACATTACGAGTCATCTGAATGCAATAAACTTGCAGCTGCAGGGTCGGGATCGTGTCATCTCTGATATGTACAGTACAGTGAAGGCATTTAAAACCAAACTGACTCTGTGGGAGACGCAGATGCGGAAAGAAAATTTGAGCCACTTTCCCAGCTGCCAGACCATGAAAGAGAAGCTCTCTACCAGTGCGTTCCCGAGCACACAGTTGGCTGATAAAATAGGTATGCTTGCCGCTGACTTTCGACGCCGATTTGCTGACTTTGAAGCACAAAAAGCAGGTTGGAACTGCTCGGTAACCCATTTGCTGTTGACGTGGAAAGCTCACCACCAAACCTCCAAATGGAGTTGATTGACCTCCAATGCAATGATGCACTGAGGGCAAAATATGCGGCAGTGGGTGCTGCGGAGTTCGCCCGTTTCCTCCCTGGCACAATGCCCCAGCTGCGCATCCAGGCTGCTCAAACGTTGTCTATGTTTGGCAGCACATACCTGTGTGAACAACTGTTTTCTTTGATGAACCTGAACAAAACATCACACAGAAGTCGACTTACTGCTGAACACCTCCACTCAATTCTGAGGATTTCTTCAGCTCAGAGCCTTACCCCGAACATTGATGAACTTGTGGAAAAGATGGGACACCACCAAGTATCACCCTCAACCTCAAACAAGTGAACATTACTGTGCAATCACATATTTAGAGTTTTTACTCAGTTCAAGTTTAAAAGTTAAAATTTAATATTTGTTTTCACTGCATGTTACTTCTCCTTAAACAAAGTGTTGTTTTTGATTAATAGATTTTTGCACTTTATTTTTTTGTATTTCAATCCAATTATATTTTAAAAATATTTCAGTTGAGTGGATGATAGAAAATTGCTATTATTGTTTTTTCTTTGAAGTAAATTTAGCCCACTTTTGCTAAAATAGAAAATATAGTCTACTGATGGTGCCTTGAATACCGGTTTCTTTCATTTAATGTTCATGTTATGGGGATATTTATATAAAGGAAATTTGTCTTTTGTGTCTGTTGAAAATTAAAGATTACTGACAGAGCCATAAGAAAATATTGCTTTATTTATCTGATCATATTGTAATATATTTGTTAGGTTTTCAGTAGGTTCAATTAGGTTCACTAGACTATATGCGTCATTTAAAAATTTTTCAATGAACATTCGAACAGTCCGGCCCTCGTCTTGTAGCTGATTTTTTTATTTGGCCCTCCGTCCATTTGACTTTGACACCCCTGCTGTAGAGGAAAGGCTGTGCAACCACTGCACAACAGCAGAACCTGAGACAGAGCTGCATTTCCTGACAAAATGTCCAAAATATAAAGCCATTAGAGTGTCAGTTCCCCAAGTTTGAAACCCTTATTCAAGGTTTCAAAAACCTCTCTGAAGAGAGTAGGCTACCCGTCCTGTTGGGGGAGGACGCAGAGAGCTGTGGGTTGGCATCGCACTACATTGCTGCCTGCCATAAGATGAGGGACAGTGTCTGACAGACCAATCAACCTGCACATGTCCTCTACTGTATGCGTATTGTTAAATGTATGGTTATTTTGACCCTTGGTTATTGTTGTTACTGTTGTCCCGTTGACAATTTTAATTCTCATTTTTTCATTTATTTTTATATTGTAAATATCCAAAATAAGCTTTGGCAATATGTACATTGTTACGTCATGCCAATAAAGTGAATTGAATTGAGATATATATATATATATATATATATATATATACACACACACACATATACAGAGAGAGAGAGAGATATACACAGAGAGAGAGAGAGAGATATATACAGAGAGAGATATACAGAGAGAGATATATATATACAGAGAGAGATATACAGAGAGAGAGAGAGATATACAGAGAGAGCAAAAGAGCGACAGAATGAGTGAGCGTGAGAGCAACAGAACGAAAGAGAGAGAGAGAGAGATACAGTTGAAGTCGGAAGTTTACATACACTTAGGTTGGAGTCATTAAAACTCTTTTTTCAACCACTCCAAAAATACTTTTGGCAAGTCAGTTAGGACATCTACTTTGTGCATGACACAAGTTATTTTTCCAACAATTGTTACAAACAGATTACGTCACTATCACAATTCCAGTTGGCTATGCCTTTAAACAGCTTGGAAAATTCAAGAAAATGATGTCATGGCTTTGGAACCTGTGGATGTATTTCAAAGCCTACCTTCAACCTCAGTGCCTCTTTGCTTGAGATCACGGGAAAATCTAAAGAAAATCAGCCAAGACCTCAGAAAGAAACTGTAGACCTCAACAAGTCTGGTTCATCCTTGGAAGCAATTTCCAAACGCCTGAAGGGACCACGTTCATCTGTACAAACAATAGTACGCGAGTATAAACACCATGGGAAGAGTGGACCAAAGCACAGCGTGGTAAGTGTTCATGATATTTATTATCAAAAAACACTCAAACAAAATAACAAACGAAAGCGAACAGTTCGGTCAGGTACTGATACGAAACAGAAAACAACATCCCACAAAACTCAAACGGAAAATGACAACTTATATATGATCCCCAATCAGAGAACTATAGACAGCTGCCACTGATTGTGAACCACACTAACATAGAAATAAGGAAACTAGAATGCCCACCCTAGTCACACCCTGACCTAACCAAAATAGAGAATAAAAACCTCTCTATGGCCAGGGCGTGACAATGGGACCACGCAGCAGTCTTGCCGCTCAGGACGCGTTCTGTCTCCTGGAGATGAACGTACTTTGGTGCAAAAAGGGCAAATCAACCCAGAACAACAGCAAAGGACTTTGTGAAGATGCTGGAGGAAACAGGTAGAAAAGTATCTATATCCACAGTAAAACAAGTGCTATATCGGCATCACCTGTAAGGCCGCTCAGCAAAGAAGAAGCAACTGTTCCAAAACCGCCATAAAAAAGCCAGACTACAGTTTGCAACTACACAAAGATCATACTTTTTGGAGAAATGCCGTCTGGTCTGATGAAACACAAATAGAACTATTTGGCCATAATGAACAGTGTTATGTTTGGAGGAAAAAGGGGGAGGCTTGCAAGCCGAAGAACACCACCCCAACCGTGAAGCACGGGGGTGGCAGCATCATGTTGTGGGGGTGCTTTGCTGCAGGAGGGACTGGTGCACTTCACAAAATAGATGGCATTATGAGGATGAAAAATTGTGTGGATATATTGAAGCAACGTCTCAAGACATCAGTCAGGAGGTTAAAGCTTGGTCGCAAATGGGCCTTCCAAATGGACAATGACCCCAGGCATACTTCCAAAGTTGTGGCAAAATGGCTTAAGGACAACAAAGTCAAGGTATTGGAGTGGCCATCACAAAGCCCTGACCTCAATCCCATAGAACATATGTGGGCAGAACTGAAAAAGCATGTGCGAGCAAGGAAGCCTACAAACCTGACTCAGTTACACCAGCTCTGTCAGGAGGAATGGGCCAAAATTCACCGAACCTATTGTGGGAAGCTTGTGGAAGGCTATCCGAAACGTTTGACCCAAGTTAAATCATTTAAAGGCAATGCTACCAAATGATAATTGAGTGTATGTAAACTTCTGACCCACTGGGAATGTGATGAAAGAAATAAAAGCTGAAATAAATCTTTCTCTCTACTATTTTTCTGACATTTCACATTCTTAAAATAAAGTGGTGATCCTACCTGACCTAAGACAGGGCATTTTTACTAGGATTAAATGTCAGGAATTGTGAAAAACAGAGTTTAAATGTATTTGGCTAAGGTGTATGTAAACTTCTGACTTCAATTGGAGAGAGAGAGACTGAGAGACTGAGAGACTGAGAGACTGAGAGAGAGAGAAATAAAAAGAGAGAGGTAACACTGGTACACGAACACGAGCCCACAAACACTGCAGATACAAAGATATTTTTGGTTTGTTGAGATGAACATCCTTCTCTCTATTTCATACCTTGCTTGTCTTTCTTAATAGCCATTACTCAAAGCAACAGAGAACAAAACAAATGATAAACTGTCATCAATCTTTTCCCTAGAGGAAAACAATCAATACCGGTTGATGGCGGATATACTACAGATTTGATGCAAAAGCAAACCGGAACATAACATAGGAACAAGGAGACTAAATAACGACCAGAGAAGTAGAGAATAGATAATCGACAATGTACCTTCCCTCTGAGTCATTACCCACTCAGTTCAACGTCTACTTTTGATTTAGGGAGCAAACATTATTTATAATAAGGTTTACATGGAAAATATCAGACCTCTCTGAAATGAAAATGGTTTGTTTGAAAATGCTTTGTCCTCCCATGAGCAAAATGCACTGCAAAAGTATGTGGACACTGCTCGTCAAACATTTAATTCCAAAATCATGGGCATTAATATGGAGTTGCAATTCTACATAATTTTATATTTTAACAGAACCTTTTTTAATACCACACAAATTGCTGAAATTCCAGGCTAAGAATGGGCAGAGAGATAGGCCTACATGTTCATCTCATATTTCTCCAGGAATCTGACCATGGCACGTTCAAAAGTGAGGCCTACCTTTCCACCCCAGACATAGGCTTACCGACGCAGAAAAATGTAAGCTTTAACTGCTGTCTACTCTTCTTCTGTGGCTTAACCCAATGAGAGAATGTCACAAGTGTTTCCCCAAAAGCTGTCTGGGTTTAAATATCTTCTATTGTACAAAAAGTGACAAGCTTAATCAATTGATAGTGACAGAATTAGATTACTTCCCAAGCAAAGTCCATCTTTTGTCTCCTAGGTTGTAGCTCAGCCTCAGAATGGCAAAGAAACTAAACAATGATATCCCCATATGCATTGGAGTCACGTCTTCCCCAGTTATTTTACAGCTTGTTTCTAGCATAAAGCACTGCGGACCAAAGCGCTGTTATAGACCCCTTTTATATAATCGGATCCATTTTATTTTCTTCAAAATCTTTAGCTAACAATGGGTTGGACTGTGCTTTTTGCCATTTTCTTTAGTAAAAAAAATTGCCCTAAGGCAAACTCTCTCATAACCCCATGTGACATGGTGCCTGGCCCTTCTTTGGACAATATGTTAACAAACCTCCAAACAAGCTTCAATGCCATACAACACTCCTTCCGTGGCATCCAGCTCTCAACTCTTAAACGCTAGTAAAACAAACTGCATTCTCTTCAACCGATTGCTGCCTGCACCCGCCAGCCCGCCCGCCTAGCATCACTACTCTGGACGGTTCTGACTTAGAATATGTGGACAACTATAAATACCTAGTTGTCTGGCTAGACTGTAAACTCTCCTTCCAGACTCACATTAAGCATCTCCAATCCAAAATTAAATCTAGAATCGGCTTCCTATTTCGCAACAAAGCCTCCTTCACTCATGCTGCCAAACATACCCTTGTAAAACGGACTATCCTGCCGATTCTTGACTTCGGTGATGTAATTACAAAGTAGCCTCCAACACTCTACTCAGCAAATTGGATGCAGTCTATCACAGTGCCATCCGTTTTGTCACCAAAGCCCCATATACCACCCACCATTGCGACCTGTATGCTCTCGTTGGCTGGTCCTCGCTACATATTCGTCGCCAAACCCACTGGCTCCAGGTCATCTATAAGTCTTTGCTAGGTGAAGCTTCGCCTTATCTCAGCTCACTGGTCACCATAGCAACACCCACCCGTAGCACACGCTCCAGCAGGTATATTTCACTGGTCTTCCCCAAAGCCAACACCTCCTTCGTCCGCCTTTCCTTCCAGTTCTCTGCTGCCAATGACTGAAACGAATTGCAAAAATCACTGAAGTTGGTGACTTATATCTCCCTCACTAACTTTCAGAGCAGTCAGAGCAGCTTACAAATTGCTGCAGCTGTACACAGCCCATTTGTAAATTGCCCATCCAACCAAATACCTACCTCATCCCAATATTTGTTTTTTGTTTTTTTTTCTGCTTTTTTCTGCTCTTTTGCACACCAGTATTTATACCTGTATTTATACCTGCACATCCTCATCTGCACATCTATCACTCCAGTGTTAATTGCTAAATTGTAATTACTTCGCCACTATGGCCTATTTATTGCCTTACCTCCTTATGCACACACTGTATACAGATGTTATATTGTGTACGTTTGTTTATCCCATGTGTAACTCTGTGTTGTTGTTAATATCCCACTGCTTAACTTGATCTTGGCCAGGTCGCAGTTGTAAATGAGAACTTGTTCTCAACTGGCCTACCTGGTTAAATAAAGGTGAAAAGAAAATATTGTATTCAAGTCTTGGTTTTAACTGAACAGCCCTTCACTGACACAGAGGTAGGCTATTTAAAGAGTGTATGGAGGAATGGACCAACAAATCTATAGCCTAATTTCATCTGTCAAACAGGTAGGCCTACGTCTTATTTCTTAAATAGGTAGAAATAGTCTCCAACACAATAACCTGTGTATTGTTCAATGGTTTGTAGTTTGATTTGTTTTGCTTTAATCCAGGATACAGCAGCGCAGGATGGTTTCCAGTCAGAGCCCATGCAGCCTATGGGTAGAGGGAGCGAAGTGGCGGTTTAACATGTGACATGGTGCCTGATTCCTAACACTCAATTCCTTCCATTTTCTCCCCCAAACATTCATCTGGACTACTGTCACAGGCAGATCAATAGGAGTAAATAAAGATAGAATGCTAAGCCATGTCATTTCATCCAGCAACCGATAATAATTCAAACAACCACACCCGCATACTGTGCATACTGTGTGTAACCCACCTGCACTTGTTATTATCCACAGCAGGTAGTGCGTGGGGAGGATAGTTATTTAGAATGTAGTTTCAGTCAGGTCGAGTAAGGCCGCCCATGTGTGTGTGTTTGTGTGTGTGTACCAGAGGAGGCTGGTGGGAGAAGCTATAGAACAGGCTCATTGTAATGGCTGGAATGGAATAAATGGAACTGAGTCAAGCGTGGTTCGATATGAAAGCTGTGTTTGATACCGTTCCATATGTTCCATTCCAGTCTTTACTATGAGCCCATCCTCCTATAGCTCCTCCCACCAGCCTCCTCTGTTGCGCACTGATGCGGGACAATGTACCAAAGCCTCTCAGACTCAGTCACACACACACAACACAACAGACGCTGTTGCTACGGCGTAATAAGATTTCAGGGCTCTGCTAATCACTTATTTTTTTCTGATTTTACATTTACATTTAAGTCATTTAGCAGACGCTCTTATCCTCATCATGTTGGAGTCTGATGGAAGCACACAGTTCTCACAAATCTGTGTTTAAGAACAGATCAAACGTGTCTGTAATCTGTGGTTTAGAATGTGTATCCTAGAAATACTGTTCAGCTTGTTCTCACGACTGTAGGTAGAGAGACATCCACTTGTCTGTATTATGTGACTTTGTTACCATGGTGATAACAGTTGTTTTATTTACTGCACACAATAGAGTGGTGACGAGGAATAGGAACTCCGCTGACCCTTCATGCCCGGAAGTCATTTAGCCATTCATTGTAGTCATTGTGCTCTGTAGAGTTGCTATTTTCACGAGTTTCTCATGTCAATTATCTCGTGACATTCCTGGATTAGTCATTATATAATAAAGTCTGATTGAATAAAAAAATACGATAGTCAGTTTAAAAAAGGTTATGGGTACAAGACTTTGGACATATCTGGATGTGTTGGCAAAATCACTCCATATCCCATCGAGCCAAGCGGGGAAATGCTGCCCTGTCACAGTTCCAAGACCAGCCAGAAACGTCCAGCTATCCCTGTGCCAATGAACTTGGATCCACGATAAGTGGCAATGAACCTTCGCCACCATTATCTTACCATAGATATCTCAAACCAGTCATGACTATTCAACAGAACAGTAAAACAATAAATCATTTTCAAGTTTCTTTCCATCTAACTTCTTAGTTACATCAAATCAAGTTGTATTAGTCACATGCGCCGTGTACAAAAGGTGAAATGCTTACTTACGAGCCCCTAACCAACAATGCAGTTTAAAAAAAATGCGGATAAGAATAAGAAATAAAAATAACAAGTAATTAAAGAGCAGCAGTAAAAACAATAGAGAGACTATATACCGGTACAGAGTCAATGTGCAGGGGCACTGCTTAGTTGAGGTAATATGTACATGTAGGTAGAGTTACTATGCATAGATGATAACAACAGAGAGTAGCAGCGGTGTAAAAGTGAGGAGGGGGGGGGCAATGCAAATAGTCTGGGTAGCGATTTGATTAGATGTTCAGGAGTCTTATGGATTGGGGGTAGAAGCTGTTTAGAATTCTCTTGGACCTAGACTTGGCGCTCTGTTACCGTTTGCCGTGCGGTAGCAGAGAGAACAGTCTATGACTAGGGTGGCTGGAGTCTTTGACAGTTTTAAGGGCCTTCCTCTGACACCGCCTGGTATAGAAGTTCTGGCTGGCAGGAAGCTTGGCCCCAGTGAAGTACTGGATGAGGTATGCACTACCCTCTGTAGTGCCTTGCGGTCAGAGGCCGAGCAGTTGCCATACCAGGCAGTGATGCAACCAGTCAGGATGCTCTCGATGGTGCAGCTGTAGAACCCTTTGAAGATCTGAGGACCTATGCCAAATCTTTTCAGTCTCCTGAGGGGGAATAGGTTTTGTCGTGCCCTTTTCACAACTGTCTTGGTGTGCTTGAACCATGTTAGTTTGTTAGTGATGTGGACACCGACGAACTTGAAGCTCTCAATCTGCTCCACTGCAGCACCGTCGATGAGAATGGGGGCATGCTCTGTCCTCTTTTTTTCCTGTAGTCCACAATCATCTCTTGATCATGTTGAGGGAGAGGCTGTTGTCCTGGCACCATACAGCCAGGTCTCTGACCTCCTCCCTATAGGCTGTCTCGTTGTTGTCGATGATCAGGCCTACCACTGTTGTGTCATTGGCAAAGTTAATGATCAAATCAAATCAAATCAAATTTTATTTGTCACATACACATGGTTAGCAGATGTTAATGCGAGTGTAGCGAAATGCTTGTGCTTCTAGTTCCGACAATGCAGTAATAACCAACAAGTAATCTAACTAACAATTCCAAAACTACTGTCTTATACACAGTGTAAGGGGATAAAGAATATGTACATAGGGATATATGAATGAGTGATGGTACAGAGCAGCATAGGCAAGATACAGTAGATGGTATCGAGTACAGTATATACATATGAGATGAGTATGTAAACAAAGTGGCATAGTTAAAGTGGCTAGTGATACATGTATTACATAAGGATGCAGTCGATGATATAGAGTACAGTATATACGTATGCATATGAGATGAATAATGTAGGGTAAGTAACATTATATAAGGTAGCATTGTTTAAAGTGGCTAGTGATATATTTACATCATTTCCCATAAATTCCCATTATTAAAGTGGCTGGAGTTGAGACAGTGTCAGTGTGTTGGCAGCAGCCACTCAATGTTAGTGGTGGCTGTTTAACAGTCTGATGGCCTTGAGATAGAAGCTGTTTTTCAGTCTCTCGGTCCCAGCTTTGATGCACCTGTACTGACCTCGCCTTCTGGATGATAGCGGGGTGAACAGGCAGTGGCTCGGGTGGTTGATGTCCTTGATGATCTTTATGGCCTTCCTGTAACATCGGGTGGTGTAGGTGTCCTGGAGGGCATGTAGGTGATGAGGAGGTAATGATGGTGTTGGAGTCGTGCCGGTCATGAGTGAATAGGGAGTACAAGAAGGGACTGAGCACGCACCCCTGAGGGGCCCCTGTGTTGAGGATCGGCATGACGGGTGTGTTGTTACCTACCCTTGCCACCTTGGGTGGCTTGTCAGGAAGTCCAGGATCCAGTTACAAAGGGAGGTGTTTAGTCCCAGGGTCCTTAGTTTAGTGATGAGCTTTGAGGGCACTATGGTGTTGAACGCTAAGCTGTAGTCAATAAATACCATTCTCACATAGGTGTTCCTTTTGTCCAGGTGGGAAAGGGCAGTATGGAGTGCAATAGAGACTGCATCATCTGTGGATCTTTTTGGGCAGTATGCAAATTGGAGTGGGTCTAAGGTTTCTGGGATAATTGTGTTGATGTCAGCTATGACCAGCCTTTCAAAGCACTTCACGGCTACAGATGTGAGTGCTACAGTCATTTAGGCAGGTTACCTTAGTGTTCTTGGGCACAGGCTCTATGGTGGTCTGCTTAAAACACGTTGGTACAGACTCAGATAGGGAGAGGTTGAAAATGTTAGTGAAGACACTTGCCAGTTGGTCAGCGCATGTTTGCAGTAAACGTCCTGGTAATCTGTCTGGCCCTGTGGCCTTGTGAATGTTTAAAGGACTTACTCACATCGGCTGAGAAGTGTGTGATCGCACAGTCCTCTGGAACAGCTGGTGCTCTCATACATTTTTCAGTGTTATTTGCCTCAAAGCGAACATAGAAGTAGTTTAGCTCGTCTCGTATGCTCGTGTCACTGGGCAGCTCGCGGCTGTCCTTTCCTTTGTAGTCTGTAATAGTTTGCAAGCCCTGCCACATCCAAAGAGCATCAGAGCCGGTGTAGTACGATTCGACCTTAGTCCTGTATTGACACTTTGCCTGTTTGATGGTTCGTTGGCGGGCATAGCAAGATTTCTTATAAGCTTCCGGGTTAGAGTCCCGCTCCCTGAAAGCAGCAGCTCTAGCCTTTAGCTCAGTGCGGATGTTGCCTGTAATCCATGGCTTCTGGTTGGGGTATGTACATATGGTCACTGTGGGGATGACGTCATCGATGCACTTATTGATGAAGCCAATGACTGATGTGGTGTACTCCTCAATGCAATCGGAGGAATCCCGGACCATATTCCAGTCTGTGCTAGCAAAACAGTCCTGTAGTTTAGCATCTGCTTCATCTGACCACTGTTTTTATTGATCTAGACACTGGTGCTTCCTGCTTTAATTTTTGCTTGTAAGCAGAAATCAGGAGGATAGATATATGATCAGATTTGCCAAATGGAGGGCGATGGAGAGCTTTGTATGTGTGTCTGTGTGTGGAGTAAATGTGGTCCAGAGTTTTTTCCCTCTGGTTGCACATTTAATATGCTAATAGAAATTTGGTAAAAACTGATTTAAGTTTCCCTGCGTTAAAGCCCCCGGCTACTAGGAGCGGCACCTCTGGGTGAGCGTTTGGCGGAATACAGCTCATTCAATACCGTTTTAGTACCAGCATCCGTCTGCGGTGGTATGTAAACAGCTATGAAAAATACAGATGAACTCTCTAGGTAGATAGTGTGGTCTACAGCTTATCATGAGATACTCTACCTCGGGCGAGCAATAGCTCGAGACTTCCTTAGATATCGTGCACAAGCGGTTATTTACAAAAATACATAGTCCGCCGCCCCTTGTCTTACCAGATGCCGCTGTTCTATCCTGCCGGTACAGCGTATACCCAGCCAGCTGTATGTTGATAGTGTCATCGTTCAGCAACGATACTACAGTTTGTAGATACTACAGTTTTGAATGTCCCGTTGGTAGATTAATCTTCCACGTAGGTCATCGATTTTATTCTCCAAAGATTGCACGTTTGCTAGCAAAATGAAAGGAACTGGGGGTTTATTTGATCGCCCACGAATTCTCAGAAGGCCGCCTTCTGTCCCCTTTTACTCCGCCTCCTCTTCATGCAAATCACGGGGATCTGGGCCTGTTCCCAAGAATGTCAAATTTATTTATTTATATAGCCCTTCGTACATCAGCTGATATCTCAAAGTGCTGTACAGAAACCCAGCCTAAAACCCCAAACAGCAAACAATGCAGGTGTAAAAGCACGGTGGCTAGGAAAAACTCCCTAGAAAGGCCAAAACCTAGGAAGAAACCTAGAGAGGAGCCAGGCTATGTGGGGTGGCCAGTCCTCTTCTGGCTGTGCCGGGTAGAGATTATAACAGAACATGAACAAGATGTTCAAATGTTCATAAATGACCAGCATGGTCGAATAATAATAAGGCAGAACAGTTGAAACTGGAGCAGCAGCACAGTCAGGTGGACTGGGGACAGCAAGGAGTCATCATGTCAGGTAGTCCTGGGGCACGGTCCTAGGGCTCAGGTCCTCGGAGAGAGAGAAAGAAAGAGAGAATTAGAGAGAGCATATGTGGGGTGGCCAGTCCTCTTCTGGCTGTGCCAGGTGGAGATTATAACAGTACGTGGCCAAGATGTTCAAATGTTCATAAATGACCAGCATGGTTGAATAATAGTAAGGCAGAACAGTTGAAACTGGAGCAGCAGCATGGCCAGGTGGACTGGGGACAGCAAGGAGTCATCATGTCAGGTAGTCCTGGGGCATGGTCCTAGGGCTCAGGTCAGTTGAAACTGGAGCAGCAGCATGGCCAGGTGGACTGGGGACAGCAAGGAGTCATCATGTCAGGTAGTCCTGGGGCATGGTCCTAGGGCTCAGGTCCTCCGAGAGAGAGAAAGAAAGAGAGAAGGAGAGAATTAGAGAACGCACACTTAGATTCACACAGGACACCGAATAGGACAGGAGAAGTACTCCAGATATAACAAACTGACCCTAGCCCCCGACACATAAACTACTGCAGCATAAATACTGGAGGCTGAGACAGGAGGGGTCAGGAGACACTGTGGCCCCATCCGAGGACACCCCGGACAGGGCCAAACAGGAAGGATATAACCCCACCCACTTTGCCAAAGCACAGCCCCCACACCACTAGAGGGATATCTTCAACCACCAACTTACCATCCTGAGACAAGGCCGAGTATAGCCCACAAAGATCTCCGCCACGGCACATCTCAAGGGGGGCGCCAACCCAGACAGGCTGACCACAACAGTGAATCAACCCACCCAGGTGACGCACCCCCCCAGGGACGGCATGAGAGAGCCCCAGTAAGCCAGTGACTCAGCCCCCGTAACAGGGTTAGAGGCAGAGAATCCCAGTGGAAAGAGGGCAACCGGCCAGGCAGAGACAGCAAGGGCGGTTCGTTGCTCCAGAGCCTTTCCGTTCACCTTCCCACTCCTGGGCCAGACTACACTCAATCATATGACCCACTGAAGAGTCTGCGTCTTGTGACCGTAGCGTACGTGTAGGTATGTACGGCAGGACCAAATCAGAGAGATAGGTTGGAGCAAGCCCATGTAATGCTTTGTAGGTTAGCAGTAAAACCTTGAAATCAGCCCTTGCTTTGACAGGAAGCCAGTGTAGAGAGGCTAGCACTGGAGTAATATGATAAAATTTTTTGGTTCTAGTCAGGATTCTAGCAGCCGTATTTAGCACTAACTGAAGTTTATTTAGTGCTTTATCCGGGTAGCCGGAAAATAGAGCATTGCAGTAGTCTAACCTAGAAGTGACAAAAGCATGGATTAATTTTTCTGCATAATTTTTGGACAGAAAGTTTCTGATTTTTGCAATGTTACGTAGATGGAAAAAAGCTGTCCTCGAAATGGTCTTGATATGTTCTTCAAAAGAGAGATCAGGGTCCAGAGTAACGGCGAGGTCCTTCACAGTTTTATTTGAGACGACTGTACAACCATTAAGATTAATTGTCAGATTCAACAGAAGATCTCTTTGTTTCTTGGGACCTAGAACAAGCATCTCTGTTTTGTCCGCGTTTAATAGTAGAAAGTTTGCAGCCATCCACTTCCTTATGTCTGAAACACATGCTTCTAGCGAGGGCAATTTTGGGGCTTCACCATGTTTCATTGAAATGTACAGCTGTGTGTCATCCGCATAGCAGTGAAAGTTTACGTTATGTTTTCGAATAACATCCCCAAGAGGTAAAATATATAGTGAAAACAATAGTGGTCCTAAAACAGAACCTTGAGGAACACCGAAATTTACAGTTGATTTGTCAGAGGACAAACCATTCACAGAGACAAACTGATATCTTTCCGACAGATAAGATCTAAACCAGGCCAGAACATGTCCGTGTAGACCAATTTGGGTTTCCAATCTCTCCAAAAGAATGTGGTGATCGATGGTATCAAAAGCAGCACTAAGGTCTAGGAGCACGAGGACAGATGCAGAGCCTCGGTCCGATGCCATTAAAATGTCATTTACCACCTTCACAAGTGCCGTCTCAGTGCTATGATGGGGTCTAAAACCAGACTGAAGCATTTCGTATACATTGTTTGTCTTCAGGAAGGCAGTGAGTTGCTGCGCAACAGCCTTCTCTAAAATTTTTGAGAGGAATGGAAGATTCGATATAGGCCGATAGTTTTTATATTTTCTGGGTCAAGGTTTGGCTTTTTCAAGAGAGGCTTTATTACTGCCACTTTTAGTGAGTTTGGTACACATCCAGTGGATAGAGAGCCGTTTATTATGTTCAACATAGGAGGGCCAAGCACAGGAAGCAGCTCTTTCAGTAGTTTAGTTGGAATAGGGTCCAGTATGCAGCTTGAAGGTTTAGAGGCCATGATTATTTTCATCATTGTGTCAAGAGATATAGTACTAAAAGACTTGAGCGTCTCTCTTGATCCTAGGTCCTGGCAGAGTTGTGCAGACTCAGGACAACTGAGGTTTGGAGGAATACGCAGGTTTAAAGAGGAGTCCGTAATTTGCTTTCTAATAATCATAATCTTTTCCTCAAAGAAGTTCATGAATTTATCACTGCTAAAGTGAAAGTCATCCTCTCTTGGGGAATGCTGCTTTTTAGTTAGCTTTGCGACAGTATCAAAAAGGAATTTCGGATTGTTCTTATTTTCCTCAATTAAGTTAGAAAAATAGGATGATCGAGCAGCAGTAAGGGCTCTTCGGTACTGCACGGTACCGTCCTTCCAAGCTAGTCGGAAGACTTCCAGTTTGGTGTGGCGCCATTTCCGTTCCAATTTTCTGGAAGCTTGCTTCAGAGCTCGGGTATTTTCTGTGTACCAGGGAGCTAGTTTCTTATGAGACATTTTTTTAGTTTTTAGGGGTGCAACTGCATCTAGGGTATTGCGCAAGGTTAAATTGAGATCCTCAGTTAGGTGGTTAACAGATTTTTGTCCTCTGGCGTCCTTGGGTAGGCAGAGGGAGTCTGGAAGGGCATCAAGGAATCTTTGTGTTGTCTGTGAATTTATAGCACGACTTTTGATGTTCCTTGGTTGGGGTCTGAGCAGATTATTTGTTGCAATTGCAAACGTAATAAAATGGTGGTCCGATAGTCCAGGATTATGAGGAAAAACATTAAGATCCACAACATTTATTCCATGGGACAAAACTAGGTCCAGCGTATGACTGTGACAGTGAGTGGGTCCAGAGACATGTTGGACAAAACCCACTGAGTCGATGATGGCTCCGAAAGCCTTTTGGAGTGGGTCTGTGGACTTTTCCATGTGAATATTAAAGTCACCAAAGATTAGAATATTATCTGCAATGACTACAAGGTCCGATAGGAATTCAGGGAACTCAGTGAGAAACGCTGTATATGGCCCAGGAGGCCTGTAAACAGTAGCTATAAAAAGTGATTGAGTAGGCTGCATAGATTTCATGACTAGAAGCTCAAAAGACGAAAACGTTATTTTTTTTTGTAAATTGAAATTTGCTATCGTAAATGTTAGCAACACCTCCGCCTTTGCGGGATGCACGGGGGATATGGTCACTAGTGTAACCAGGAGGAGAGGCCTCATTTAACACAGTAAATTCATCAGGCTTAAGCCATGTTTCAGTCAGGCCAATCACATCAAGATTATGATCAGTGATTAGTTCATTGACTATAATTGCCTTTGAAGTAAGGGATCTAACATTAAGTAGCCCTATTTTGAGATGTGAGGTATCATGATCTCTTTCAGTAATGACAGGAATGGAGGTGGTCTTTATCCTAGTGAGATTGCTAAGGCGAACACCGCCATGTTTAGTTTTGCCCAACCTAGGTCGAGGCACAGACACGGTCTCAATGGTGATAGCTGAGCTGACTACACTGACTATGCTAGTGGCAGACTCCACTATGCTGGCAGGCTGGCTAATAGCCTGCTGCCTGGCCTGCACCCTATTTCATTGTGGAGCTAGAGGAGTTAGAGCCCTGTCTATGTTGGTAGATAAGATGAGAGCACCCCTCCAGCTAGGATGGAGTCCGTCACTCCTCAGCAGGTCAGGCTTGGTCCTGTTTGTGGTTGAGTCCCAGAAAGAGGGCCAATTATCTACAAATTCTATCTTTTGGGAGGGGCAGAAAACAGTTTTCAACCAGCGATTGAGTTGTGAGACTCTGCTGTAGAGCTCATCACTCCCCCTAACTGGGAGGGGGCCAGAGACAATTACTCGATGCCGACACATCTTTCTAGCTGATATGCACGCAGAAGCTATGTTGCGCTTGGTGATCTCTGACTGTTTCATCCTAACATCGTTGGTGCCGACGTGGATAACAATATCTCTATACTCTCTACACTCGCCAGTTTTAGCTTTAGCCAGCACCATCTTCAGATTAGCCTTAACGTCGGTAGCCCTGCCCCGGGTAAACAGTGTATGATCGCTGGATGATTCGCTTTAAGTCTAATACTGCGGGTAATGGAGTCGCCAATGACTAGAGTTTTCAATTTGTCAGAGCTAATGGTGGGAAGCTTCGGCGTCTCAGATCCCGTAACGGGAGGAGGAAAGACCAGAGAAGACTCGGCCTCTGACACCGACCCGCTGCTTAATGGGGAAAACCGGTTGAAAGTTTCTGTCGGCTGAATGAGCGACACCGGTTGAGCGTTCCTACAGCATTTCCTTCCAGAAACCATGAGAAAGTTGTCCGGCTGCGGGGACTGTGCCAGGGGATTTATACTACTATCTGTACTTACTGGTGGCACAGACGCTGTTTCATCCTTTCCTACACTGAAATTGCCCTTGCCTAACGATTGCGTCTGAAGCTGGGCTTGCAGTACAGCTATCCTCGCCGTAAGGCGAGCACAGCGGCTGCAATTAGAAGGCATCATGTTAATGTTACTACTTAGCTTCGGCTGTTGGAGGTCCTGACGAATCGTGTCCAGATAAAGCGTCCGGAGTGAAAAAGTTGAGGAAAAAATAAATAAATATATGAACAGTAATTAAAAAGTGAAAACCGTAAAGTTGTCAGGTAGCAAAATAGGTTGGCAACAAAACGCACAGCAACTCGAAAACAAGCCTGCAAGTTGTGACCGGAAATGACGGAAGAAAGCAGTACATCATTCAGTCGGGCTCATCAGTCTCGTTAAAGGAAAAAAAGGATTCTGCCAGTCCGTGGGGAGTAATCGCAGTCCTGATGTCCAGACAGTAGCAGCAACATTATGAACAAAATAGCTAAAAAAAAATTGTTTTTTTAAAGCAAATAAACAAAAAACAATTGGTTGGGGACACGTAAAACGTCAGCCTTCTTCTCCAGTGCCATAGTTACGTGATTATATAACTAGCAAAGGAGTTTTGAAGTTGAGGGCGCAGCGAAAAGTTTGATTGAACAATTCAGAGACTGAAACGAATAAATCAGATGACTTATATTTCAGGACAGCAAATCGATATACAATCACTACATCAGCTGTAACTATAAGGGCACAAGGCGAGACCCAGATGCAGACACGGGAGGCAGATGGTTTGTGTCTTGATATTTACTAAACAATCCAAAATGGGTAGGCAAGAGAATGGTCATGGATAAGCAAAAGGTCAAAACCAGTTCCGAGTCCAGGAGGTACAGAGTGGCAGGCAGGCTCAAGGCAGGCAGAATGGTCAGGGTGGCGGGTACAGAGTCCAGAAAACAGGCAAGGGTCAAAAACCAGGAGGACTAGCAAAAGAGAATAGAAGCATGGGGAAAATGCTGGTTGACTTGAAAAACATACAAGACCAACTGGCACAGAGAGACAGAAAACACAGGGATATATATACACCAGGAATAGCAAGCAACACCTGGAGGGGGTGAAGACAATCACAAGACAGGTGAAATAGATCGGGGTATGACAGTAAATGTAAATGTGACTCACAACCTGGATTCAATCTTATGTAGCAAAATTTGAATTTCTGTTTGTTACAGTGGATAAAAGTAGAGACTCAGATATCATATCATACGCTGCATTTTTTAGGAGCAATGGTAAAGTAATTATTCTTTGAAAGTTGAGAAAAGGGCCTCACTTTTGAGAAAAGGGCATTTGGATGTTTCAGTACCTACTAGAGAGCTCTCCTTTGTCTACACCCATTCAGCATTGTTCACACCCTCTTAAAACTTCTTAGGGCTGAAATCCCGTTAACGGGATCGATATGACAACAGCCAGTGAAAGTGCAGGGCGCCAAATTCAAAACATAAAAAATCTCATAATAAAAATTTCTCAAACATACATGTATTTTATACCATTTTAAAGGTTATCTTGTTGTTAATTCCACCACAGTGTCCGATTTCAGATATGCTTTACAGCAAAAGCACCACAAACTATTATGTTAGGTCACCAGCAAACGACAATAAACACAGCCATTTTTCCAGCCAAATATAGCAGTCACAAAAAGCACAAATAGAGATAAAATGAATCACTAACCTTTGATGATCTTCATCAGATGACACTCATAGGACTTCATGTCCCACAATACATGTATGTTTTGTTTGATACAGTTTATATTTATCAAAATATGAGTTTACATTGGTGCGTTACATTCACTAGTTCCAAAAACATCCAGTGATTTTGCATAGCCACATCATTCAGCAGAAATACTCATCATAAATGTAGATGATAATACAAGTTATACACATGGAACTATAGATATACCTCTCCTTAATGCAACTGCTGTGTCTGATTTCAACAAAAACGTTACAGAATTAGCAAACGATGCAATAATCTGAGACGGCGCTCAGAAAAATAGTCACAATAGCCGCCATGTTGGCGTCAACATAAACAAGAAATTACATGATAAATGTTCTCTTACTTTTGATGATCTTCATCAGATAGCACTCCAGGAATCAATCCCAGGTCCACAATAAATGTTTGTTTTGTTCGATAATGTCCGTTATTTATGTCCAAATACCTCCTTTTGTTAGCGCGTTAGGTATACATATCCAAACGCTCATTCTGGTCAGCGTTACGCCGGACAAAAAATTCAAAAAGTTATATTACAGGTTGAAGAAACATTTCAAACTATGTACAGAATCAATCATTAGGATGTTTTTAACATATAGCTTCAATAAAGTTCCAACCGGAGTATTCCTTTGTGTCTTGATGAGCAATGGAACGCAAGTGGATACCATGAGGAATGCGTGTGATCAGAAAATGGCTGACTGCCAGTCACCTGATAGATTCTGCTCTCATTCAGTCCCACAACACAGTAGAAGTCTCATTCAAATGTCTATAGACAGCTGACATCTAGTGGAAGCCCTAGGTAGTGCAACATCATTCATATCTCTAGGGGATTTCAATGGGAACATTGGTGAATACATACCAAGCTCAGATTTCTCACTTCCTGTTTTGATTTCTCATCAGGATTTTGCCTGCCATATGAGTTCTGTTATACTCACAAACATCATTCAAACAGTTTTAGAAACTTTAGAGTGTTGTCTATCCAATACTAATAATAATATGCATATATTAGCAACTGAGACTGAGGAGCAGGCCGTTTGCTTTGGGCAACTTATTCATACAAGCTACTCAATACTGCCCCCCAGCCATAAGAAGCCAGCCCCACCGATCTCTTTAAGGGGTCATGTGAGGTCATGTGCTAAAGACTAAAAGTGGTAGTAGCCTACAATAAGGAACAATTCCAGGTAAAAATAAAGTGTCCAGATAATTTTTAAAATAAATATTAGATGACGCTTACCCAGATACACTTGTCTAAATTGATGGATCATCTGAAATAAATGCTATTACCCCAAGCCACATCCAGTGGTGGAAAAAGTACTCAATTGTCATACTTGAGTAAAAGTTTAAATAATTACAAATTCCTTGTAATTGCCAAATTGTATTTATATATAAAAAAAAATGTATTGCCGAATAGCCAGGGGCGCAATGTACTTAAGTATCAAAAGTAAAAATATAAACCATTTCAACTTCTTTATATTCAGCAAACCAGACAGCACAATTTTTTAAATTGATGGATAGCCAGGGGCACACTCCAACACTCAGACATAATTTACGAATGAAGCATTTGTGTTTAGTGAGTCTGCCAGATCAGAGGCAGTATGGATGACCAGGGATGTTTTCTTGTTAAGTGCTTGAATTGGACAATTTTCCTGTCAAAATGTAACGAGTACTTTTGGATGTTAAGGAAAATGTATGGAGTAAAAACTACATTATTTTCTTTACGACAGTAGTGAAGTAAGAGTGACCAAAAATAGAAATAATAAAGTAATGTACAGATACCCCAAAACTACTTAAGTAGTACTTTAAAGTATTTTTATACCACTGCCCAAATGCCTTCACACCAGTACATTAGCATAGTTTATATACTGTTGCAGATGAACTTATCACATAGTAGGCCATGCAACCTGAGTAGAAACCTGAGTGAGGTGCACATGTACAGTACATAAACAGATGCATGCGCCATATATTTAAGTGGTGGACACTTGGTGCGGTCACATGATATTGTCACAAAATCCTGTTACGACCACACTTTTTATACATCAATATTTTGCTAAGTATTTTAGGAGAGAGACATGTGAGTAGAGGCACTGCAGATTGTGCGGATGACTGGTCTGTCCAAACCACACATGAACAAGGGAATCTATATTCGGAGAGCCTGTTTCTGTCATGCCCTTAACTTTAGTGCAGGGCATGTGATGTCCATAGCCTCTTCATCGCAAAACTCCCTGATCTTGTCAAAAATATAGTTTTTCTGGAGGTGTCCAGTCCAGGTGGTGCTTTTTACAGGCAGACCATTTATGAGAGGAAGGACGTCAGCGTTGCGCAGATGCTGAAACCTGGTCCCGACAGTCCAAACGCTCCTTGGCGACAACAACAAACTGTATGACTGGTGGATTAGAGTCAGGCGTGTTCTACTGATTAATGCTGAAAGACTAAATCCAGATACAAACATTTTAGCATTATACAATAGATCCGAAATGGCATTCTGAGATAACATCACTGAATCAAATCAAATGGATTTATATAGCCCTTACATCAACTGATATATCAAAGTGCTGTACAGAAACCCAGCCTAAAACCCCAAACAGAAAGCAATGCAGGTGTAGAAGCATGGTGGCTAGGAAAAACTCCCTAGAAAGGCCAAAATCTAGGAAGAAACCTAGAGAGGAACCAGGCTATGAGGGGTGGCCAGTCCTCTTCTGGCTGTGCCGGGTGGAGATTATAACAGAACATGGCCAAGATGTTCAAATGTTCATAAATGACCAGGATGGTCAAATAATAGTAATCACAGTGAACAGGTCAGGGTTCCATAGCTGTAGGCAGAACAGTTGAAACTGGAGCAGCAACATGGCCAGGTGGACTGGGGACAACAAGGAGTCATCATGCCAGGTAGTCCTGAGGCATGGTCCGAAGGCTCAGGTCCTCCTAGCGAGAGAAAGAAAGAAAGAATTAGAGAGAGCATACTTAAATTCACAAAGGACACCGGATTCGACAGGAGAAATACTCCAGATAAAACAGACTGACCCTAGCCCCCCGACACAAACTACTGCAGCATAAATACTGGAGGCTGAGACAGGACGGGTAAGGAGACACTGTGGCCCCATCCGATGATACCCCCGGACAGGGCCAAACAGGGAGGATATAACCCCACCCACTTTGCCAAAGCACAGCTCCCACACACAGTTCATACAGGCATAGTGGCTTGCAAAAGTATTCACCCCCCTTGGCATTTTACCTATTTTGTTGCTGTACATCCTGGAATTAAAATAGATTTTTCGGGGGTTTGTATCTTTTCATTTACACAACCTGACTACCACTTTGAAGATGCAAAACATTTTTTTATTGTGAAACAAAAGAAATAAGACAAAAAAACAGAACATTTGAGCGTGCATAACTACCCCCCCCAAAGACAATACTTTGTAGAGCCACCTTTTGCAGCAATTACAGCTGCTAGTCTCTTGGGGTATGTCTCTATAAGCTTGGCACATTTAGCCACTAGGATTTTTTCTCTGGGTGATGAGAGGTGTTGGTTTGCGCAAGACATATCATTTTCCTTGATTGCCAAAATCCTCAATTTTAGTCTCATCTGACCAGAGTACCTTCTTCCATATGTTTGGGGAGTCTCCCACATTCCTTTTGGCGAACACCAAACATGTTTGCTTATTTCTTTCTTTAAGCAATGGCTTTTTTTCTGGCCACTCTTCTGTAAAGCCCAGCTCTGTGGAGTGTACGGCTTAAGTGGTCCTATGGACAATCGCCACCGTGGAGCTTTGCAGCTCCTTCAGAGTTATCTTTGGTCTCTTTGTTGCCTCTCTGATCAATGCCTCCTTGCCTGGTCTGTGAGTTTTGGTGGGCAGCCCTCTCTTGGCAGGTTTACAGTGGTGCCATATTATTATTTCAATTTTTTTTATAATGGATTTAATCGTGCCCTGTGGGATGTTCAAAGTTTCTGATATTTTTTTATAACCCAACCCTGATCTGTACTTCTCCACAACTTTGTCCCTGACCTGTTTGGAGAGCTCCTTGGTCTTCATAGTGCCACTTGCTTGGTGATGCCCCTTGCTTAGTGGTATGGCAGACTCTGCAGCCTTTCAGAACAGGTGTATATATACTGAGATCATGTGACAGATCATGTGACACTTAGATTGCACACAGGTGGACTTTATTTAACTAATTATGTGACTTCTGAAGGTAATTGGTTGTACCAGATCTTATTTAGGGGCTTCATAGCAAAGGGGGTGAATACCATTTTTCAGTTGTTGTTTTTTTTCTCTGAAAGTCATTGTTTTCACTTCACTTCATTTGGACTATTTTGTATATGTCAACTATATGAAATCCGAAATAAAAATCCACTTAAATTACAGGTTGTAATGAAACAAAATAGGAAGAAGGCCAAGGGGGGGATACTTTTGCAAGGCACTGTAATGTTAACTACTGTAGCTATCCAGACATCTAACGTCAGCTGGCTAGCTAACAGCAAGCTTTAACTAGCAATACAAACCAGCCATCTAACGTCAGCTGGCTAGCTAACAGCAAGCTTTAACTAGCAATACAAACCAGCCATCTAACGTCAGCTGGCTAGCTAACAGCAAGCTTTAACTAGCAATACAAACCAACTGTCATAGCTGGCTAAAGTTAAGGAACATGAAAGTGCACATGTTCATGAAGGCATTTCTGCCCAAAATATGTCTGATAAATTTGTTTAAAAAATTGTTCAAAAGGCTCTCCTGTGAAGTCGTGACTTGCGACATACGCCTAGTTTCCTGAATCGGGTAACAAATAATATAACAAAGCTTAAAACAACGCTTGAGTGAACCCTGAATGAAGAAAACGAATAGTGAAGTCGCTTCTGGACACGGTAGTGTCCTCCTCACCACTTTATTAATTGCTACTGTATGACCAATGTTAAAGTGTAGATATACCAAACAGAACCCAAGGAAACTGAACACAGTCAAACAGAGCTAGCTATTCACATGAAAACCATGACTGTTTGTGTACATTAAGATATATGACTGTAATGTAAATCTCTCCCTTTGAGAAATGTTCCCTCATATTTAATTTGGGTAATTAATTCACAGTGACATTGTGAGATAATTCATCAGCATTAGCTTGGTGAGGTGGCTAACACGCAAGTGTAAGAAATTAATACGAGGGGTTATTGGAGCCCGATTTTCCATTAATGACCAAAGCGTTTCTTCACTGTCAGAAAGAGAGGGTCAAGCCATATCCTGATTGACAGGTTAGATGATATGAGGCTTTCTATTGGTTGAGGAAAGTTGCTTGCCTCTCAAACTATTGACTGGTGTCCCGTGTGCCTCTTGTACTTGCATGGTTATATTCAAGCTAGAATTAGAGAGGTCCTCAATTAATGATCAAGTGTCTAGGAATCTCCAGATTGAGAGCCCTTTTGTTGGGCTCAACTTAGATAATATGATGCAATAGTTCCCTTGAGGTACCAGTTGAGAATTAAGACGCAGTGAAAAGACTATAAATCATTTACGACAGTCACTTTCTTTGTAACCCAGACATCATAGAATAACATTTGAAATCCAATATTATAAACTACAGTACATTTTGTTCAGTGTAAGAAGGGAGACAAGAAGAAGAGGAAAGTGAGAAGAAAGGAAAAAAGAGGAAATGTATTTTTCAGTGAGTCTTCTGAGCTTTCCCATTTCCTGCCACAATCTCTGCTCTGTTTTCCCCTGAAACGTCAGATTCGGGCAAACAAGCACTTGTCAGCAAACAAAGTAAACAAATTACACAGGCTGTATTAATTGCAGCAGAGGAGTGATGGATTACGATGTGCCCTGAAAACACAAAAGGAGACACTGTTTTTCTGAAGAGATGTGTTTTTAACTCCTCACTCCCTAATACCAGTTTTGTTACCTGCCCTTGACTGTTGGAAAGAGAGTAGATCTTCACCTGTAGTGTATTTTTAATACGGTAAATGATCCTGTCTCCTTCTCCATCCTTCTTCCTTTGCTCAATGAGCTATCTACAGGCAGAGGAGCACCAGGTGACGGATGTATTTAAAGTGGGGGCAGTGTTCGGATAATTAGCTCCTACTTCAGAGTTGGCAAAAATCCAATTAGGCCGATCTATATCTCCCGCTCGATGGATTTTGGCCTGGAACGTTTTTTCCGACCATGTTGTCAGAGGTTTGTCAGGGTGGGAAGAACAATTAGCCACAAGGAAGAGCAATGGCCTGCATTTTCCAAAACATTTTCAAACATTGAAGTAGACATAAGAGATACGATTTCAACACAGCTGTACATCAGGGGATGTACTCAGGGGATGTAGTCACCTCTCACATCTCCCGGTCAGACACCACTGATCTTTCCACTTACACCTCTTCAACCGTACCATACCTTACGCTACTACTGACATGTAGACTCAAAACCCTTGCTTACATGTGTTTGGTTTCCCCCGCATTGAACATGTGTGTCCTCTAAACGCTACTGTTTGTCACTTGTGTCGAGGCTCCATTATTGCTCCAGAGCTGATGTTGATGCTATCGGTGGTTAAGTGGGCCTGTACCTTCTGTACCAGGGGTGCAGGCTGTTTGTTAAGTGGGCCTTTGTCGTTTGAGTTTCAGGGTTAATGTGCAGTGTGGGCTAATCCACTGGTCCACTCGATACCCTTAACAGCGCGTGAAATCTCTTTTGTTAGTAAACCCTGTGCTTGTGGCCATATCTGAAATTGATCGCTGTCCTCTCTTTACCCCTCCATCTCGTCATGGAGCTTTGGTCTGGGGAATGGCGACAGCACATACTCTCCTCTAGGGGGAGAAGAGGAGGAGGGGGATTGACCAAGGCTACTGGAAGAGAGAGAAGGGAAGAGGGAAGGGAGAAGGAGAGGTTGATTTTCTAATTGTATAAAATGTATACAGTTGAAGTCGGAAGTTTACATACACTTAGGTTGCAGTCATTAAAACTCGTTCTTCAACCACTCCACAAATTTCTTGTTAATACACTATAGTTTTGGCAAGTCTGTTAGGACATCTACTTTGTGCATGACAATATATTGCATGACAAGTAATATTTCCAAAAATTGTTTACAGACAGATTATTTCACTTATAATTCACTGTATCACAATTACAGTTAGTCAGAAGTTTACACACATTAAGTTAACTGTGCCTTTAAACAGCTTGGAAAATTCCAGAAAATTATGTCATGGCTTTAGAAGATTCTGATAGGCTAATTGAGATCATTTAAGTCAATTGGAGGTGTACATGTGGATGTATTTCAAGGCCTACATTCAAACTCAGTGCCTCTTTGCTTGACATCATGGGAAAATCGAAAGAAATCAGGCAAGACCTCAGAAGAAAAATGTAGACCTCCACAAGTCGGGTTCATCCTTGGGAGCAATTTCCAAACGCCTGAAGGTACCACGCTCACCTGTACAAACAATAGTACGCAAGTATACACACCATGGGACCACGCAGCTGTCAAACCGCTCAGAAAGGAGACGCGTTCTGTCTGCTAGAGATGAACGTACTTTGGTGAGTTAAAATGGCGGCGGAAAAAATGGTAGCAGTTTTACGGGTGCCCAACCAATTGTGCTACTATGTGGGTATTTTGTACATAATGTTTCTGCAACCATATTTTACGGCAAAAAAACCTTCTGGATATCAGGACAGCGATCACTCACCTCGGATTAGACAAAGATTTTTTTCCACAACAATGACGCACAAGACATTCTCAAAACACCCCACAGGACCGACATTCCCATTATTTGCAAGAGGAAGTGACGCAGGTACAGAGGACAAAGAGCCAGATGCCTGGCCAGGACCTGGAGAAGGCGTCTGGGAAAGCTGCCATTACCGCCAATACTACTCGGCCAACGTGCAATCATTGGACAATAAATTAGACGAGGTACGATCACGAATATCCTGCCAACGGGACATCAACAACTGTAATATCCTATGTTTCACGGAATCGTGGCTGAATGACGACATGGATATTCAGCTAGCGGGATATACAGTGAGGGAAAAAAGTATTTGATCCCCTGCTGATTTTGTACATTTGCCCACTGACAAAGAAATGATCAGTCTATAATTTTAATGGTAGGTTTATTTGAACAGTGAGTGAGAAAAACAACCAAAAAATCCATAAAAACGCATGTCAAAAATGTCATAAATTGATTTGCATTTTAATTTTGTACTCCCTGTTCACCCACGACTGCATGGCCAGGCACGACTCCAACACAATCATTAAGTTTGCAGACGACACAGTTTGCAGGCCTGATCACAGACAACGACGAGACAGCCTGTCGGGAGGAGGTCAGAGACCTGGCCGTGTGGTGCAAGAATAACAACCTATCCCTCAACGTAGCCAAGACAAAGGAGATGATTGTGGACTACAGGAAAAGGAGGACCGAGCACACACCCATTCTCATCGACGGGACTGTAGTGGAGCAGGTTGAGAGCTTCAAGTTCCTCTGTGTCCACATGAACAACAAACTAGAATGGTCCAAACACACCAAGACAGTCGTGAAGAAGGCACGACAAAGCCTATTCCCCCTCAGGAAACTAAAAAGATTTGGCATGGGTCCTGAGATCCTCAAAAGGTTCTACAGCTGCAACATCGAGAGCATCCTGACTGGCTGCATCACTGCCTGGTACGGCAATTGTTCGGCATCTGACCACAAGGCACTACAGAGGGTAGTGCGTACGGCCCAGTACATCACTGGGGCTAAGCTGCCTGCCATCCAGGACCTCTACACCAGGTGGTGTCAGAGGAAGGCCCTAAAAATTGTCAAAGGCCCCAGCCACCCCAGTCATAGACTGTTCTCTCTACTACCACATGGCAAGCGGTACCAGAGTGCCAAGTCTAGGACAAAAAGGCTTCTCAACAGTTTTTACCCCCAAGCCATAAGACTCCTGAACAGGTAATCAAATGGCTACCCAGACTATTTGCATTGTGTGCCCACCACATCCACCCCCAAACCCTCTTTTTACGCTGCTGCTACTCTGTGTTTATCATATATGCATAGTCACTTTAACTATACATTCATGTACATACTACCTCAATTGGGCCGACCAACCAGTGCTCCCACACATTGGCTAACCGGGCTATCTGCATTGTGTCCCACCACCCGCCAACAACTATTTTACGCTACCGCTACTCTCTGTTCATCATATATGCATAGTCACTTTAACCATATCTAGATGTACATACCACCTCAATCAGCCTGACTAACCGGTGTATGTATGTAGCCTCGCTAATGTTATAGCCTCGCTACTGTATATAGCCTGTCATTTCAATGTTGTTTTATTTCTTTACTTACCTATTGTTCACCTAACATCTTTTTTTTGCACTATTGGTTAGAGCCTGTAAGTAAGCACTTCACTGTAAGGTCTACACCTGTTGCATTTGGCGCACGTGACAAATAAACTTTGATTTAATTTGAAAAGTGTAAATCAAGCCCAGAAAAACAGCAAAGGAACTTGTGAAGATGCTGGAGGAACCTGAAAGGCCCCTCAGCAAGGAAGAAGCCACTGCTCCCAAACCACCATTAAAAAGCCGGTTTGCAACTGCACATGGGGACAAAGATCGTACTTTTTGGAGACTTTTTGGTCTGATGAAACAAAAATAGAACTGTTTGGCCATAATGACCATCATTATGTTTGGAGGAAAAAGGGGGAGGCTTGCAAGCCGAAGAACACCATCCCAACCGTGAAGCACGGGGGTGGCAGCATCATGTTGTGGGGATGCTTTGCTGCAGGAGGGACTGGTGCACTTTACAAAATAGATGCGGATATATTGAAGCAACATCTCAAGACATCGGTGAACAAATGGGTTTTCCAACTGGACAATGACCCCAAACATACTTCCAAAGTTGTGGAAAAATTGCTTAAGGACAACAAAGTCAAGTTATTGGAGTGGGCATCACAAAGCCCTGACCTCAATCCCATAGAAAATGGGAAAAGCATGTGCGAGCAGGGAGGCCTACAAACCTGAGTCAGTTACACCAGCTCTGTCAGGAGGAATGGGTCAAAATTCACCCAACCTAGTGTGGGAAGTTTGAGGAAGGCTACCCGAAACGTTTGACCCAAGTTAAACAATTTAAAGGTAATGGTACCAAATATTATTGAGTGTATGTAAACTTCTGACCCACTGGGAATGTGATGAAAGAAAAAAAAAAAAAAAGAAAGCTGAAATAAATCATTCTCTCTACTATTATTCTGACATTTCATTCTTAAAATGAAGAGATGATCCTAACTGACCTAAGACAAGGAATTTTTACTAGGATAAGATGTCAGGAATCGTGATAATTGAGTTCAAATGTATTTGGCTAAAGTATATGTTACCTTCCGACTTCAACTGTACATACTGTATGACATGCTTTTGCAGCAGAGAATTCAGTAAGAAAGTTGGAGAGAGAGAGAAGAGGGGAGGGGCCTTGGACACTAACACACACTCTACATCTTAAGAGTAGGTCCCCTGACTCCAACCTAACTCATTTTTTCCAGGTCACCTCACATTCCCTGCCATCAGGAGTCCATTCTCACAGGGTGGCAGGGGTACAAACATGCCCACCGAAAAGTGGGCTAATGTTTAAACAGATGCCAGGGTGAATGCTGCCCAAATATCTGTTAGATATGGCCCGTGCACACATCTTTTCCTGCCAACCACTCATTGCCAGAGAGATGGTCATGTCTGTAGCAGTTAGCAGGAAGGGGCTGAGGACCTTAGTGTTCTGTCCGTAAGAAGAATAATGAGAGTTTGATAGACAGAACAAGAAATGATTTGAGCTGGATGTTAGTCTCAAGCTATGGGGTTAGACTACACAACAAAAGGGACTGATCATTCAATTTTTATTTTACCGTTATTTAACTAGGCAAGTTAGTTAAGAACAAATTCTTATTTTCAATGATGGCCTAGGAACAGTGGGTTAACTGCCTGTTCAGGGGCAGAATGACAGATTTGTACCTTGTCAGCTCGGGGGTTTGAACCGGAAGGTTGCTAGTCCAAGTCTCTAACCACTAGGCTACCCTGCTGCCCCGAAATAGCAATGCCACAGCAACAAGTCAATGAAATTAATAGCACAAAATAAAGAAAATAGATTTTTCAATTGGCATATCAGTACCAAAGTCTCCAGAGATAACATGGCATATTGGCTTTCATTGGAAATTATGTTGGTATAGATTAAACTGGTTAATAGCTGGAAGGGGAAAATAGTTGTATGGAAATAGCAGGATTAATGTCAACAGGAAAACTATCCACATTTCCATTAATAAATGTCAACATATCTTGTTTGCGGAGCCGCAAAGACAACTTTGGAGAAAAGTAAATAATTTATTTTCCAAAAGCGTTAACTCTGTATACAATATGCCTGCACAGCTGCCAGACATAACAGCATGGCTTCGTGCTTTATTAACTCCTCTGTCTGTTTCTCCAACATGTGTCATGGAAGAGAGGGTTCGGGGTAGGAGGGAGGGTGGGAGGGAAGGGAGGGAGGTAAAGGGGGAGGGAAAGAGGGAGGAAGAGAGGTAAGAGATGAGTGGGAAAGAGGGATGGGAGGTTGGGCATGGGGAGCAGAAATGGGCGGTGTAGGGCATAATGCACAAATACCTCTTTCCGCCCAAATTTGTACCCAACTTTGCCAAACTGCTCAACTGGAGAAAGAACGACTGAGAGAGGTAATTGAAATCATAGAGAGTGTGATCCCTTTACAAATAGACAGAGTGTAGGGGAAATTGAAGTGAACATTCTCTCCAGGCACAGTGGCTCTGTTTGGCAGCCTTCCACAAACCCTGTCTGCAGGTTTTCTGCTCAAACCGAAACATTGATTACAATCAAAATGTACCTGGTCCAACCTAGTCAACCAGGAACCATTCCGTGAATAGGTACTGCACACAATTCACCAAAGAAACTCTATGCATGCAATCCAACCCATGCAAGTGTGATGCATACGGTATCTCAGCTTCCGTACAGTACTTCTCACGTTTGCCCAAACCATTGGACCATTGAACACGTGTCTGGGTATTGTTTATTTGCATTTATTTGTTGTTGTCAGTTGTTCTTTTTCTCTTATGCATGAGGGGCTATGTGGTCCCTAATAGTCCATGGGCCAGCAGGCCAGATTTCACATATTTGTCATTTTGGTGTGGCAAATTGTATGTTTTCAAGGGCATCAGCAATGATCCAATTGCTAAAAGGCTGGATTTGTCAACCAGCCACTGAACTAATGGCTACAAAATTATAAGGTAAAATATTTCATTAAATAACTTGTAAGGCTAGAGATCATAATGTAAAGATCATGATGCTCGTGGACAGATGAGACCATAATCACCAATGTTCCTTTTTAGAGATAATTTTGTGTTTACCAAACTCTTTGTGTTAACTTTCTGGGACAAGTCCAAAAATGACAGAGTAAACCTTTAATCTTAGCATGCTGAGTATTCCTATACAACAGACTATTAAAGGTATTTGTATTGTTATTTATTATGGATACTCTTCCTGGGGTTTAGCTAAATTAAGGCAGTTATACCATTTTAAAAACATTACAATGGTGAATGGCCCCGAGGGAGATGGCTGCCGATCCCATAACCAATTGTGCTATTGTGTATGTGTTTTTTTCCGTTATTTGTAACTTATTTTGTACATTATGTTTTTGCCACCGTGTCTTCTGACCGAAAAGAGCTTCTAGATATCAGGACAGCGATTAATCACCCTGTACTCGAGGAATACTTTTTCCTCAACAAGTCGGATGGGAAGGATTTACTTCAGACGCCCGACAAGGCCCTCATCCCCGTCATTCGCAGGAGAAAGAGATGGCGGTATCAGGGACAAAGGTCCGGGTGCCTTGTAAGGATCTGACACCGAGAGGGTAGTCAACCCTTTACCATCGGTCCTATTAGCCAATGTACAATCAATCGATAATAAAATAGACAAACTACGATCACGAATACCCTGCCAACGGGACATTAAAAACTGTAATATCTTATGTTTCACCGAGTCGTGGCTGAACGACGACATGAATAACATACAGCTGGCAGGTTTTAAGCATTTTCAGCAGGATAGAACAGTGGCATCTGGAAAGACCAGGGGTGGCGATCTATGTATATTTGCTAACAACAGCTGGTGCACGAAATCTAAGGAAGTCTCGAGGGTTTTGCTCGCCTGAGGAAGAATATCTCATGATAAGCTGTAGATCACACTATTTACCAAGAGAGATTTCATCTGTATTTTTTGTAGCTGTCTATATACCACCACAAACTGATGCTGGCACTAAGGCCACATTCAATGAGCTGTATACGGCCATAAGCAAACAGGAAAACGCTCATCCAGAGGTGGTGCTCCTAGTGGCCGGGGACTTTAACGCAGGGAAACTCAAATCTGTTTTTACCTCATTTCTGCCGGCATGTGCAACCAGAGAAAAAAAAACTAGACCACCTTTACTCCACACACAGAGATGCATACAAAGCTCTCCCTCGCCCTCCATTTGGAAAATATGACCATAATTCTATCCTCCTGATTCCTGCTAACAAGCAAAAACTAAAGCAGAAAACAGTGACTCGGTCAATAAAAAAGTGGCCAGATGAAGCAGATGCTAAGCTGCAGGACTGTTTTCCTAGCACAGACTGGAATATGTTCCAGGATTCTTCCAATGGCATTGAGGAGTACACCACATCAGTCACTGGCTTCATCAATAAGTGCATCAATGATGTTGTCCCCACAGTGACCATACGTACATACCCCAACCAGAAGCCATGGATTACAGGCAGCATCCTCACTGAGCTGAAGGGTAGAGCTGCTGCTTTCAAGGAGTGGGAGTTGCATCACTGCCTGGTATGGCAACTGCTCAGCCTCTGACCGCAAGGCACTACACAGGGTAGTGCGTATGTCCCAGTAAATCACTGGGGCCAAGCTTCCTGCCATCCAGGACCTCTATACCAGGCAGTGTCAGAGGAAGGCCCTAAAAATTCCAGCCAACCTAGTCAACCTAGTCATAGACATTTCACTCTGCTAACGTACGGCAAGCGGTACTGGAAGTCTAGGTCCAAAAAGCTTCTTAACAGCTTCTAGACCCAGGCCTTAAGACTCCTGAACAACTAACAACTAACAAAGGGCTACCTAGACCCCTCTTTTACACACATTGACTCTGTACCGGTACCCCCTGTATATAGCCTCACTATTGTTATTTTACTGCTATTGTTTAATTATTTGTTACTTTTATTTTCAGTGTTTTACCGCTCAGCTGCTGCAGCGTAGTCAAATGCGGTGGAGGTTGTCACGTTCTGACCTTTATTTCCTTTGTTTTGTATTTATTTAGTATGGTCAGGGCGTGAGTTGGGTGGGCAGTCTATGTTTGTTTTTCTAGGTTTTGGGAATTTCTATGTTTCGGCCTAGTATGGTTCTCAATCAGAGGCAGGTGTCATTAGTTGTCTCTGATTGAGAATCATACTTAGGTAGCCTGGGTTTCACTGTGTGTTTGTGGGTGATTGTTCCTGTCTCTGTGTTTGCACCAGATTGGACTGTTTTAGGTTTTCTCACGTTTGGTGTTTTTGTTAGTTATCTCATGTGTAGTTTCTTTATAAATTAAAGAACATGAATAACCACCATGCTGCTTTTTGGTCCGCTTCTCTTTCACCAGAAAACCCTTACAGAGGTACAGAGAAAACTGAGAGAGAGACACACACTGGCCAGTTCATTGATATTTTGGCTCTATATGATACTGTTAATTTAATATGACAGCCAGGCACTAATTTGCAAAATACGGTAAGTAATAAGGCTTTTATAAGGTACTATCAACCAATGGTCATCTATTAGGCCTTTTTTCAGGAATTCTTCTTCTTAATAAATGTGTTTATTAATTTAAAACTAGATGTTGCTGGGCCCAGCACAGGCAGTGTGGTCCCCTAGTCTTCTGGTGACAGAGTGACAACAGAGGAGAACAGGGAGAAGCAAATACAGACAGACAGACAGACAGACAGACAACAGAGTAACAATGTAATACCATCAAACCCTTGTCACCCCAAAGTGGACATATTTTTCCGCTGCACTGCTAAGTCCTTGGTGCTCACCCATGCTCGGTGTAATGTTGGGTGTTGCATGAGCAGCCAATGCTTCTGCACCAAGTTGAAAGCTTTAATTTGCCCACTGATAAAATATGTTATGTTGTGTTTCTGTGGCTGGTTCCTTTCTGTAATGCTGCCAGTGATCACAGAGCTGAATTCAACAGATGTTCTGAACTAACGAAGTGAGACAACTAAACACTCATGTAATTTGGGGCGCTCCACATCCTCCTCACTATGGCTTCAGACCCCAAGGCAGACCCACCCAGCCCTTCAGACACAATGGATGGGCTCTGTGGTGGCACTCCAAAGCTGGCTTACTGTTAGGGACCAATGTAGCAAGTGTTGACATTAGTGTTGGCCTGTTCCAGGTGCCCAGCTTCCCTGAGCTGTTCAGGGTAACCACTAGAGCAAGCAATATCTCATGGGCGGCAGGACCAGTAACCGAAAGGTTTGAATCTCCGAGCTGACTAGGTGTCGATGTGCCCTTAAGTAAGGCACTTAACCCTAATTGCTCTGGAAAAGAGCGTCTGCTAAATTACTAAAATGTTTTTTTTTTTATTATACGGCAGGAATTTCAGTGCCCTCTATACCAGGGACGAGAAAATGACGGCCCCCGGCCACCTTGTGTATTAGAATAGTAGAATACACAAGGTGCAATTTCGAAATTTGGTTGTGCATCAGCAGTTTTTCTCTTGTATTTTTTGTTTGGGGGGATAAGAAACTGCTTGCTAAGGTTAGGGTTAGGGTTAGGTATGGATAAGTATTAGGGTAAGGATTAAGATTAGGGTTAGGGCTAGGGTTAAGTTTAGGGTTATGATAAGGTTTAAGGTTAGGGTTAGGGCTAGGGTTAGTAGACAGTTAGTTGGAATGTTACTAATAGTCTGTAGAGCATCTATCCAAATAAAGTTTTACCCTAAAACGTATACAAACAAAAGTGCAAAAAGTAGGGCCAACTTTTCTCTTTCTAGCACCTACACACTACTATTACTACCCCTGTCGGCATCACAGTCTCAGGAGACTATAGATTTCTTGTGCCTTGAGTGGTTAGGTCTTAGGGAAGCATCTGCAGTGGCTGTGAAGTCCAATCCATGAGAGGCAGACCCGCCCATATTTGTTGTCGATGGTGTCGTGGTGTTCTTTTCTCTTCACTCTTTGCGGTGTTGAACCAGATTTGTTTTGCTTGTCGGCAGCCTGCTGCGAAGTGCCTGCTGCCAGTGAAAACCGTCGTGGGCAGCATCTTCCCAGGTGTCAGTGTCAACGGCGAAGGTCTTTGAGGTCTTGCTTGCAGACATCTTTGTATCATAGCTGTGGGTGGCCAGTTGGTCTCTTTCCAGAGGACAGTTCCGTGTACAGAATGTTCTTTGGCATTTGTTCGTTGTCCATCTGACGGATGTGGCCCAGCCAGCGGAAACTTTGCTGCTTCAGGAGAGAGTACATACGGGGTAGCTGTGCTCGCTCCAGGATTGCTATGTACGTGATCCTGTCCTTCCAGATGACGCCGAGTATTCGCCTCGGGCAGCGCAGGTGGAAGCTACTTAGCCTCCACTCTTGGTGTGAGCATGGTGTCCAGGTTTTGCTGCCGTACAGGAGTGTGCTTGTTACAAAGGCTTTGTACGCCTGTATCTTTGTGTGGAATGTGAGTCTGTTCCATACCCTAGATGTCAGTTTCCCAGGCTGCTTTCCAATGCGGCTGCTGAGCTCGACATCGAGTGACATGTTGTTGGTGATGGTGGAGGGGGCTTGTTTGGTACCCTGTTCCATTCACTTGGTTTTCTTCAGGCTGAAGTCCTGGCATGCTTGGGTGAACCGGTCCACAAGGGTTTATAGTTGCTCCTGGGTGTGTGCCATGTCGTCTGCAAACGGCATGGATGAGGACTACTACTACTGCTACTACTGCTACTACTACTACTACTGCTGCTACTACTACTGCTACTACTACTACTACTGCTACTACTACTGCTGCTACTACTACTGCTGCTACTGCTGCTGCTACTGCTACTACTACTACTACTACTACTACATTGTAAGTGATGAGTTGTACAGGCATATGTTACCATAGATGAGGACTACTACTACTGCTACTACTACTACTACTACTACTACATTGTAAGTGATGAGTTGTACAGGCATATGTTACCATAGATGAGGACTACTACTACTGCTACTACTACTACTACTACTACTACTACATTGTAAGTGATGAGTTGTACAGGCATATGTTACCATAGATGTGGCAGCAGGCTCTGAGAAACTTGTGACAGATTTGGAACAGCGCTGATGACTGTCTGAATACAGCCTCCGCCTAGCACTCTACAGGGTGTGATTGACAGGTGATGGGTCTGCACCGAAAACAACATAACCATGCTTTATGCTGTCTTTATTTCTTTCTCGTTCTTTTTTCGCACATGTTCTTCTGTGTCCAAATGTCTGTTTTCATGTTCTCTCAGAGTCCGTGTCTGAAATCTCTCTGGGTAGAACCATGTCTCTCTCTCTATGCAGTAACCTCATCAAATCATCTCCACCTCTCTCCCTGCATGCCGTCACACACAGAAACTTGGGATCGGCAGGAGCCTCGGAGGGAGCTGCCCAGTGCGTTGTGGGGGAGCTGGGGGAGAGCATCTGTGATCGGCTCTGCGACTCATGAAAAGCATTCAGCTCTGATCCACTTCCTGTAAGGAGTCATTAGCAGCAGAAAATACAGCTGTGTCGCACAGGTTCGCAGCTCAAACGGGACCGTCACCCCCCACCCCCCTTCCCCCTTCAGAGGAGAAGAGAGAAGAGACGCTCTCCTCCACACTGTCAAAACTTTTTTTTGTTTTTTTTATGTTCATTTATTTAATTCCTTAACGAGTTGAGCCAAATGAGCACTGACAGCGCTTCTACTACCTGGGCCCTCTTGTCACTGTCACCGTGACAATGCCCTCCAGAGGGCTGCGGCAACATGTCTAAAAGAGCATGTGAGGATGTGCTGGGCTATGTTTAACTAGCAGGCCACCGTGGGTGAGAGCAGCTCTCCTCAAATCAGCACTCGTTGGCTCCGGGTCACACCTTGAAAACATTTCTCTGCATTGTTTTCATTTTTTTCTCTTAAGTCTATTGTGAGTTTTGAGAGTCTTCGCGTAGGAGATGAAAGGCCTGTTGTCAAGCTGTCGGTTTCGAGGCTTGATACAAACGCCACAGTGATTTTTATTAAAACTTGAACTGGTGACATGAGGGGCCATGTTGTGATGTCACAGTAGACAGCACATTTCTCTTAGTTTCCAGTGTCATCCATCCTGCTGTCTTGAAAAGCTGCCTGACCTGCTAATGCTTTCTCTGACAGAGAGGTGACAGGCTTGATGTGCATCACAATGACTCCTCCTCTTAAAAGACACATTATTAACTCAGGCACAGCAGTCACAATTTACACTGTAGATGTTGTAGTTTAGCAGGTTGAGCATTAAGTAAAACTATTTAAATTATTTGTTGCCCTATTCAAGGCCTCGATCAAGTGTTGATCTATATATTAGACAAATCTGAGAGCTGGCTGCTCATCTCCTGGAGCGTGGATCCCCACCACTGCTGTAGATCAAAGTAGATCATCAGAACCACTGTCCCAGAAAATACCACCCAACTGTATGATAGAAGCAGAAGAACACGCCGTACAGATAGGGCCAGAAAAAAAACGGCCTTAGGTATATAACTGTGAGGATGTGTTATACGATTGATCCTTGTGAGCCTCCGCAATGTCACGTCGAGAAGACGCTAGCTAAGAAATGTGCTTTGATTATGCTGACGTAGTTGTCAGTCATCTCTTATTACAGTAACGAGGAACGGGGAGTTTTTCCTGGTAATGTCAAGTGTTCAGGAAAAACATAGGCTGTGTTTATGTTTCCCTGCGCTCGACGAGGATGGCTCCCGGTAAAATGAATCAATTTTGCAAACACAAATTGCATTGAACTTTTCAAACCCCAGCTAAAACTACGACTGTGAAACACTAATGAATAATTTATCTCAATTAAATCATTTGTTTCTCATAAGGCAGCAGTCAAATGTTTTAATTTTTCGTGAGCATTTTCCAAGTCTCTTTCCTGGGTTTCTGCTGAAATTAAGCATTTTTCTTTATTATCTGAGTTTTTAATTTAATGTCCTCCTTTTTAGCTTTTGTTTTGCTGAAATTCAAGGTTGCGCAAACCCGTCTGAGGGTCCCCGTTGTAAACAATGAGTTTTACAGAGAGCTAGCATTGAACCATGGAACTCCACATTCTTAGCTCTAGACTCCAAATCCCACGGCGCTCTAAAGCTTTAGTTCCTCCACTTAGCTGTTTCGCTCCTTATTCCTTTTTTTTTTTTATCAACTCTTCATAAACCTAAACTGAGGCCTCTTGAGCAGTAATTTGAAAAGACAGGGGATAACTGTCACACATGAAATAGTTGTTATAATACATTTGCCAATTCCCTCCCGTCTACATTACAAGTTGCCAAATAGATCGTCAGGGGACTGAAGAAATGGATGTGCCTAACAGAGGACCCGAATAGCAAACTTCAAGTGGCTTTGAAGTCCTTGGGTCTTAATAACATTTATCAGGCTCCACTACGCCCATGGGTCATTCACCAGGCTGTGTAAAGAAGAATACTGTGAGAAAAATGTAAAGCTATAAGGGAAAGGGATTCAGTCATTGAAAGGGATTTCAGTGTCTTTGGATTTTTTTTACTGAACTACATTCAATTATGAAACAAGAAACTATACCTTTAGGGGAGAGCCGAGTTTCTGCACATTCTCCACACCAAAATGTAACCAACCCATGCTAATATACAAGTACGTGTCCATTTGAGTGTTTTCTGTGCTTTATGAATCTACGTCGTTCTGAATTGCCCACTACAAAAGATATGATTATGGTAAAATAGTAGGAGAATTGGAGGAAATGTATGTTTTGCTATGAATCATGACACACCCTTTGATGAAATATAGTCTTTTCTTTTCTTCTTCATTCATAGGGTTTTTACAACCCCACTTGTCAGTGTGCAGCAACAACAACACAAAATAATGACATATTTAGATGTACCAACTTAAACCGCACGGACACAGGGGTCGGGGATTGCTACACTGTTATAGTTCATTAAAATACCAGTTGTATGTGTCTGCGTGTGCCATTGTTTGTGGTGTGCACTCTCCCCTTTTCTCTTCCAACTCTAAAGTTTCCAACTCGTCTGTGAGAATCCATGCTTAAGTATAGCTAACACTTGTGCGATGAATTGCTGGACCAAACATTTATAGAGAAAATGAACTCTTCCCCTGAATAGAGGCTCCTGCTAATGCCTTTATGTCTCTACTTATCTGCAAAGTTCCTCCATGGATTACCCCTAATCCCCTACCAGCTCAACCACAATGGTTCCATTAAATAACACAGCATATTGTAGCAAAAATGTGTTTGTCACATAATAAAACTGCTGAAGATACGCCAGGAGAGCAATGAGGAATACTCAAAGTGATGGAAGTACATTTAGCTTAGCCTAATAACACACTGGCTGGTCTTGTAGTGGAGCCGGCAGCTTATTAGAAGAGAAAGGGCTTCTTCTTTTTTTTGCATTCTCTAACGCCTTAATAAAGATGAATCAAGATTAACTGGACAAAAGGGGAAATTGGCTATTTGCTGAAAACACGCGGTGTTCAAAAAATGATATGAAAAAGAAAATGTGCTGTGCATGTAGTATTTGTAAAATCCCAGAGGCTGACATTAAGGAGGAAAGGAGTACCATGAAAGTAAAGATGTAAGCCCCACCCCCCACACACAGACATTTGTTTTTATAGAGTGATACAGCCTACTTGTGCAGGAGGAAGGAAAGGGGTAAAGTGGTACATACATAGTCTATTGATATACAGTAGATAAATGCATACACAACCAGGTTAACAATCAGGTGATTTGTTTCTGTTCGCCATATCAGGATTGTGTGCTGCTAGAATGTTCCTCTTAATGAGCTCAACTTGTATTTATCATCCGTTTTCTCATATTCTCAGCCCAGTCCTTTTTGCTTTGATTTATAGAGTAATTCATGTTTCCATATGCCACTTAACACGTACATAAATAGTGGCGCTCCGGCTCGCCTGCCTCGCTGATATTTCCACTCTACCAAATCAAACAAGAATCAAATCGATACATTTAAATGTGCACTTCATATCATTACGCCGGCAATTAATTCGTAGCAGAAAACAAAGGGGGCTGCATTAGTCATATAGTAATGTTGATGTGGTGTGGTGGAGAAATCACAGTGTAAAGTAACTCTCAGACACCAGCCCTCTTTCTCTCAGCACTTTGAGAGCATATATCATCCAAGAGCTGAATTGGTCATTAAAGGATAGTGAGGCTTTTTGAAGGCACTGTTTGAGTCATATGTTGTTGTTGTTTTAGACATTTATGCAGCACTTGCAAAAAGGAAATAAAACTGTCGCCCTGTGAGTGCTTGCCAATGGAGGATGAGGGGAGGGTATGGTAATATCGGTACCATCCCTCCCAACTACCCAGCCAAGCTCTAATAACCGAAGAGGCAAACTGTTTCTACTTCCTTGTTGTTGCTATTGAGATCAGTGTCATAGCAGTCGTATGACCTGTTCATCGTTTATCCCTTTACATACGGTGTATGATAATGCTTAATAATAGTTACGTGATCGCACAGCGGGAAATGGGTCCGTGGATGGTGAGGAGGTGGAAGTATAGATGTAGGTGGAGGATGGTGGGTGTGGAGCGGTGGTGATGGGTGTTGTGATGGAGGTGGTGGCTGTTGGAGCAAGAGTTACTGCAGCTCCAGAGAGCCTCCGGCCCATCCTCTCACAATCTCCACAGTCACCAGAGTTCTGATGGAGTTCCCGTGCACCTCAGTAGAATTCACAGTTTCACCACCATTCTCCAGTCTGTTCCAGATTCTGTGTTTACTATGACTAGTTAAACTCTGTTTTAGTGTGACAGGGAGATTAAGCATGGTAACAGAAGTTCAAAGCCATCCCCATGGCGAGGTTGACTGCAGTGGATGGACTTCCCAGTGTCTGTCGGTATCTGGCAGTCTTTTTTTCTTCCCCTCCCTTTATCTATTGATTTGGACTCGGGGAGGATTTGGGATAATCATCTCGCCACATTGCTCCTGTTTGAGATGGATATGTGCAATTAGGACCTGCTGAGTTTTCAGAGTAGACACACACGTACACGCAGGCATGCACACACACACACACACAGAGATAATCCCCATAGCAAACAAACAGCAGAATATCAATTAGCACGGCTTAGACTATCTGCAATCACAAGAGAGAGATGGGTGTTAATGAGTCTCTCTCTTGCTCTCTGCGTCAGTGCGGGGTTAAGATTAGATTTTAGACCACTTTATTCTCCTTCTCTTGGTGGGGGAGATGGCCTCAGCTCTGACTCAGCTCTGACTCAGCTCCTTCATCTCTCAAGGTTGTAGAAATTAATTGAGTGAGAGTCTCCTTCTGCAGGCCTACAGTACCTTTCCCTGTCTCCGTCCCCCCTACTGATGTCAGAGGACAGAAGATCCCACTGTTGTGCATCTCAGATGCTTAAAATTCTCCCAAAAGAAAGAGAGGAGATGGAGAGAGAAGAAATGGAGAGAGAATGAAAAAACATGGAGAGAGAAGAGATGGAGAGAGAGTAGATGGAGAGAGAGAAGATACGAAAGAGAGGAAATGGATGGAGAGAGGAGCTGGAGAGAGAGGAAATGGATGGAGAGAGAGGAGATGAAGAAAGAGGAAGTGGACGGAGAGAGAGGAAATTGATAGAGAGAGAGGAAATGGATGGAGAGCGAGGAAATAGGAATAGAACATAGTAATTCCACTGTATTTCTGGACTGTAAATGAGATGAGAACCCTCTGGAGTGAAGTTGTCCTTGTAGGAAGGCTGTGCTACCTTAGATACATTTTTTCACTAGGCAAGTCAGTTGAGAACAAATTCTTATTTTCAATGATGGCCTAGGAACAGTGGGTTAACTGCCTTGTTCAGGGGCAGAACGGCAGATTTTTATCTTGTCAGCTCAGGGATTTGATCTTGCAACCTTCCGGTTGCTAGTCCAACACTATACCTGCCACCCCCATGATGTGCTCCTCCTTGTCATTTCTTTGAACATGACATATTTCAAGTCTAATGATCTGTTCCTATGGATATATAGTTTTTAAATGCAGTAGCATGGGGAAGTTTACAGGGCTGCTGCTGCTAAAAGTACAAAATATCAACACCCTCAAACGTGACTCATGTGTTGTCATCATTTACTGTAGTTAGACAATACAATTAACCACTTCACCAAAAAACAGACTGCTGCAATACTGTTATTTGAAAAACATTTGGGGATTATATGATTTTACAAATCTCACCGTGGACCCAACATGTAGTGATGATCCACCTCAACCCCTCCTCACCACCACACTCTAGCCCTTTTCACTTTATTTCTATCCGTCTTTCTCCCCCCCCCCTGACCTTTCCTGGCTCAGTGAAAAGAGACATTAGACAGCAGGTACCAGTTTCCATCTGAAGCTGGTAAACTGGGGAGACTGTGTCAGTGATAGGGGATGGACAGATGCATGCGGAGAGTCTCTGTAGGCCCATGCTGTGTGGCATACTCAGGGCTTTGTCTTTGGCAAGGTAGGAGAGGGGTGGTGAGGGGTATTAGGGATACTCTGCAGGGTCTCTCTCTCATCATGTCTTGATATTGTTCTCTCACCTCCCTTCTTCTAACCATTTTACATGCATGCACGCACGCACACACGCACGCACGCACGCTCACACACACACTTACCCTTGAGCCAAATCCCTTTCCCTGTCAGAATGAGAGAGAGAGAGACCTTCCAGTGGCAATCGTGAGAATGCATTGGGCCTCAGCCTAAAGACTGTCTCTCACATGAATCTAATTTAGCAACTGGTGGAGAGCTACTGCTTATTCATGATTCTGAAGATTTTTTTATAGACTGCGAGCAAACACAGCCCTCAGCTGCATCAAAGCACCTGCCAAAAACATTAACCACCAAACCAAGCAGTGAAGTCATTCCCCCTACTGTACTATGTGTGGCAGACTGGGGGTACTGTGTTCCCTCACAGTTATTCTAAGGGTTCCTGTCAGTTTTAAAAACGCGCCCTTCACTTTGCCCCCTGAGTCTCTCCTGGAGTGCTGCCATCGAATCCAACAGGAACTGGGAGCATTCTCTCTGCGACAGTAGAGCGCCCTGTCAGTGGACCTAATCCCTGTCTATCGCCTCTTCGCCCGCCCCCTCACCCCTTCTCTCCGTCTGTTCCTGATGTTCTCTGGCTTACGGAGGGCAGGGCACGGCATCGCACAGGGAGGATCGGAACAATCATTGTTCATCACCTCCTCCTCCGCACCTCACTGCCCTGCCAAGAGCAGCACTCTCAGACACAGCCCCGAAACTTGGCACTTTATCCTTTGGAGTTCCCCAAAGTGTTAGCATTGTAACAATGAAAAAACAAAACTCTCAGCTGAAATAACACCAAACCCCCCAAACTGTTTGTATACAAAACCTGGGTCCCTAAGACCCTCAGCCCATTTACACTAAAGCTTCAAATTGTTCACATGACATCAGCCAGGCCCCTGTCTCAGAGTATCGACTCAAAGGACCCAAACATTTAGCATACAGATAATAAGGACACAGACTCTCAGCATATTGGCCCCAAATTGTCAGCATGTCAACAGCTGGGCCCTGAGCCCTCTCACCACAATGAGATTGATTATCAGACTGACAGCATGTCAATAGTCCAATAGAGCCCTGTACTGTTAGCCTAGCAGCATTCTGATTCACATCCCCCCTAATTGTTAGCTTTATCGACACTGCTTTTCCAGAACCTTCCCGCCTGTATCGTCTTGTCCATCCACCTCTTCAATGTCTTACTTAGAAAATAGACATCCCTATCGGGACTACATGAAGGATGACTCATAACCCAGCAGACGGACTTTAACAAAGATAAGGCATGAACAAGAGAAGGTGTCAGATGTATCACACGACTATGGAGATGCCGTCAGAGCATTGTACAAACTGAGAGAGAACATAGTAAAACAAATATTAAATCTAATAAAAGTCTAGCAACATAGACCACCTACAGTATCTTATCTACTTTGATGCAATCAGGCCCGTGATACCGTTTATGTTCTAAGAATGTCTCGTAGCCACTACGGAAACATCAAGGGGCCATTCTGAAACAGAGAAAGATATGTTGGGAACGAGCTGTGGGATCCATGTGACAGCTGCTGTTGGTGCAGTCAAGAGAATTAGCAATGTAAGAACAAGACGTTCCAGCCTCATGCAAAATATGTATCTCATTAAAGAGGCTCAGATACCACATTGACCTTTGAACTCAGAGAGAAGTCACTGTAGATGTGAGCCCCACGTGCAGGTGTCTGCTCATCCACATCCTCATCTGGCACTCCAAACAGTCCTGCTCCTACTGGGGCATGGGATTTAGGAGAAGGAAGTAATGGGTGGATGAGTGGATGGGTGGATGGGTGAATGAGAGGGTGGAGGGGTAGAAACGAGGGAGACACTTGAGTGCTTGGCACACACTTCACAATCTGCCCCATATCAGTAATTAATTATGACGAGCAAGCGGCATGATTTGATCAGCTGTGACAAAACCTCTGTCTGGGAATTAGCCAGGTTTTATCAGCCTCCATTAACGCGTTGTCAGGAGCTTCTAATGGGCCGCTAAATATATTATTCATCCATGTTTGGATAAGCAGTGAGGGCTGCTTCTGGGATCTGTGGCTGCGGTGTGCTGGATCTGATCTGATCATCCCACCAGATATCTGTTATGGCCCAAGGAGGGAAAATTCCCCCAAAACATTTGCTAAGATTCCCATGAAGTTGTAGTTAGGGTTTAAACTAACATTAGGATGATAACATCCCCAAAAAACATTCAAAGAATGTTTTTGATAACACATTTTTTTTTTCAATAAAAAAAAAAGAAATCCTTGGATAGTTCTAATATTCACTCAAATGTTGTGCACAACATCTGTAAAGAGCAGCACAGAATGTAATAACGTAATGTAATAATGTAATAACAAAATGTACCAGCAATGATTTTCCAGCAAACCATGTTTTCCCAGAACAATCGTTAGGTTGCGGAAAATGTTCTCAAACACAAAAACTGTTCAGGTTTTGCTGATGACTATACAATATTTGTAGAAAAATTTCGCCTGATGTTGCAAGAATATTCCCAGAACACATTTAGTCTTCTCTTTAAAGCTTCCCAGAATATTTCATTAGGTTGTGAGAACATTCTGGTGGGAACATTGTGGGGACATCACAAAAGATATGTTCCCAAAACACAAAAATTGTCCAGTTGTGCGGATGATTCTACAACGTAAATTTTAGGGTGCAAGAAACATGCACTTGATGTTACAATAACATTCCCAGAACACATTTTGTCTGTTCTTTATAGGTCCCCATAATGCTTATTTAGGTTGTGGGAGCATTGTGGGGTAATGACAAGAGATAGGTTCACTAAACTGTCTAAAAAAAAACACAAAATATGCTCACTTGTAATGACGTTCATACTATGTTTAAGTTAAGTTACACAGGACATTCCCATATTGTTGCAAGAATATTCTTCTGATATTCATGAAGGTTGCACAGAACATTCTCACAATTTTGCGTAATGTTACACATTCTCCAAATAAGTTGGTTTTCATGACATTCATAGCATACTTGTTTAAGGCTGAACATATTATTGCACTGATGTTCACACCATATACATTTCATGTTGTCTTGGAGATCCTTAGAACGTTTCAAGAGCATTACAAAATGTTTACCTAATATTACCACAACATTCTCAGTATGCAAATGTCCTTAAAGCATAAGAAAGTCGATTGGAATACATCCCTATTGTGTTCATCTCCAGATTGAATTGTAGGCCCACCCTTCTGAAAATCAACAGCATAGACCAGTATATATTTCAAGTTGGTCCATGCTGGTCTATGCTGGTAAGTGCTGGTTTGATGATGGTCAAGTTGATCTGACGAGCTGATGAAGCTGATCTGACCAGCATGGTCTAACTGGTTCTACTGGCCGACCAGCACAGTCTAGCTGGTTATGCTGGCAGACCAGCCTTTGTTGTGTTTTCGTTGGTGACCAGCCTTTGTTGTGTTTTTGCTGATGATCAGCATTCGCTGTGTTTTTGCTAGTGACCAGCCTTCGCTGTGTTTTTCCTGGTAATCAGCATTCGCTGTGTTTTGGACACTGGTGACTAGCATAAGATAAAGAAAAACCAGCATCAAGTCACATTATGCTGGCTTGCAAAGTGACGTTTAATTCCTATTGGAATCCAGCCAAAGTGGATTCCCACGATCTGCATTCAGGGTTAGAAGGATGAAATAATGAGAATACCTAAATTCTCTAAACTGGAACAACCATTTCAGTAACGGGTGCAATAAGTCTAACTAACAGATTGGATTAGTTTAGAAAAATGTGTTATTTATCGTTGGGTACAATAAGATGCATTAATTGATTAAATAATCAATCAATATACATGTAAAAACACATATATTGATAGAAATAGTTTTGTGCTTATTTGATGTGTTTTTTATTTTTAAGAAATTGTTTTATCATTTGTGAGGCATAACTTTTAATTCATTATTGGAGTCTTCCAGGTTTATACATTAATATGCACTGAAAGGTATTGGTACCTCACTTCCTCATTCTTATGAAGCCAAGATCAATTATATAAATTATGGGCAGAAAGACGAATTCAACTCCATCTTTCATCGAATCAGATGGCTTATTCATCACATAACCATTTGATGTTGTCAATTATTTGAATGATTACATTGGCAAAGTGGGCAAATTTAGGCAGGATATACCAGCAATGAACATTCAGCCATTGTGCTCACGCAGAAAAAGTGAATAATGAAAGAAAAGTTTGAATTTTGTAAAGTTAGTGGGGGAGAGGTAGAAAAAAATATTGTTATCTATCAATAACGACAAACCTCCTGGCATTGACAACTTAGATGGAAAGCTACTGAGGATGGTAGCTGACTCTATAGCCACTCCTATCTGTAATATCTTTAATCTGAGCCTAGAGGAAAGTATTTGTCCTCAGGCCTGGAGGGAAGCCAAAGTAATTCCGCTACCCAAGAGCGGTAAATCGGCCTTTACTGGCTCTAACAGCAGACCGATCAGCTTGCTGCAAGCTCTTAGCAAACTGTTGGAAATAATTGTGTTTGACCAAATACAATGCTATTTCTCTGTAAACAAATTAACAACAGACTTTCAGCATGCTTATAGAGAAGGGCACTCAACATCTACTGCACTGACACAAATGACTGATGATTGGTTGAAATAAATTGATAATAAGAAGATAGTGGGAGCTGTACTGTTAGATTTCAGTGCAGCCTTTTATATTATTGACCATAACTTGTTGTTGAGAAAACTTATGTGTTATAGCTTTTCAACCTCTGCCATATTGTGGATTCAGAACTATCTATCTAATAGAACTGAAGGGGTTTTCTTTAATGGAAGCTTCTCTAATGCCAAACATGTAAAGTGTGGTGTACCGCAGGGCAGCTCTCTAAGCCCTGTACTCTTTTCTATTTTGACCAATGACCTGCCACCGGCGTAAAACAAAGCATGTGTCAATATATGCTGAAACCATATACGCATCAGAAACCACATATAATGAACTCACTGAAACCCTTAACCTGTTGAAGCTATGGGGGCGCTATTTCATTATTGGATTTTTTAAAAACGTGCCCGTTTTAAGCGCAATATTTTGTCACAAAAAGATGCTCGACTATGCATATAATTCACAGCTTTGGAAAGAAAACACTCTGACGTTTCCAAAACTGCAAAGATATTATCTGTGAGTGCCACAGAACTGATGCTACAGGCGAAACCAAGATGAAACTTCAAACAGGAAATGAGCAGAATTTTTGAGGCTCTGTTTTCCATTGTTTCCTTATATGGCTGTGAATGCGCCCTGAACGAGCCTACACGTTCTGCCGTTTGCCCAAGGTGTCTGCAGCATTGTGACGTATTTGTAGGCATATTATTGGAAGATTGGCCATAAGAGACTACATTTACCAGGTGTCCGCCCGGTGTCCTTTGTCGAAATTGCTGCGTAATCTCCAAGCTGCACGCATTCATCCATGTGATTCAGGGGAGAGAGGAGACTTCCACAAACGCTATATCATCGAAGAGATATGTGAAAAACACCTTGAGGATTGATTCTAAACAACGTTTACCATGTTTCAGTCGATATTATGGAGTTAATTTGGGAAAAAGTTTGGCGTTTTGATGACTGAATTTTCGTTTTTTTTTGGTAGCCAAACGTGACGCAGAAAACGGAGCGATTTCTCCTAAACAAATAATCTTTCAGGAAAATCTGAACATTTGCTATCTAACTGAGAGTCTCCTCATTGAAAACATCCGAAGTTCTTCAAAGGTAAATGATTTTATTTGAATGCTTTTCTAGTTTTTGTGAAAATGTTGCCTGCTGAATGCTAATGCTAAATTCTACGCTAGCTATCAATACTGTTACACAAATGCTTGTTTTGCTATGGTTGAGAAGCATATTTTGAAAATCTGAGATGACAGTGTTGTTAACAAAAGGCTAAGCTTGAGAGCTAGCATATTGATTTAATTTAATTTGCGATTTTCATGAATAGTTAACGTTGCGTTATGGTAATGGGCTTGAGGCTGTAGTCACGATCCCGGATCCGGGATGGCTCGACGCAAGAAGTTAATAAAGAGTTGCAGTCTGTTTTGGAATGGGTGGCCAGTAATAAACTGGTCCAGAACATCTCTAAAACTATGGTGCATTGTATTTGGTACAAATCATTCTAAGTTCTAGACCTCAGCTGAGTCTGGTGATGAATGGTGTGGCTGTTGAACAAGTTGAGAAGGCAAAATTATTTGGTGTTACCTTAGATCAGTGGTCACCAAACTACGGCCCGCGGGCCGGATACGGCCCGTCAGCACATTTGGCCCGGCCCTCTGAACAATACCAGAGACGCTATCGAATTTTTTTCCTATTTGGCCTCCAGAAAAAAAATCCTAGGCCCGGCCCTGTCAAAGAGAGAACGGAATAATGGCGAAAAGGTTAGGTAAGAGAAAAATTGATTCAGAATGCAGGGTATTTAACCTGCAGTGGACAAACAATTTTTTTTTTTGTTCAATGCAAAGAAAAGGCTGTTTGTCTCATCTGTCAAGAGACGGTGGCGGTATTCAAAGAATACAATCTTCGCCGACACTATGAATCCCGTCACAAAGACAAGTACGATAGCTTGCAAGGCCAAATAGGAGCAGACAAACTCTCAAAGCTAAAAAGTGGACTACTATCTCAGCAGAATACATTTGTACGCCAAGCTCAGCTGAACCAGGCATCCGTTCGGGCCAGCTTTTGGGTTGCTAAACTGATAGCAAGAAGCGGTAAGCCTTTCACTGACGGAGAGTTTGTTAAGAAATGTATGGATGCTGTCGCGGAGGAGGTGTGTCCCGAGAAGAAAGATGCATTTAATGCCGTAAGTCTGTCGGCGAGTACAATCACCAGACGCGTTGAAGAAATCGGGAGTAATGTATATGCCCAGCTGCAGCAGAAGACGAAAGAATTTGACTTTTTTTCATTAGCACTGGATGAGAGCACGGACGTGCAAGACACAGCGCAACTGCTCATTTTTATTTGTGGAGTTAGCGCAAACTTTGAGATATGCGAGGAGCTGGCAGCCCTCCAAAGTCTCAAAGGGACTACAACGGGAGAGGATATTTTTGACAAAGTGTGCCAAACCATGGAGAAGTTGGACCTGGACTGGTCAAAGCTAGCTAGCATCACAACTGACGGGGCTCCTAGCATGGTGGTCTCACCGCCCCGCTACGAGTCCACTGCCTAATTCACCAGCAAGCACTGTGCTGCAAAGTGTTGAAGTGGGATTCTGTAATGAAGGTTGTGGTGTCGTGCATAAACTTCATCAGAGCAAAGGGACTTAAACACAGGCAGTTCCAAGAATTCCTGTCTGAACTGGAGTCTACGCACGGAGATGTGCTGTACTACACAGAGGTCCGATGGCTGAGCCGGGGCAGAGTTTTGAGGCGTTTTTACGAGCTGCTACCCGAAATTAACGCATTTCTTAATTTAAAAGACAAAACGGTCCCAGAGCTGATCGACCCAGAATGGAAATGGCACCTCGCATTTTTAACAGACGTGACAGAAATACTTAACAGCCTTAACTTGCAGCTACAAGGCGAGGGGAAACTCATTTGCGACATGTATTCACACATAAAAGCATTTGAGGTGAAATTAGCGCTGCTTTTGGAACAAGTGAAAAGCGCAACTTCGTCCATCTTCCTGCTACCCAAAACCTGTCGACAGAGAACCCAGCGGTCCAGTTCCCAGCTGAAAAGTGCGTGGAAGCACTGGAAATGCTGAAGGCGGAGTTCGGTGTGCGATTCAGTGAACTACATGTTCATGCAAAAGAAATCCGTCTTTTTCAGAACCCCTTTGTTGCCGACATTGATGAAGCCCAGCCTTCATATCAGTTTGAGTTGGCTGAGTTACAGAACTGTGATGTTCTGAAAGACGCATTCAAGCCCAACAGTCTCATTGACTTCTATGCCGCCCTCCCAAACGACACATATCCAAACATCAAAAAACACGCAATGAAAATGTCCACAGTTTTTGGCAGCACGTATATCTGCGAGAAAACCTTTTCTCGCATGAAACTGCTGAAAACCCCGATGAGATCAAGATTGACAGATGAACATTTGCATCAGTGCTTGAGACTGGCTGTAACTAGAATGGAACCTGATATTCAACTTCTCACCAGCCAGATGCAGGCCCACAGTTCACACTGATGAACATACATAGGTAAGCTCACTTTTCTGACTTGAATGAGTCATTCTGAGCATAAACAAATATAATCATAATAAAATCTACTGGGATAAAATCCATCTTTACAACCATACTTGTAGTGAAATGTATTGTGCTGTGTAGGTGCTGTATCACTTAGTTCAGTTTCTCAACCTGCTTCTTTTGTGGTTTTCACAGGGAAGTTGATGAGAGAGAGCTGCAAACAGCGGTGTCTACAAGCCTACTGGAACCTACAAAAGGATTATAAGGAAGGAACACAAGAACTTTAAGAGACTGCTCATATGTGTCAGAGAGATTCTGCTCTGACAACTGAGCTGAACTTTTATCTGTTAAGATTGTGCATGGCACGACAGAAAGTTAATGTTCCATGGCTTTTTTTTCTATGAAGAACCCAGAGAGAGTTATTTAGTTATTATTTATTTCCTGTTTTTTTCTGTGAAGAACTCAGAGAGGGTTATTTAGTTATTATTTATTTCATTAATAGTGTTATTATTTGTTTCCTGACTTTTTTTCTGTAAAGAACCTGGAAAGGGTTATTTGGTTATGTGTGGCTTTCTGGAAAACAATACATTTTTTAAGCTCCCCTACGATCGTCACACTTTTTCTGTTACAAACTGACACCGGCCCCCCATCAGAGAAGGGAAAAGTTATGTGGCCCTCACAGGAAAAAGTTTGGGGACCCCTGCCTTAGATGGTAAACTGTCATGGTCAAAACATATGGATTCAATGGTTGTAAAGATGGGGAGAGGTCTGTCCGTAACAGAAATAAGCTCTGATTTCTTGACACCACACTCCATAAAGCAAGTCCTGCAGGCTCTAGTTTTGTCTTATATTGATTATTGTCCAGTCGTGTGGTCGAGTGCTGCAAGGAAAGACCTAGTTAAGCTGCAGCTGGCCCAGAACAGAGTGGCACGTCTTGCTCTTCATTGTAATCAGAGAGCTGATATAAATACCATGCATGCCAGTCTCTCTTGGCTAACAGTTGAGGAGAGACTGACTGCATAACTTCTGCTTTTTAGAAGAACCATTCATGTGTTGAAAATCCCAAATTGTTTGCGTATTCAACTCTGACACACACACATACCTTACCAGACATGCCACCAGGGGTCTTTTCACAGTCCTCAAATCCAGAACAAATTCAAGAAAGAGCACAGTATTGTATAGATCCATTATTGCATGGAACTCCTTTCCATCTCATATTGTTGAAATTAACAGCAAACCTGGCTTAAAAAAACAGATAAAGCAACACCTAACAGCACAATGCCTCTCCTGTATTTAACCTAGATAGTTTATGTGTGTGTATTGATATGCAGGCTACATGTGCCTTTCTTTGTGTAGTTCTGTCCTTGAGCTGTTCTTGTCTATTAATGTTCTGTATTATGTCATGTTTCATGTTTGGTGTTGGCCCAGGAAGAGTAGCTGCTATACAAAATATACACTGTATAGCCAAAAGTATGTGGACACCCCTATACATTTTTGGATTTGGCTATTTCAGCCACACCCGTTGCTAACAGGTGAATAAAATTTGACCACACAGCCATACAATCGCCATAGACAAACATTGGCAGTAGAACGGCCCGTACTGAAGAGCTCAGTGACTTTCACTGTGGCACCATCACAGGATTCCACAGTTCCAACAAGTCAGTTTGTAAGATTTCTGTCCTGCTAGAGCTGCCCCGATCAACTGTAAGTGCTGTTATTGTGAAGTGGAAACGTCAAGGAGCAACAAAGGCTCAGCCACAAAGTGGTAGGCCACACAAGCTCACAGAACGGTACCACCGAGTGCTGAAGCGTGTAACGTGTAAAAATTGTCTGTCCTCGGTAGCAACACTCACTACCGAGTTCCAAACTGCCTCTGGAAGCAACGTCAGCACAAGAACTGTTCGTCAGGAGCTTCATGAAATAGGTCCCATGGCCGAGCAGCTGCACACAAGCCTAATATCATCATGCGCAATGCCGAGTGGTGTAAAGCTCACCGCCATTGGACTCTGGAACAGTGGAAACACGTTCTCTGGGGTGATGAATCAGGCTTCACAATCTGGCAGTCCGACGGACGAATCTGGGTTTGTCAGATGCCAAGAGAATGCCACATGGCCAAATGCATAGTGCCAACTGTAATTTTTGGTGGAGGGGAAATACTTTTCTGGGGCTGTTTTTCATGGTTTGGGCAATGCCCCTTAGTTCTAGTGAAGGGAAAACTTAATGCAACAGCAGACAAATTACGTTCTAGACGATTCTGTGCTTCCATCTTTGTGGAAACAGTTTGGGGAAGGCCCTTTCCTGTTTCAGCATTACAATGCCCCTGTGCACTAGGTCCATACAAAAATGGTTTGTCAAGATTGGTGTGGAAGAGCTTGACTGGCCTGCACAGAGCCCTGACCTCAACCCCATCGAACACCTTTGCAATGGATTGGAACGCCGACTGCGAGCCAGGCCTAATCGCCCATCATCAGTGCCTGACCCCACTATTGCTCTAGTGGCTGAATGGAAGCAATCCCTGTGGCAATGTTCCAACATCTAGTGGAAATCTTCCCAGAAGAGTGGAGGCTGTTGTAGCAGCAAAGGGGGATCAACTCCATATTAATACCCATGATTTTGGAATGAGATGTTCGACAAGGTGTCCACATTCTTTTGGTCATGTAGTGTACATATCCCAACCAAAGTCATGGATTACAGGCAACATCCGCTCTGAGCTAAAGGCTAGAGCTGCAGCTTTGCTAACTATATATTTAATCGGTTCTGTTAAGGTGCATATTTGTTTTTTGTTTTGTCGAAGCTAGAACATTTTAAGATTTAACATGGAGGTGAACCTAACAAACTGGTGTCACAACTTAAAATGGAAATTATAAATATATATTTTTAAGCTCCGGATGACAGATCTATATATTTATATGTTGCACTATTGAATACTTGTGACATTGGGTAACATTGAGGTTTTACACTCCTATAGTGATTAACCTGTTGAGATATGTTGGAGAAATAAACACACAATTTTATGATTTTAAATGCTAGTCCAGCACTGTTTGCAAGTGAATAGCCTTTATTTTGGTACAAATACTAATTCATTGAATACCAATACCTAGATGTACTGTTATAGAGACTTAACTAGGATATAAAAGTACAGGTATGTTCATGTATATTTTAACTAGGATATAAAAGTACAGGTATGTTCATGTATATTTTCATGTAGATGTTTTCTGTTGATAATGACACCTGTGAATGTATATGTTTCTACAAAGCAATTGTAATAAACCAGGTAACTGACCTTTGACCCAATTTTCTAAATATGTTTATTAAGTTCTATTGAGAGAACATTTCAAGAAACCAGACATCTTTCTCTTGTCTCATAATTTCTCCTGTTTTACAGGAAATATTATCTATTTTCCTGGCCTGTAACAAACAAGTAATTGAACCTTCTTACATTTTTTTATTATAGGAAATTAGCTTTAAAACGGCAAAGTTTTCTCTCTCCCACATGGCAAGAAAAAAATGTTTAAAAAAACACAGTGTTGCATGCGATATGTATCCAAGGCACATGTGATCTACTGGCACACTGCACTTTTATGTGAATCTGGTAAACAATTGGAAAGGTCTTTGTCATTCAACAGCATCACCTTCAGTCTATCCTGATGGTATTTGAGTCGCAAATGCATAGCCAGCGCTGTCCATTTCCCACCAAAATTCTTGGACCCCAACATAGCTAGTTGCTGCTCAGCGCGTAAACTTGTTTTGGTGGAAGACGCATTCGAGCAAGCAAGGGATGACCTTATTGCTGCTGGACATGACTTGTAATTAGATATTGAATATTTGTATTGATTATGTGTGTTATTGTTATAGCTAGAATGTGTAGTTACTGCTTTAATGTTAGTTACATAGTGTGTTCAGGTTACATAGAACACCACTGTAGCCTTCGTAGAATCATAGCCAAACAAAAGGGAAGGCGTGGTAACATAAGGCACATTTTAATGCGAACAGAATTCCTCAGACTGAAGTATAGAATATGGAATCCTGTCTGCTCTGTTTTTTTTCACATTTCACATTTTTTTCTGTCACGGAAAATGGGATAACTTCATCACCAGGAGAAACTTGAATCAGTCATGCTAGTCTACCAAGAGACTCAATAAGCGATCACATAACTTCTTGTGATTTTCGCGTGCGCAAGGAAGATTCAGGCAGAAGTCAATGAAAAATGTTAACGTTCTAATCTACAGGAAGTAATCGCATTTTGAGTCCATTCCATGTGCAGTTACATAGGTGATATACGCTCAGTGGGCAGTTTATTGGGTATACCCATCTAGTATTGGGTCGGACCCCCTTTGCCTCCAGAGCGACCTGAATTGTTCGGGGCATCGTTTCTACAAGGCATTGGTCTCAATGGACCTAACTTGTGCCAGGAAAACATTCCCCACATCGTTATACCACTGCCAAGCCCGTACTGTTGACTACAAGCTGGATGGGGCAATGGACTCATGCTGCTTAAGCCAAATCCTGACTCTGTCATCAGCAATACATAACAGGGACCGACATTCATTGAACCAGGCAATGTTTTTCCACTACTCAATGTTGGTGATGAGTGCCTACTGGAGCCGATTTTTCTTGTTTTTAGCTGATCGAAGTGGAACCAGTCCTCTGCTGTAATAGCCGTTCTGCCCACCACTGTTGTACTACGCCGCTATTTGTCTGTTTGTGACCCGCCGGTTAGCTTCCACGATTCTTCCCATTCTCCTTCAACCTCTCTCATCAACCAGATGCTTTCGCCCACAGGACTGGCGCTGACTGGATGCTTTTTGTTTGATGCCCCATTCTCAGTAAACCCTAGACACTATTGTGCGTGAAAAGCCAGCCATTTCTGAGATATTGGAACCGGCACATGCCTCAGTCACTCGTTTTGCCCATTCTAAGCTATATTTTGTGCACTGTGACAATCAAGGGCCTAGCCTTTTTGGGGCCTGTCATGCCAAATAATGCCCCCCGTCCAAATAGTGTCCCCCTCTGCGCTACAATGGGATTCGATAAACTATTAGCGTCCGTTGCTATATCAAGGGCGCGATGACCTAATGATTAGGATTATGGAGATCATTACAGCCTAAATGACATTATTTTCATCATCGCTAAGCAAACCAGGCCGATTCCTGCGACAATTTCACTATTTAAATACATTTGTTTAGCTAGAAAATGAAAACATTCATTCAAACTACTTTTGGGTACCTTGTTAACATTACGACATGAAATCCATGTCTTAAACTTTTTTTTACTTTTTGGGAAATGTCAAAGAAAACGTGTAATCTTTTTGACACATTAAAGTTGCTTATTCTACAGATTACGAAGTCAGCTAATTTCCACTCCAATTCATATGCAAATCCCTTGGTTTCATACACTGGCATGTCTGTCTGTCATGTTTTTTATTCCTGCCCTTCCTTATCTACACTGAAATAATATAATAATAATAGTCCTCTATTATGAAAAAAATATATATCTTGCATAGCTCATTAGTACACCCGTTGTGGTTGAATATATATGTATCTATTGTAGGTCCTAGGATACAACAATGAATAATGTGTAACAAATAAATATCATCAAAGGATACCTTACAACTTACAATAATGGACATCTTGTGAAACAGTTGTGAAAACCAACCTGGCAATATTTAAGATTTTAAGACATAAACTTTGATTGTTTTTGGTACAGTTCTGTCATTCATTTATATTCACAGATTTGTTGTGCACTAGCATGGCAATCAGACTATAATGCTAAATTCTGGTGTGTGGAATATAGAGGAGATGGTTGCTGTGTGGATGGGAGGTTCTGCCTGTCATTTGTTCTCGACAGGCAGCCAGTCTCAGAAGGGAGACTTGAAGAAGCAGACTCCAAAGTCCAGGCACTGCTGCTAAGTGTTTTCAGTGCTAGTGTTTTTAGTTCATATGTGTATCTCACATATTATGTGCCCGTTATGACAGCTCAAAAACTTTCTTAGCAGATAATGTGAACATGACGACAACAACAGTTGTTGATGATGTAATGAAAAGTTGGAGGGTGGTTGGAAATGGAAGACATCAGGTGGATCCACAGCTGGGTGTTGGGCAGAACCATTAGCTCCCAGAGAACAGGAGTATGGTTAAATGGAACAGGGTAGGAGACAGAGACGTAAACTCTCACTCTCACTTCCATGCTTTCTGCCTAATTTTCTTCCTCCCCCCTCTCTGTGTCTGTCTAGAGAAGACACCATAATTGCTAACACCTATCCATTTGATTGATCAAGTTTAACTTATAGCTAGACACCTAGCTATAAGTATTTCTTTATTTTTACTATTTTCTACGTTGTAGAATAATAGTGAAGACATCAAAACTATGAAATAACACATATGGGATCACGTAGTAACCAAAAAGTGTTAAACAAATCAAAATATATATCAAAGTAGCCACCATTTGCCATGATGACAGCTTTGCACACTCTTGGCATTCTCTCAACCAGCTTCACCTGGAATGCTTTTCCAACAGTTTTGAAGGAGTTCCAACATATGCTGAGTACTTGTTGGCTGCTTTTCCTTCACTCTGTGGTCCAACTCATCCCAAACCATCTCAATTGGGTTGAGGTCGGGTGATTGACTAGGCCAGGTCATCTGATGCAGCACTCCATCACTCTCCTTCTTGGTCAAATAGTCCTTACACAGCCTGGAGGTGTGTTGAGTCATTGTCCTTTTGAAAAACAAATGATAGTCCCAATAAGCGCAAACCAAATGGGATGGCGTATCACTGCAGAATGCTGTGGTAGCCATGCTGGTTAAGTGTGCCTTGTATGCTAAATAAATCATATACATTGTCACTAGTAAAGCACCCCCACACCATCACACCTCATGTTTCACGGTGGGAACTACATATGCGGAGACCATCCATTCACCTACTCTAAGTCGCACAAAAACAGGGCGGTTATAACCAAAAATTTATAATTTGGACTCATCAGACCAAAGGACAGATTTCCACTGGTCTAATGTATATTGCTTGTGTTTACTGGCCCAAGCAAGTCTTCTTCTTATTGGTGTCCTTTCGTAGTGGTTTCTTTTCAACATTTCAACCATGAAGGCCTGATTCACGCAGTCACCTCTGAACAGGATGTTGAAATGTGTCTGTTACATTTATCTGGGCTGCAATTCTGGTAACTCAATTGAACTTATCCTCTGCAGTAGAGGTAACTCTGGGTCTTCCTTTCCTGTGGCGGTCCTCATGAGAGACAATTTCATCATAGTGCTTTATGATTTTTGTGACTGCACTTGAAGAAACTTCCAAAGTTCTTGAACTTTTCCAAATTGACTGACCTTCATGTCTTAACGTAATAATGGACTGTCATCTCTCTTTGCTTATTTGAGCTGTTCTTGCCATAATATGGTCTTGGTCTTGTACCAAATAGGGCTATATTCTGTATACCACCCCTATCTTTTCACAACACAACTGATTGGCTTAAACACGTTAAGATTGAAAGAAATTACACAATTGAACTTTTAACAAGGCACACCTGTTAATTTAAATCCATTCCAGGTGACTACCTCATGAAGCTGGTTGAGAGAATGTCAAGAATGTGCAAAGCTGTCATCAAGTCAAAGGGTGGCTACTTTGAAGAATCTCAAATATAAGATATATTTGGATTTGTTTCACATTCTTTTGGTTACTACATGATTCCATGTGTTATTTCATAGTTTTGATGTCTTCATGTTATTCTACAATGTAGAAAATAGTTCAAATAAAGAAAAACCCTGGAATGAGTAGATGTGTCCAAACTTTTGACTGGTACTGTACTGTAACTATATCAGTGGAGGCTGCTGAGGTTTCCATGTGGTTGAATGGTATCAACCACATGGAAACCACGTGTTTGACACCTTTCCATTTACTCAATTCCAGACATTATTATGAGCCAGCCTCCCCTCAGCAGCCTACACTGAGCTATATGTATAGCTAGCAACTAGCTAACATTAGATGGTAAATGGTTGTTGAAAAATGGTGGTACATAGCTTAACCTGTCCAGTTATCTAGTAGAAGTTAACTGCTTAACGTTACTCTGAATTGTGAATTTCTCTGAATGTTGTGCCTCTTGTCGAGATCAGTGGTGTCTTCATAGTACTTCGCCTGGTTGGAAAGATAAAATAATTTCTCCTCGAGGGATGCCATTGAAGTGCAAGCTACATACAAACAGAAAGCTGCAATAAGAGTTACAGTAGCTTGCTAGCTATCTAGCTAACATTAGCTAAATAAAACTGTCTGGCTATGCAGGCTGAGGTAAATAAGTACAGTAGCTAGCAATATCAATCTAAATACAGCTTAAATTATTTATTCCTATTTAACAATATTTACTTAAAGACAAATATATGGTAAAGAAAGTTTTCTCTTTCCAGTCTTCTGAAGCAGCAGGTCATCAGCATGTTGTTACCGTCAAAAACACCTTCCTTGGAGAGCAATTCTGAGGTAATAATTTTGCAAGGACTGAGCGAAGCGTTTATGCGGTGAAATAGAACTTGAACTGCCCGCATCCTCCTTCCTTCGCAACATTTTGACAGCGAAGAAAAAATACATTTTAGACTTAATTTCATGCAAAGCTAGTCATTATGCCACAGGGTGGAGAGACATTTGTGAAGTTTTAAAGCTAATTATCTGCAATCCTACAAATTTTGCCATGACTAAAGTTAATATAATATCTGAGTGAGAGTGAATAAGAACATTTATTTGGGCCCCCTTGAGGTCAGGGCCCCTGGGCACTTGCCCTGTGTGCCCGGTCGGTAATTCAACCATGGATTACGACAAGTTTAGATAGCTGGCCGACTAAGTTACAATCTACAAAATATTAGCTGACATGGGGTAATTGAGTAGATGTCAGTGACTGGCATATCAAGAGAAAAACTGCTGATGCAAAATTGCACCTTAGGATTGTAATTATTGTATCTCTCAACTGTAAATTGCGACCCATACTGAGTTCCTACATTTTTTTATAAAAAAAAATAATGTTTTGGTCAGAGGCCCCCTAGCAGCCAGGAGCCTTAAGTGACCACTTATGTCGCTCATGCCTAGGGCCCTGTTGTCAATTAAGTCATTTGTATCAATTTTAATACATCGACTTTGCAAACAAGCTAATGGTTATTCAAATGCCTCCCTAATACTCATTGGTTTGTTGTGTTTGGTACCCTGAGATTTATGTTGACAAATTAATTGTTGGAGTTCCGAAATTGATTCTGACTCATACAGTTAATAGAATGAGTATGATAAACTATGGGGAGATGTAGATTTCATTAATATTTATCACAGTTGGATAATTAGCATTGCAAAGTAAATCAAATTAGTGCAATGTAAAAACACATTTTCAGGTCCATGAAGCCCAGATACTAAATTGCCTTTCTCCTGTTCCAGAGCTGGAAATCCTCCTAATGATTTGCTCACACAGCGGTGTTGTTGAGGATTACGTATCTTAGTGGGCGGGGCGGGGTGAGAGGAGAGACCGTGTTGGTTAAATATGGTGGGATTGGAATTGGAGGATGACAGAGAATTTAGAAATTTGGTTAATTTGATAGGAAACCAATTGGAACCCAAGAGCTTACACCCAATTGATCTCTGACAACTTAAATACTATCTACAACAAAATCATCTGTATCGAAAGACATTGCTATGGATTCCCCATCCCCTTCTTTTTCTCACACCCACACAAACAACCAACCACATAGGCATGCATGTTTGCACACACACACAAACAACACACACAGCATGGAGTGCATGGTCTTTCTGAACAACACAATCTCACACTGAACTATTTTGTGCATTTTTGTGTGGCTTAAATCATGTGAAAAGAAACCTTTTTGAGCTACTTCATTCATAGAAAAATACATTTTGTGATTGCAAACTTCGGAACAATATTTTGCAATGCATGATGGGCAATGGTGTTCTACGCTGCCTTTTTTTGTATCCCACATTTATTCATATTTTGTCACAAAAATAATTATAATACAATAGTTTAAGTTTTTATTTTAATTTATTATTAATGCCAATTCTGTTTTCTATACTTGATTTCGCTTAATACTTTGGGATACTGGTGCACTTGTAGACAGAAATGCCCTTTGTTGTGTAGACAACATTAGGCCTACACAATTTTCTTCATAACACATTTAATATTTCATGGAGTCCACATTGCTCAATATTCTTCATAATGCATTTAACACAAGGCTCCACTTTTTAGTGTACATTACTGCATTTCTTTCATAACACATTTTATACAAGGCTATGTCAACACGGGTGGGTGTTGCCATCGTGACCAGTGAACTGAGATAAGGCGGAGCTTTACCTAGCATGGACTTGTAGATGACCTGGGGCCAGTGGGTCTGGCGACGAATATGTAGCGAGGGCCAGCCGACTAGAGGATACAGGTCGCAGTGGTGGGTGTTATAAGGTGCTTTAGTAACAAAGCGGATGGCACCGTGATAAACTGCATCCAGTTTGCTGAGTAGACTATTGGAAGCCATTTTGTAGATGACATCGCCGAAGTCGAGGATCGGTAGGATAGTCAGTTTTACTAGGGTAAGTTTGGCGGCGTGAGTGAAGGAGGCTTTGTTGCGAAATAGAAAGCCGATTCTAGATTTGATTTTGGATTGGAGATGTTTTATATGAGTCTGGAAGGAGAGTTTACAGTCTAGCCAGACACCTAGGTACTTATAGATGTCCACATATTCTAGGTCGGAACCATCCAGGGTGGTGATGCTATTCGGGCGTGCGGGTGCAGGCAGCGAACGGTTGAAAAGCATGCATTTGGTTTTACTAGCGTTTAAGAGCAGTTGGAGGCCACGGAAGGAGTGTTGTATGGCATTGAAGCTCGTTTGGAGCTTAGATAGCACAGTGTCCAAGGAAGGGCCAGAAGTATACAGAATGGTGTCGTCTGCTTAGAGGTGGATCAGGGAATCGCCCGCAGCTAGAGCAGAGAGAAAAGAGTCGATAAAGATAAATCAATTCGGAAAAGTTCAAGAATTTTGAAAGTTTCTTCAAGTGCAGTTGCAAAAACGATCAAGCGATATTCTAAAAAACTTCTTAGGGCTGCAATCCCGTTAACGGGATCGATATGACAACAGCCAGTAAAAGTGCAGGGCGCCAAATTCAAAACAACAGAAATCTCATAATTAAAATTCCTCAAACATACATGTATCTTATACCGTTTTAAAATGTAATTTTCTTGTTAATCCCACCACAGTATCCGATTCCAAAGAAAAACTCAGCCACTTTTCCAGCCAAAGAGAGGAGTCACAAAAAGCACAAATAGAGATAAAATTCATCCCTAACCTTTGATGATCTTCATCAGATGACACTCATAGGACTTCATGTTACACAATACATGTACAATACATGTATGTTTTGTTTGATAAAGTTCACTATTTCCAAAAACATCCGGTGATATTGCAGAGAGTCACATCATTTTAAAGAAATACTCATTATAAATGTCGATGAAAATTCAAGTGTTAGACATGAAAATATAGATATACCTCTCCTTAATGCAACCGCTGTGTCAGATTTCAAAAATACTTTACATAAAAAGCAAACCATTCAATAATCTGAGACGGCGCTCAGAAAAATAAATGTTCCGTGTTGGAGTCAAAAGAAATCAGAAATTACATTATAAATATTCCCTTACCTTTGTTGATCTTCATCAGAATGCACTCCCAGGAATCACAGTTCCACAATAAATGCTTGATTTGTTCGATAATGTCCATTATTTATGATCAAGTAGCTACTTTTGTTAGGGCGTTAGGTACACATATCCAAACGCTCGCGCAGGTCAGGCATAACTTTGGACAAAAACTTCAAAAAGTTACATTACAGGTCTTGAAACATTTCAAACTAAGTATAGAATCAATCTTTAGGATGTTTTTATCATAAATCTTCAATAAAGTTCCAACCGGAGAATTCCTTGTGTGTAGAGGAGCCATGGAACCCAGGTCGATATAATGTGAAATGCGCATGACCAGGAAATGGTTCTCTGCCAGTAACCTGACTCATTCCCCTCTCATTCAGCCCCACTACACAGTAGAAGCCTCATTCAAGTTTCTAAAGACGGTTGACATCTAGTGGAAGCCCTAGGAAGTGCAACTTCATCCATATCCCACTGTGAATTCAATAGGGCCTGGGTTGAATATCGACCAACCTCAGATTTCTCACTTCATGTTTGGATTTCTTCTGAGGTTCTTGCCTGCCATATGAGTTCTGTTATACTCACAGACATCATTCAAACAGTTTTAGAAACTTGTAGATAGAAAGAGTGTTTTCTATCCAATACTAATAATATTATGCATATATTAGCAATTGGGACTGAGGAGCAGGCCATTTACTCTGGGCACCTTTCATCCAAGCTACTCAATACTGCCCCTGCAGCCATAAGAAGTTTTAAACTGAATCTCATGAGGACCGCCACAGGAAAGTAAGTGCCAGAGTTATCTCTGCTGCAGAAGATAAGTTCATTATAGTAACCAGCCTCAAATTGCAGCCCAAGTAAGGTCTTCAAAGAGTTCAAGTAACAGACACGTCTCAACATCAACTGTTCAGAGGAGACTGCATGAATCAGATCTTCATGGTTGAATTGCTGCCAACAAACCACTGCTAAAGGACACCAATAAAAAGAAGAGATGTGTTCGAGCCAAGAAACATGAGCAATGGACATTAGACCAGTGGAAATCTGTCCTTTGGTCTGATGAGTCCAAATTTGAGATTTTTGGTTCCAACCGCCCTGTCTTTGTGAGACACAGAGTAGGTGAACTGATGATCACTGCATGTGCACTTCCCACCATGAAGCATGGAGGAGGAGGTGTGATGGTGTGGGGGTGCTTTGCTGGTGATTGTGATTTATTTAAAATTCAAGGCACACTTAACCAGCATGGCTACCACAGCATTCTGCAGTGATATGCCATCAGATTTGCTTTTAGACTTTCATTTGTTTTTCAACAGGACAACGACCCAACTCCAGACTGTGTAAGGGATATTTGACCAAAAAGGAGAGTGATGGAGTGCTGCATCAGATGACCTGGCCTACACAATCACCCAACCTCAACCTAATTGAGATGGTTTGGAATGAGTTGGACCGCAAATTGAAGGAAAAGCAGCCAACAAGTACTCAGCATGTTGGAACTCCTTCAAGACTGTTGGAAAAGCATTCCAGGTGAAGCTGGTTGAGAGAATGCCAAGAGGGTGCAAAGCTGTCATGAAGGCAAAGGGTGGCTACTTTGAAGAATCTAAAATATAAATACATTTTCACTTTTTTGGTTACTACATGATTCCATATGTGTTATTTCATAGTTTTGATGTCTTCACTATTATTCTACAATGTAGAAAATAGTACAAATAAAGAAAAACCCTTGAATGAGTAGGTGTGTCCAAGCTTTGACTGGTACTGTATAACCCCTAACTTCAGTTCAGTTTTCGCCAATGAGAACCAAGAGGGGTCCTTCGTGACTGGGAAAGGCCTCGATTCTAGACCGTAGAAAATCCTACATTAGATCAGAACAGGATGGATCAACAGTGATTCATATTACTGGTTTGCACCCTAAAAAAAAGATAGTTGTATTTTGCTGCATAACACACTTACATGATTTATTCTACTCATATGATGTGGATCATTGTCAGGTAATTAGATATATAAGCTTCTGTAACCACAGAACACCAGGGTTGTAATAATAATACCTTAAAACAGGAAGTTTGTAAGTGTGTAGACTGTGTTTGTTTTGGGTCCACACTTGTATATTAATTTACGTGAATTAGACAATCACAGAGATTATTTTTCTGAATAACTGGTCAGGGCCTAGCACTTTCCGTTCAGCTTTAGGCAACTTTGATGTAAGGTTTGATCACACATGGAGTAACTACTTCTATCCGTCACGCCCATTGTTGCTTATTCATTGTTCACCTGATATATCAATTCAACTACACCCAACCCAATGTTTAAAATACACAATGCTTCCCACCACTAGATCGCATAACTTACAAGTGAGCTGGACGTGATCCCAATGCTGCCACCAATGTAGCGGAAGGAAGTGAAAGCTGCAACAGGGACTCTAACCAGGGTTCATACGTGGCAAAGTGAGCTCTAACGGGCATTGCCATGAAAGCCTAGTAGGCCTCGGGGCAGAAGCAGTAGGTTACAGCCTAAGTATATGACATGATTGACACGACCGTAATAATCATAATGAAACAGCCTTGGAATTGCCATACGTGTAAGCCAACATCATTTATTATTTCACATTAATCTGTTTAACTGCATTGATATGGCTTAATTGATGATAGGCCATGCTCGTTATAGTTGCAAATACCATGCAGTTGCACCAGGGGAATTTAACAATTTTCTTGAAGGTCTTCTGCTTCCCCACATTTATTGATGAATTAATTCTCCATGATGAAAATCTGTCCCCATTCTCCAATCAAATACCTTCATCGATTCCACAAAAAAACAGACAAATAAGCTTTTTACTCCCATCTGGCAACCCTCATAAAATCTGACATATAAAATCCAACAGAGCACCACTATCCCTAAGTAAAAAAGTGAAAACAAGCATAGAAAACAGCATTGGCATTAATAAAAACAAGTATTTCGGTGACAACCTGGTTGATTAACAATATTGGGTTGTTAAAGCATTTTTTTTATTTTTTATAAATAAATGTGGGACACAAAAAAAGGCAGTGTAGAACATCTTTGCCCAAAATACATTACTCCAATAACTTTAAAAAGATTGTTCCGAAGTTTGCCCCCAAGAAATGTATTTTCCTATGAATTAAGTCGCACAACATTGTGTGTACTTTCACAGAATGAAGCCGCACAAAAAAACGCACAAAATCTGCTGAAATACTTTTTGTACATAATTATTTGGCACGAATTGTGTTGTTCTGAAGGCTACTTTGTAATGTTATCAGAGAGCAGCTGTTGTGCGCAATGGGAATAAGTACTGTACAGTTGAGAGGAATAGAACAACATCAACAACAACAAAACAGTTCATTTGCAGGCTGGAGAGAGAGTGAGAGAATGAAAAGGGGGTGGACATACTGGAAGAAAGGCACAGTGCGAGCATATCTTGGTGATATGGGAGACGATGATGGAGAATTGCTGATGGAGAATTGCGTGCGTTTCTTTTTCTCTCCCGGTGTCTACTCTTGATTTGTTTATCTGTCTCTGAGTCTATTTTGTCTGAGGGCAAAACTGACTTCAACCTCTTACTATCTGCTTGTCAGAGAATGATATGTTTACAAAGCAGATATTGCACCCTTGGATGGGTCATATCTCCACAGAGAGAGGCTGAAAATAAGTAAATTCAAACAAGGCATCAGACTCCAAAGTGCAGAGTTCTCTTCAAAGTGAATCCTTTAGCTCAGATCAAGATTGGATGCATCTGCCATGTTTGCACGGTGACTACCTTTGGGGTTTCTGTTGATAATAGTCATCCATTTTCCTCAGTGCCTGTCCATCGGAGTGGAGAGATATCGCTCACAATGATATCTGGTAATTACTCAGGCAGCAACACATGAAACAAAGACAATTTGGTGGGGAAATGAAAAATATTCTGCCTGGCTTAATTTTTCTGCTTTCATCCCGTGTTACTTTGTTTGCTATTGACGGTCAGGCATCTGTAACAAAAGTGTTTGTAAATTTGAAAGTCACTCCGTCTCTCGTGTTGATGTATTTCACGGCAAAATGACTTTCATCAAAATGTTTGTGTCAAGACTAGGTTCTCAGTCAGGCTAAATATTGAGCTTCTTACTTTGATTTGAATCATGATGCTTCTTAAGGCCAGCAATGCTTTACTTTTAAAGATGACTCAGAAAATACTTTCTTCCAGTGAACAAACAACACTATAATCCAAACCATGCAGGGCTTTGCTGTCTCTGTGTACGTGGGGTCTTGGTCTCTAAGTCCTCTTTTCCCCAGTCACTGTGTAACAGCACACAGTACAGTGACAGTGTCCAGTTGATGAGGTCACCTTGGAGGTGGTGGTGAGGTATTAAGAGATTAGGGGCAGCAGCTCACCCTGCGCAAGGTTCCGCTCTGTGCTGTGCCACCACATGCTCCCACGTTAATTGGCTCAGGTGGCGCATCGTGCCCCGTCGGTACTGATCCGCATCCAGGTCATAGGTTGTCCCCATCTCGCCATGTCTTGTCGTCCGGCCCGTCAACCCGAAGGTAGCTGCTGAGCACGGCGAGGGAAGAGGGGAGGGCCACAGACACCACTCTGAGTGGACAGGTGTGCCATGGGGTGATCTGGGGCAGGGGGTTGGCGTGGAGGAGGGGACGAGGGGGTAGAAGTGACAGAGTTTAAGCTGAAGATCGGGCAATTAGATCGTGCTTCAATTACATCGTCCTGCGCCATCAAGGGGTGACAGGTGTTTTCCAGGCTGGTACGGGGGTGGAGATGATGAGGCCAGCTGTGAGATGAGGACGGTTGCGAAGTTTGAGATAAGATCAGTGGTGTGGACTGTGACAGGGTATGGGAGCAGTCACAAAGTTGGTTGGACAGGGTCAGTAATCAGTGGGCTTATGCTGATTAAAAGCAGTAGGATGAAGGTGGGGCCACAGCCAGAGAGCATGCAGGCCTGGGGTGGAACAGGTGAAGGGGAAGGATAGATAGGGCAAGACAGGGAAGGGGGTGGGAAGATTTCAGTGCTTTTTAAGCAGACCTAAAGAAATAGGGAGAAGGAGGAAGAGAGTAGGGGAGGTTACTAAGAGGGCATCCCAAAAGGGCTCCGCATTATAGAATGTTCTATTAAAGGAAAAGTAACAAAGTTTCCCTCATAGCCATTAGCTACATTTAGCGAACAATTCGCTCAGTAGAAAAAAAATGATAGAAAGTTAGGTTAAATTGTATTGTTGACTGTACTTCATTCTCTGTAGTTTTCTCAACTTGAATAAGAAGAAATGTGCTTGAATAAGTGAAAACATTGATGGACGTACAATTAGAAGTGGCACACTTAGTTTCAAAAGTTTTTGCAAAGTTTATCAATAACTTTCTATCGATGACAAAACATTCACAGAAATACTTTAGATAAGCCTGTATCTTGACAAATACTCAAACACCATCTGTGAATGTAGAAGGGAAAGCAACAAATCACACTTTTTCACTTCACTTTCTACTTTTCAAATGTTGTTGAACAGCCTACAGATTTCTGAACAGATTTCTGATCATTAAAATTCCTCAAACATACATGTATTTTATACCATTTTAAAGGTAATCTTGTTGTTAATCCCACCAACGTGTCTGATTTCAAATAGGCTTTACAGCGAAAGCACCACAAACGATTATGTTAGGGCACCGCCAAGTCACATAAAAATTCAGCCGTTTTTACAGCCAAAGAGAGGAGTCACAAAAAGCACAAATAGAGATCAAATTTATCACTAACCTTTGATGATCTTCATCAGATGACACTCATAGAACTTCATGTTACACAATACATGTATGTTTTGTTTGAAAAGTGCATATTTATATAAAAAAATCTCAGTATACATTGCCGCGTTATGTTCACTAGTTCCAAAAACATCCGGTGATATTGCAGAGAGCCACATCATTTGACAGAAATACTCATTATAAATGTTGATGAAAATACAAGTGTTAGACATGGAAATATAGACACACTCTCCTTAATGTAACCGCTGTGTCAGATTTCAAAAAAGCTTTACGGAAAAAGCAAACCATGCAATAATCTGAGAACCGCGCTCAGAAAACAAATAGAGATATCCGCCACATTGGAGTCAACAAAAATCAGAAATAACATTATAAATATTCACTTACCTTTGATGATCTTCATCAGAATGCACTCCCAGGAATTCCAGTTTCACATTAAATGTTAGATTTTTTCGATAATGTCCATCATTTATGTCCAAATTACTACTTTTGTTAGCGCGTTTGGTAAACAAATCCAAAGTCACGAAGCGCGTTCACTAGGAGCAGATGAAATGACAAAAAGTTCCGTTACTGTCCATAGAAACATGCCAAACGATGTATGGAATCAATCTTTAGGATGTTTTTAACATAAAACTTCAATAATATTCCAACCGGAGAATTCCTTTGTCTTCAGAAAAGCAAAGGAGCGCGAGCTACCTCTCATATGAAATGCGCGTGACCAGCGGGTGACTGCTGGCAGACCCCTTAGTCAAACAGGTCTCATTCTCTCCCCCTTCACAGTAGAATCCTCAAATAAGTTTCTAAAGACGGTTGACATCTAGTGGAAGCCTTAGGAAGTGCAACATAACCAATATCCCACTGTGTATTCAATAGGGACTGAGTTGAAAATCGACTAACCTCATATTTCCCACTTCCTGTTTGGATTTCTTCTCAGGTTTTTGCCTGCCATATGAGTTCTGTTATACTCACAGACATCATTCAAACAGTTTTAGAAACTTCAGTGTTTTCTATACAATACTAATAATAATATGCATATATTAGCAACTGGGACCGAGGAGCGGGCAGTTTATTCAGGGCACCTTTTCATCCAAGCTACTCAATACTGCCACTGCAGCCATAAGAAGTTTTTAATGCCCTAATTTCACTTTCAGGTGGTGTCTGAGGGCAAAATAAACTCCTCTATTTGTTCCAAATACACAATCCTAAATACTTCTCAGATTTGCATATTTCATCCTCTAGAAATATTAAATACAGCCTTTTAAGTGGGAGTCAATTATACAAATTGGCATGGTTCAAGACGACTGACATACACAAAAATGTAAGAAAGAAAATCAACAACTTTATAGTCCTCATTTGAACCAGACTATCAAAGTTTTGGAATGCATTGAAAGCAGCAGTCAGACAATGGGGAGGGGGGAAGAGTATTTTGTTCCCTAACTTTGAACTTTTTCTGTTTATTTTCCTACTTTTTCCACAGTGTTCTGGGGTAATGTAGAATTATATGTTTTGAGCTATCAGCATTCAGGAGCAATCTCTTATAAAGGATTTAGAGAGGCACTCCAGATGTAAAGAGCATATTTGGGTCATTACGTATCCTGGTGATCATCACACATAAGGAAGTCCTTTCAATTCATCCACTCCTGTCAGTCCTGTTTGTTTCTCTTTTCTCCATTGCAACCCATACCACATGCACATACACACATTGAACCTTACAACATTCCTACAATGTTAACACACAAACAAACACACACATGCACACACACACAAACACGTACACATTCCCCAATGTGTGCGTGCATACATGTGTGTGTGTGTTTACTACCATCAGTCATCAGGGAGAGGGTGTTTGTAGAAGTTTGCTGAACCTCCTTTTTACAGCAAAAGAATCTGAGCTATTTGACTCATAAGCACAATGAGTAGAGCTCTCTTTCCTTCCTTCCTTCCTTCCTGCCCTCCCCCCTCTCTCTCACACTCTCTCTCTAAGGAAATGTTTAAACTAACTGCAGAGGGAATGTTTATGTGGCTCAGTAATGTGCAAATACGATGTCAAACTGTGGAAACAGGAAAGGGGAAAAGGACCCCATTCCAGGGCTGTTTTCTCCCTGGAAAGAACAGTGATAATGTCTAAGCGATGGAAATGTGAAATGTGAGCACGAGTGGGAACTTAGCAGAAAGTTCTGCCAGAGAGACTGACAGGAGAATGTCATCTGATCTCTGTCAATCTTCAACAATTTATGAAAACACAGACATCTATATCTCATACGGCTGGTATTTCTCTGGTTGCTTGATGATTTTGATTTCACTTCCACCCCTCCCAACACTACCAATTTGAGACTTGGTTGCACCTGTGCTACATTTGCACATGTATTTTTCAGAAGTAAATACCTAAAACTCTATTTAGAGCTCCTTACACTTTAAGTATTTATATTACACCAATTTACTGTCTCAAATGGTGAAACAGTTTACTGAATAATAAACTGAAATTGAAACCTCTGTATTATATTTGAAGACCTTCCGATTTACTTTGTTAGTACATGCAGGTATGTATTCACCAATCATTTGACAGTAAAGTACAGTATGGCCTGATGTTGGAGAAATCCCTGGAGCTGAGAAACTAGTGGAGCACCCTGGGCTGTCAGGATCCAGCTTAATTAGCTTCCAGCTAGGAGACATGAAAAGAGCCACAAACATGAAACGAGTGCCAGACCCCATTTAAATTCCCACAAACATGAAATGAGCGCCAGACCCACTTTAAAATACCACAAACAAAAAATGAGCACCAGACACCCTTTAAAATACCACAAACATGAAATGAGCGCCAGACCCCATTTAAATTCCCACAAACATTAAATGAGCGCCAGACCCCCTTTAAAATACCACAAACATGAAATGATCGCCAGACCCCCTTTAAAATACCACAAACAAAAAATGAGCGCCAGACCCCATTTAAATTCCCACAAATATGAAAAGAGCGCCAGACCCCCTTTAAAATACCGCAAACATGAAATGAGCGCCAGACCCCATTTAAATTCCCACAAATATGAAATGAGCGCCAGACCCCCTTTAAAATACCGCAAACATGAAATGAGAGCCAGACCCCCTTTAAAATACCGCAAACATGAAATGAGCGCCAGACCCCCTTTAAAATACCACAAACAAAAAATGAGAGCCAGACCCCCTTTAAAATACCGCAAACATGAAATGAGCGCCAGACCCCCTTTAAAATACCGCAAACATGAAATGAGAGCCAGACCCCCTTTAAAATACCGCAAACATGAAATGAGCGCCAGACCCCCTTTAAAATACCACAAACAGGAAATGAGAGCCAGACCCCCTTTAAAATACCGCAAACATGAAATGAGCGCCAGACCCCCTTTAAAATACCACAAACAAAAAATGAGAGCCAGACCCCCTTTAAAATACCGCAAACATGAAATGAGCGCCAGACCCCCTTTAAAATACCGCAAACATGAAATGAGAGCCAGACCCCCTTTAAAATACCGCAAACATGAAATGAGCGCCAGACCCCCTTTAAAATACCACAAACAGGAAATGAGAGCCAGACCCCCTTTAAAATACCGCAAACATGAAATGAGTGCCAGACCCCCTTTAAAATACCACAAACAAAAAATGAGCGCCAGACCCCATTTAAATTCGCACAAACATGAAATGAGCGCCAGACCCCCTTTAAAATACCGCAAACATGAAATGAGCGCCAGACCCCCTTTAAAATACCACAAACATGAAATGAGCACCAGACCCCCTTTAAAATTTCACCAACATGAGTGACCCTGTTTCAAATCTCACCACATAAAAACATGAACACATTTACAGACACGGAAACATTAACATATTCAGAACTTCCACACTAAGGGAAGGGGAATGAAAAGGTGTTGGGAGCAAGGGGGAAAAAAGAGTGCCAAATACTTTTTAAAAACAGATAACGAAGGCTATGCCACCCCAAATCCCCTGTAGTCACTTCCTTATTATTCACATTCTGTAAAGAAAATTACAAGCTGGGCTTGACATCACATCCAACTATGAATGCCCATCTGGGTCCTTCCCTACAGATAGTACACTGTAGAAATTATAATGATAGTGGTGATAAAAAAATATATAGTATGAATTGTAGCTGCATTATTAGCTCTAGTTGAATCCATTTCAGCACCACCAGAACTCTCTTAAAGGGGACAGCATAATCCCTGCAGGACTATGGACAGCTCCCCTTCATCTCCACACTCTGCCTATGTAGACTAGAGCAGCTCTGCCTACCCTCTACCAATGTGTTGGGGAACATCAGTGTTAGAGAAAAAACAGAAAAAACCAAAAACATTCTAACTAGTAAATGTCTCTCGCATGGATATGCCAATCCAAATCGCACCTGGATCTTGTGTGGCCATATTCGGTCAAGCTCCAGACATCCTGATATAGTGATGGAGATGGATGCATCAAAAACACGTCTTATAAACACAAAAAGGTTTTGAATTCTAACTATGTCAATTGTTGTAGCCATTGTGCTAGCTAGGCAGATATAGCACTGATTCCATCTCCATTCTGTCCACGTGTTCCAGGGCCACTAGCCAAAGGGCCTCTAATGGATCTGGTAATGGGGCAACACAATGGAATCAGAGTGAGACGTGAGGAGGCCAGCCTTTACAGAATCTTTCAAATGTCAGGCGGGCTTAGCTAGCCTTGTCTGACCATTTTACTTGTCCTTCTGCTGGATTCACTGTAATGTAAGTCAAGCTAGCCAGAATTTTAAAAAAAGATACAAGATAAGAGAGAACATGGGGAGAACAGATAGCTCTGACATTTGAGGCAGGAAGTGAAAAGCTTTGTCTTGCTTGTTGTTGTTTTTATACAGGGGCGTCCGAGCTTTAAAAGCCAACCTTAACAATATAGTCAATAAAGACTGGCACGGACTAAAGTGCTGCCTTTCCTTTACCACTTAATGCCCTTTAAAAGATACAAAAACACCAGTCGACCCTGACAGAGTGCCAAGCTGAAGCTTACCTGTGTTGTGTTTGGTTTTTAAGTTAAAGGTGTCCCCTCTGGTGATCCACACTGACCTTTCACTGATCTAAGCTCTGCTCTTCATGCCGCCTCTGTACTCAGAACAACACACGTTTCATCACTCCGCTGTCCTTTCTTTCCCAAAGGAAGAGCTCCACAAGCTCCTGTCATTTCATGTTTCACAGTCATTTTACCATTTATTTTCCCCCTTAAACACTTGCCCAACATGGTTTTTCTAAGGTTACCAGACAGGTGATGGTAACTTTTCTAACTTGTCTAATTCACACGAGCAATAGTGAGTGCCCCACGGCGTCAATGCTTAAAAGAGAACAAATGCTTGTCATCCCACTCACTGAAGTCATTTGGAAAACTAATTAAAGTTTTCCCGTACATAGCCCCCTGAAGCTTACATTGTGCTGCAGAGAAAGGGAGAGGGAGAGGGGGGGGGGGCTAGAGGGAGAGAGAAGTAGAGGAGAGGTGGAGAGATAGAGAGAGGGTGAAGAGAGAACGAGGGAGAGGATGGAGAGAGACTGCTCCCCAAAGTGCTTAAGGCTTGCTTATTAAGTGTGTGGCATTTTGTTAACTCAAACAAGAATTAGCTCTTTAATCTACTGTAGGTTGATGAAACAAATGTGATGGATATTTGCTTTGCTTGTTTGTGTGTCTTTCGCTTCTTAGACAGCTGTACGTGTACCAGTTCCGGTTTACATTGATTAAGTAGATTTTCATACAGGAATTCTGTCTGTACATTTTATTGTATGACTATCGCATCTGTAAGACAGTGCAGTTGAATCACTATAAACACAAAACAGAGGTTACTTTGCTAATAACAAAAGTGTCTGTGACTCTGATGTTGGTGTGGACTGAGCCCTAATCACGCACACGGACAGCTGGCGGTTTAACTTTCACTTCCCCATCTTTAATTTCATTTTCTTTAGCATTCTAACGAGCTAATTCATGGTTTATGAATAACAAGTATAGCGACTCCTCTCATAGATATTAATGAGATATGGAGTTTTAATTCTGTAATCCTTTTTCAGTGTCATGATGTAATATTTATAAATTATAGCAATTAGTCTTGCACTTAAAATCATTGTAGGGCAAAATTATATTCCAGAAAAGCTTTTTTCCCAAAAAGAAATGCATTTATAACATCCTGATCCGAAAACGTCATAGTCAGCCTCACAGCAGCAGATGCCTGGGGGAAAAGAAAATGTTCCTCCCCATTTTTGTACATTAATTCAAGATTATGTTTGGGGTGCATAATTACCACAGTCATTAAATTCTCCTATGCTGAAACGGCGTCAAATGGGAGAAAATATCATTGGCAGTAATCCAACTCATTAGAATCCCTGATGATGGGTTATGGGATTGGCTTTTTATTAGCAGTCACTATTTACCGTAGAGCTGAAAGGAAATATTACAGTAACCTATAATTATGTGTGAGCCTGACGGTTAATTCTAATCAATAAAAGGCATTTTGTTTGGACTGAGTAGAGAGCAGACCGAGCTTTGGGTCACACTGTGAACCACTGTCACCGAGGTGAATTGGAAGGCACACTGCTTCATTTCTTACCTAACTTTGTTTCCTTCTTATCTCCGTTCAGTTGTTTTCTTGCTTGCACTTGAGGAGACGAGTTCTACAGTGTGGGATCTAGTAATCAAAGTGATGTTGTTTTAATATCCTGGTGAGACTAATCTTAACACAAGGGGTTTTTAGGTCAATAAGAGATGTCTCACTACTCAGCCTGAAAGAGTTCCCGACCCCGATGTCCTTTAACTTATTTCAAAGCTAAGAAACAACAATCAGCCTGAAGAGGAAAAGAACTTGGCTTTTCTGAGTGACGCATTACCGATTTTCACGTGTTTCATGTTTAAACAAGTGAAATTGAAGGTAGCTCTCTTCATAAGTACTATGTCATCACAGCAGACAGACGAAAGGGGAGTGCTTTGTCTCAGGCCCTGGGTTGCATAGCATGTGTCTGCAGGCCTCTACTATTATACTGAATAAATCACAGCTTGATTATTCACCCAAGGTCTGGATGTTCTTTCTGCTCCTGCTGAATGAAAATCTACCTGAGGTGAACTTCATCTAAAGCTGTAATTAAGAGTGTCTGTCCATGTGTGATATTGTTTCTCATTACATCCTCGAATCCCACCCAACAGAACCACAGAGGATGAGGCTGTGTGTGTGTGTGTGTGTGGTGGGGGGGCTTGACAGAAGCTCGGGGGCTGAGGAGGGTTATGTGTGTGCGTGCGCATGTGTGTACAGGTGTGTGAGTGTGTGCCTGCCTACCTACATTATACGTGCACAGCTTTTCCCGAATGATACATCTGCAGTGACATCTGTTGGTAACTGAGGGGAAAAGGAGATGGATGCAGCACCAAATCAATATTGAAGTCACAATCCTGCACATTTACAGTGTACACAAGGGATCTAAACACAAGTATGCACTTAAAGCTGCTCAAGTAGAACATGGCGTAGAGATGAGTGAGACTGAGACGTCGTACGCATATCATAATTTTGACGAGTCTTAAATCCTAATCAACATTTTCCTGTGAGACAAGCACTCCACTACAGTTCCCCTTTAGTTCCGGGCTGGCAGGTAGCCTAGCGGTTAAAATCATTAGTCCAGTAACCAAAAGGTTGCTGGTTTGAATCCCCAACCTGACTCTATGAAAAATAAATCTGTTGATGTGCCCTTCAACAACACTTAGCCCTAATTGCTCCTGTAAGTCACTCTGGATAGGAGTGTCTGCTACAATGTATAAAGCTCTTCTCTGTTCATTTCTCTCATCACTCAATCTTCCATTTGATCGACACACAGAATGCCAGCGCTGCAATTTCTCCTCCCTGTCCTCTTTCTCTACCACAGTAGGCCTACTCTGTACCAACCCAATTGAATTTAGCTTTTTTTTCAGATTTACAGAGCTGCCCATAAGGGTTAGAGGTCAATGGCCTGTATTCTGACATAGGTGTTATGGATGGTCAATCACAAGACCCACAGAGTCAATTTTCGTCACACTTTATTTGGATAAATGCTCTACAGATGGCCAAATTATCAGCAAACTATCTGTTGATAAAGAACTGCTTGCTAAGTTTACAGTTAATGTGAGGCACACGTGCCAGCAATTCATACATTGCACTAGACAATAGAGGCTATAGCTTTCTTAACTATATTATAGTCAACTAAAACTGAAACACATCATTTAAAAAGTATTTAGTAAACAAATCAAATAATTAAGAGACACGTTTGAAAGACTAAAACTATACTGAAACTTATTTTTGACAACTGAAATAAAATTAAAATAATCATGGAATATGTTCATGTTTCAAAAAAGGGGATGTCGATGTTTCAAAAAAGCCTAGCTTGTGCATCACTATCACTAGCCATAACTAGCTAACAGGGGAAAAATGTCTAGGTGGCTAAACTTGATTTTCTTACATGTACTACTAACGATGAAAAGCATTGGATTGGTGTAAACATGGGCGAGTGAGTTTCCTTCCACCATATGTTTTGCACCAGCCTAGGCACTAGACTGGGGATGGGAGGGACATGCCCCCCCCCCCCCCCCACACACACACACACACTCTGGAATTGCATTTTTGGCCACCCCAGTTTTATCATTTTACTGTAATACAAAACGTGACAGTGATGTCCTTTAGGACTATGCGGACGCCTCAGAGCGGTTGGGTAAAGTTTTACTGTTTCAGACTGCTGGATTTATGACCGCACGACACGGACACCACAAATCGTGCGGACAGGCTGTGTAAAGGCAAAGCTGCTGAAAGGCTGGCGTATAGGACCAGCATGGTAGAGGTGAACAGAGGCAGCTGTCTGTGTGTGTTTCGCATTTTGATTTATTCCCAGTGCTGAGCTAGTAGCGAATGTTTCATCCCCTCACGACTGAAGTGAATGGACTACTAGCAGCTATTTGGCTAGCTAGTAGCTACAACTGCCAGTTCTAGCTAGCCTCTACCTAGCTATCTGTCAGGTAGCAGTATCTGGGCCATTCCGCCAAATCGGTGCCATTTGCATGTTGCAACTTTTCAAAATTAAACTTAATTCTTTATCTTTTTTCAGCACTGTATCTAATAACACACGTTTAACTATTCAAAATGTGTAATGGTCAATCTCAGGCAATTTTATTTATTTTTTACAAGGTTTCTAAATGGAAGATGGTTGCATTTTCTCAGTCCTGTTACCAAATCTCTTAAAACTGTTTAAATATCAATTAAAAGTGTATTTGTTTTTCCCTCAATAAATTGGGTATTTTAAATAAATATTTGGTTACATGTTAAAAATATATATATATCTGTAGCTAAAAAGTTACAACATATGCAGGCGAAATGTATTTTATTTTAAAACACAAAGCCATTTTTTTTAAGGGAGACCCCAACCTCAATTTGATCAAAAATCTATCATGTGATTTATCAAACAATTGTTTAAATGATGGACCAAACATAATTGAAAAATAAGTGGTTTATCTTTATTATTTTTTATAAAAAACAATTAAGTAACAGGAATGAACATTTGGTCACAGGAATGGGTGCTTGTGTGTGTGAGAATAACTGGATGTCACAGAACTACCTTCAATTAAACAAAGATAAAACAGAGGTCATGATATTTGGCCAAAAATATCTTAGTCTAAATAGAAACATAAAAGCAGTAACAATTGTATTACTGTGTGTTCTTGTGTGTGTGTGTGCGGGGCGGTGGAGAGAGAAGGTATGAGTATCGCTCCTCCCCATGCAGCATGTGTGTCTGTCTCCTGCCTCTGCACAGTATGCGTTCTCCATCTTTCTCTACAAAAGGCAAGAAAGACAAACAAATACAAAAAGCTGAGCATATTAAGCATATTAATCCTCAGATCTCTACATTGACTACCAGTACCTAAGATTAACTTGAAAATACAATTTTCTGCATATAAAACACAACACGACAATTGTATTTCATACAGAATTGCAATCAATTAATAAACAAAAACTTGTATTTTATAAGAAGCAGTTTCTAGTTTGACCCAGACTTTGTTGTCAATTTCCTATGTAACGAGCTGTGAGCTGCCTCACTGGCGGGATGGTTCACAGGATGTCTTGAAACGGGTACCAAAGGATGTCTTCGCGGGCTAGCCAGCAAAACCTGTTGGCCCCAATCCTTTTCATACAACAAACCTTAACATGTGTGTTGTTTGTCTGTGATGTTGCATGGGTACAGTTGACCGTCGTACTTCAGCACACACCATTTACCAACAACCTCAGGACTTTGCCACTGATTTTCGGTGGTCGTGGGAGCCTTCTGTTGATTGAATGTGAAATGCTTTGCATTAAAGCACTCACAGTTCATATGTTGTCTTGCTGTGCACAAGCAGCTGACATCCCTGTAGGTCAGCTCTCCATGGCCTAGGTTTACTGCCTGATACATCTTCATCGTAGATGGCACCGGTGGCACATCCTTGGGCATCTCTGACACTGCTCCCTCTTCCACAAAAATAAACAACTGAATTGCTGTATTCGTCTTGCTCAACACAGAAAACAGCTCCGAAGCATCAGGAATATCTGTCAGCCGTCCTCTTCAGGGTCCCTCCCTATCCATCCGGGGCAACCTTGTCTTGGCTTACCTCAAAGAGGCTTACCTGTGCCGTACTTGCAGAGGTCATTCTCGGAAAAGTCAACATGAATTAAGCATTCATGTGCTGTCAAGCCTTGTTTCAGTGCCCTGTAGTGAGTAAACTGATTATTGATGTTGTAAGTCTGCTTCTCAAAAATGCACAGCATCAGGTTCAGCTGTTCCAGCAGTTGCTGTTGGGTGGTCTGTAACTCTTTTTGCCCGCTGGACTTAAGTCACTTCATTCTTATCATTGTGTTGGCCAGAGACGGGACAAGAGAGGTCCTTGCACACTGCACATTCTCCATACATGCACTTCATGCACTCAGTGTTGCATGTGATGGATTTTAGAAGTTCATCAGGATTGAAAGTGTTGATGATCTCCGGGTGGTGCAGTTTATGTATGATAAAACTGAGATTTTTTTGCAGCTTGCACATGCAAATCTCCTGGTCACAGAGTTGGGCGAACAACCCAAAAGGGGGCGCATTGAGCAGAAGAGGGAGTATGAGATCGACCCATCATATTCTGCCAGAAACTTCACATGTAGATATTTCATCGTGTCCAAAAGGAACCTCTTCTGATTTTTGATTTTCCTCTGGGTGAGGGTCGGCTTCTTCCCAGTCGTAATTCACCTGACATCATCCCTGGTGTAAAAATCTCGGACTTTGTTTATGAAGCCATCTTCTTTCCTGGACTTGGTCCTGTAGTAAGTCTCCCTTCACTTTTTGCAACATCTGCGCTTTTCCCTGTTATTGACTGAATGCTATGTCCTCCCTGTATTTCTGCTCTTCCTTCTTTAAGTATCTCTCTCTCCTCTCTGGGTCGGTATTGTGTCGAGCGTGATGGAGCCGCTGCTTCTCTGCAGCCCTTATCGATTGGCTCCCTGTAAATCATCTGTAAGTAATGTGTTCAAAACACCTGAAAACACCTTCAGTAAATCCAACTCTAAAACTTAAAATAAAGAGAATAGTATCATAATTAATCAATGTATATACCAGACACACATTTAAAAATGTCTATTTCATTCAAACTTCTCACCCATGGTACTCTTATTCAGTCCTGTTACCCTTCATGTGAGTAACAGGACTGAAAGTATCAGGACTGAGTTTTTAGTATAGCATTAGCAAGTACATGAAATGGAGCCACATGGCATCAATGCTAATAGTATGTTAACACTTAGCACCTTCAAGTGGTTTACCAAAATGATCTTTAAAAATACAACATAATAACATCTAAGAAATAATTTAGGGTACAGGACTGTAAATTGAGATTGACATTCTCGGTCATACTTACAATATGATTTTTTTTAAATACAGAAAAAGGAGTGAGAGAACTTACTTTTGGTCTTCCCATGGCCTTCAGGAGACTCAAATGATGCTACTTCCTGTTGATCATGTGACTTATCAGGGTAACATGAAAACCTGGGGACATGACTAAAATGTGTATTTTAACGAGCTAGCTAGCTCACTAACTTTAGCTGTTATTTTTGCCTCGACACATTAAATCTGAATCCAACGATGAAACCAGCAGCCAAGCAATTGAAGACCGATATTCTGACATGTTCTCAGCGCAATGTGAGTTTTTATTCATCAGTAGAGCATTGTAATGTTATTGATCTCTCAGTTTGCCTAGCTAATTCCCTACTTTTCACACTGTCATAGAATAAAGAGCTCTACAGGATTCACTGTCATGGTGCACAGTCAGTATACAAGAATATGCTCATCATATCCTCGCAGGATCAGATGGTGACAGGTGTCCCTGCAGGATCAGACAGCCAGGGAAGACCAGTCTACGGAGTTCAGGAGAATTTTGTAGTATATTAGCTATAACAATCAGTGAATAGATACGAAGTTCGATATTGAGTTGATGGTAGGGCTACAGTCTGGGATCAGGGAATAATGGTCATTTCCATTTTTGAACCACTTATTATATTCTTGGATAATGTCATGTAGGTAATTCTTTGTCATGCCTCATCTGAACAGGATCAGATAGTGACCTGGGTCTCATTAGGGCCAGGCAGCCAAGAAGGCCAGTCTGTGACGGCGCAGAGGTGAATATTTGCAGATACAACAATTTATTACCACTGTGCAGCAAACACTGGACAATGAAGAAGTGCTTTTTCTGTGTGTTTATGTGTAGGTGTATGTGCGTTTTTATAAAACTTTTGTTTTCCAAACCTTTCCCTTGAGACATTAAAACAAAATGCCCCCCAATTAAAGCATATTTAACACAGGTTTCACACCAAACAAAAACATAATACCTTGCATTACGTCTGTGACAACCGCAGGACGGTTGAGCTAAAGTAGGCTAATGCGATTAGCATGAGGTTGTAAGTAACAAGAACATTTCCCAGGACATAGACATATCTGATATTGGCAGAAAGCGTAAATTCTTGTTAATCTAACTGCACTGTACAATTTACAGTAGCTATTACAGTGAAATAATACCATGCTATTGTTTGAGGAGAGTGCACATTTATGAACCTGAAAAGTTATTAATAAACCGATTAGGCATTTTTGGGCAGTCTTAATACAACATTTTGAACAGAAATATAATGGTTCAATGGATCAGTCTGAAACTTTGCACATACACCACTGTCATCTAGTGGCCAAATTATAAATTGCACCTGTGCTAGATTAATACATTATGGCCTTTCTCTTGCATTTCAAAGATGATGTTACAACAACAACAAAAATATAAAATAACTGTTTGTTTTTTCTTTGTATTATCTTTTACCAGATCTATTGTGTTATATTATCCTATATTCCTTTCACATTTCCACAAACTTTAAAGTGTTTCCTTTCAAATGGTACCAATAATTTGGATATCCTTGCTTCAGGGCCTGAGCTACAGGCAGTTAGATTTGGGTCATCTCAGTTAGATTTCCGGTCATGTCATTTCAGGCGAAAATTGAAAAAATGGGTCCGATCCTTGGGAGGGCCAGAGGCAGTAAGATTCAGATACATATCTGGGTCATTCCACCAATTCAGTGCCTCTTGTGAAGTGTTACCACACTAGGCCTTTGGCCTAGTAGGCATCTCTTTGTTCGTGCTTTGTCTTGTAAGTTAACCATAGGATCTATATTTCTAGAATTACATTTGTTAATTTCAGTATTGAATTAGCTTTATGCTATGTATTTGAATTCATTTATTTTTACAAGGTTAGTAAATAATACTTATTTATCGCTTCTTACGACCATTTCTTGATCTTAGTCAGCTAAAGGCATAATACTTGATTGCACATGGTTTAACTATAGTTTTTTTGCATATTGATATTTATCTTAATTAATTTAATGGGCAAATTTCTTAGTCTTATTTAGTGTTGCATGTGAGGTATATATAATATATGCATATATGATAATTATTACCCCACTACAGTAAATGGTGACCCCTGAGGTGATATATCTTATGGATACTTTGGACTAAATTGGGGTGTAGTATTCCATTAGATTCCCCAATGTTGTGTCTGGAATATCATTAAATGTGAACGTATTTATATCAAATCAGTTCTCAAGGTTGAACTATTATGTGATCAAACTAATCATGTAAACATAAACTAAATAGGAAGTCGGGGCACCACAGAAAATGTTGAGATTTACAGAGTTATAATTTTCAGAATAGATATTTTAATATCTGATCGATTTGTCATTCTCATTGATGTATTATTATTACCTCATCAGTTCTCATTACTGAACATCGCAAACCCTTGGATATCTGCACAAACCCTAGTTTCCATAATGAATCAGCAATATACAAATTGGCTTAATTATTTATTTAATAACTAACTAAATAATCACAGAAATACATAACAAACAAACAGTAGATATTGGCTACTAACAATGATAGAAAAGTCCCTAGTGGGCTAAGCCAATATGACAGCTTGGTAGACAAAGGAAACGGGTGGGGACTGAGAAAGAGCGGGAAAGACACAATGGATTCACTACACATAGTGGATAATTATAATAATTGAAATGCTAATCCTTTGCACATGAACGACCGCTCAATCGAGAATAATTACAATGTATAAGTTTACGCCCGTACGCCATTGTTGTCTTCTCTGTTGGAATCCGGTCCGTCTGCTGGAGAGTCAGTTCATCAGTGAGTCTCTTGTTAACTTCCCCAGAAGTCACAATGTCCTTCGTGGTTGTAGGTGGTTAGAATGGATACTTCAGAGTACCATTCTGAAATGTTCTCATAAAGTAGATGCTTCTGGTTTTCTCATCTAAACTTACTGTACGTAATTTCTAGCTGCAGACTTGTAATTATACATCTAAGATTTGCTCTTATTCTGTAGTGATCGTTAGTCTCAGATTTTCACCATTCCCAGCCATGTAGCCTAAACAACAGCTGTATGGTCTCGATGGCCTATAGAATTGTAGCCAGTCCAACGTCAACATGGGATCTACGTCCCGGCGTTCTCTGACTTAATGTATATTTTGGAGGAAGTGGGTTTTATACTCTGTAGAAGAAGGGGCGGTTCTATGACGCCTAATGTGAGCCCACGGGGGTGTGGCGAATGACTAGTTTGTCCTTGCTTAACACCCACCAAAACAGGGAATTGAAGGGAAATATATGCATTTTGGATCTCTTCTCTGACGAGATGCATTCAAAAAACATTTATTGGGAAAAGAAACATGAGCAAAATGCTGAAAATGTTACCTCTTTAAGAAGGAGAGGTGACGCTTTTGGAGCAGCAAAGTAAAATGCTCGAAAAAGAGTGTCAAGACACAGGAGCCCACTGCTCTGCTTTGAGGCTCACCATTCAAGCACTTATGACATTTCATACACCGATAGTGGTGTTGGCTTTACAGGCGACTGTGGAGAGCACAGCCGCACTCGAACGCATGGTCTTGCTGCCCGTATATTCGAATTCGCAGCCGGTGTCACACTCCTCATAGACTAGCGAGTCAATTTAGGGCAGTAGCAGCTCATGTTTCAGTCATTAGTGCATTGAAACCAATGCAGGGGTATTGCTGTGACTTTGGCTATGGATATTGAAGATAATTTATTGACTAATTACTGAAATAATCAATTGATCTAATTCTTGTAATTCATTTGGTTATCCTATCCAAGTTAATCAAAATGGTGGGCAGCATTGATATATAGAGACCCCTTTAATTAATTATGTCAGTAGTAATCATTAACCATTGTGTCAATCTTATATATCCACAATAGTCTTAATCAACAGTCAGTTACTCTAATCTAATTTTGGAAGTCATCAAGCTCAGAAACTTGATGGACCCAATCACTTGTAAATCAACTCAAGGGCACAGATAATTCCTTTTCAAGGCGTCATTTACTAGACAAAATAAGTTGGAAAATTAGGTAGTTGACAGACACGATGGTAAGGCATAGTATAGGCTAACAGAATACAACACAGTTATTGAGGTGAGAATCTCCACAGGTCAATATAAGCGAGCTCCCGTACTTATCTCAGCAAATACAACGATACATTCACAAGACTTTTGAGGACAAGAGGGTCTTATCAATTGAGAGGGAGAATATAAGAGGCTCCACCAACAATTCACTTTAAATTATAGTTTCAACAACCAGGAATCGCCATAGTCATGGCCTCCAAACCGTCATGCTTCCTACTGAACCCTATTCCAACTAAACTACTGAAAGAGCTGCTTCCTGTGCTTGGCCCTCCTATGTTGAACATATTAAATGGCTCCCTATCCACCAGATGTGTCCCAAACTCACTAAAAGTGGCAGTAATAAAGCCTCTCTTGACCCCAAAAATATAAAAAACTATCGGCCTATATCGAATCTCCCATTCCTCTCAAAATATTTAGAAAAAGCTGTCTTCCTGAAGACAAACAATGTATACAAAACGCTTCAGTCGGGTTTTAGACCACATCATAGCACTAAGACTGCACTTGTGAAGGTGGTAGATTACCTTTTAATGGCATCAGACCGAGGATCTGCATCTGTCCTCATGATCCTAGACCTCCGTGCTGCTTTTGATACCATTGATCACCACATTCATTTGGAAACCAAAATTGGTCTACACGGACAAGTTCTGGCCTGGTTTAGATCTTATCTGTCGGAAAGATATCAGTTTGTCTCTGTAGATGGTTTGTCCTCTGACAAATCGACTGTATATTTCGGTGTTCCTCAAGGCTCCGTTTTGGGACCACTATTGTTTTCATTATATATTTTACCTCTTGGTGATGTCATTCGGAAACATAATGTGAACTTCCACTGCTATGCGGACGACACACAGCTAATCATTTCGATGATACCGTGTGAAGCCCCAAAATTGCCCTCCCTGGAAGCCTGTGTTTCAGACATAAGGAATTGGATCGCAGCAAATGTTCTACTTTAAAACTCGGACAAAACAGAGATGCTAGTTCTAGGTCCCAAAAAACAAAGAGATCTTCTATTGAATCTGACAATCAATCTCAAATAAAGCTGTGAAGGACCTCGGTGTTACTCTGGACCCTGATCTCTCTTTTGACGAACATATCAAGACTGTTTCAAGGACAGATTTTTCCATCTACGTAACATTGCCAAAATCAGAAACTTTCTGTCCAAAAAATTAATCCATGCTTTTGTCACTTCTAGATTAGACTACTGCAATGTACTTTCCGGCTACCTGGATAAAGCACAAAAATAAATCTAATCTAGTATTTATACGGCTTCTAGAATCTTGACTAGAATCAAAAAAATGTGATCAAAATGTGATCATTACTCCAGTGCTAGCCTCTCCACACTGGCTTCCTGCTAAGGCTAGGGCTGAATTCAATGTTTTACTGCTAACCTACACAGAATTACATGGGCTTGCTCCTACCTATCTTTCCAATTTGGTCCTGCCGTACATACAGTTGAAGTCAGAAGTTCACATACACTTCGGATGGAGTCATTAATAAAACTAGTTTCTCAACCACTCCACAAATTTCTTGTGAACAAACTATAGTTTTGGCAAGTCAGTTAGGACATCTATTGTTTACACAAATATTATTTCACTTAAAATTCACTGTATCACAATTCCAGTGGGTCAGAAGTTTACATACACTATATTGACTGTGCCTTTAAACAGCTTGGAAAATTCCATAAAATGATGTCATGGCTTTAGAAGTTTCTGATAGGCTAATTGACATCATTTGAGTCAATTGGAGGTGTACCTGTGGATGTATTTCAAGGCCTACCTTCAAACTCAGTGCCTCTTTGCTTGACATCATGGTAAAATCAAAATAAATCAGCCTAGACCAGAAAATTGTAGACCAGAAAATGCCCGAGGGTACCACATTCATCTGTACAAACAACAGTGCAAAGTATAAACACCATGGGACCACAAAACCATCATACTGCTCAGGAAGGAGACGTGTTCTGTCTCCTAGAGATGAATGTACTTTGGTGCAAAAAGAGCAAATTAATCCCAGAAAAACAGCAAAGGATCTTGTGAAGATGCTGGAGGAAACAGGTACAAAAGTATCCACAGTAAAACAAGTCCTATATCGACATAACCTGAAAGGCCGCTCAGCAAGGAAGAAGCCATGGCTCCAAAACTGCAGTTTGCAACTGCACATGAGGACAAAGATCATACTTTTTTGGAGAAATGTCCTCTGGCCATAATAACCATCGTTATGTTTGGAGGAAAAAGGGGGATGCTTGCAAGCTGAAAAACACCATCCCAACCGTGAGTTTAGTGGAGGTTTTGTTCTGGGCACAAACCGAACAGGCTGAGACAAACTCCCGGACATTTCTTACATTACAGAAAATTATTACATTTTCCTCTTCTGTCTCTGCTGCTAAAGCCACTTTCTACCACTCTAAATTCCAAGCATCTGCCTCTAACCCTAGGAAGCTCTTTGCCACCTTCTCCTCCCTCCTGAATCCTCCTCCCCCCTCCTCCCTCTCTGCAGATGACTTCGTCAACCATTTTGGAAAGAAGGTCGACACATCCGATCCTCGTTTGCTAAGTCAAACGACACCGCTGGTTCTGCTCACACTGCCCTACCCTGTGCTCTGACCTCTTTCTCCCTCTCTCTCCAGATGAAATCTCGCGTCTTGTGATGTTGCCCGCTTGACCCTATTCCCTCCTCTCTTCTCCAGACCATTTCCGGAAACCTCGCTCATCAACTCATCCCTGACCGCTGGCTACGTCCCTTCTGTCTTCAAGAGAGCGAGAGTTGCACCTCTTCTGAAAAAACCTACACTCGATCCCTCAGATGTCAACAACTACAGACCAGTATCCCTTCTTTCTTTTCTCTCCAAAACTCTTGAACGTGCCGTCCTTGGCCAGCTCTCCCGCTATCTCTCTCAGAATGACCTTCTGATCCAAATCAGTCAGGTTTCAAGACTAGTCATTCAACTGAGACTGCTCTTCTCTGTATCACGGAGGCCCTCCGCACTGGATCCTTCTAGACCTATGGCCTTCGATACTGTGAACCATCAGATCCTCCTCTCCACCCTCTCCGAGTTGGGCATCTCCGGCGCGGCCCACGCTTGGATTGCGTCCTACCTGACAGGTCGCTCCTACCAGGTGGCGTGGCGAAATCTGTCTCCTCACCACGCGCTCTCACCACTGGCGTCCCCCAGGGCTCTGTTCTAGGCCCTCTCCTATTCTCGCTATACACCAAGTCACTTGGCTCTGTCATAACCTCACATGGTCTCTCCTATCATTGCTATGCAGACGACACACAATTAATCTTCTCCTTTCCCCCTTCTGATGACCAGGTGGCGAATCGCATCTCTGCATGTCTGGCAGACATATCAGTGTGGATGACGGATCACCACCTCAAGCTGAACCTCGGCAAGACGGAGCTGCTCTTCCTCCCGGGAAGGACTGCCCGTTCCATGATCTCGCCATCACGGTTGACAACTCCATTGTGTCCTCCTCCCAGAGCGCTAAGAACCTTGGCGTGATCCTGGACAACACCCTGTCGTTCTCAACTAACATCAAGGCGGTGGCCCGTTCTTGTAGGTTCATGCTCTACAACATCCGCAGAGTACGACCCTGCCTCACACAGGAAGCAGCGCAGGTCCTAATCCAGGCACTTGTCATCTCCCGTCTGGATTACTGCAACTCGCTGTTGGCTGGGCTCCCTGCCTGTGCCATAAAACCCCTACAACTCATCAGAACGCCGCAGCCCGTCTGGTGTTCAACCTTCCCAAGTTCTCTCACGTCACCCGCTCCTCCGCTCTCTCCACTGGCTTCCAGTTGAAGCTCGCATCCGCTACAAGACCATGGTGCTTGCCTACGGAGCTGTAAGGGAACGGCACCTCAGTACCTCCAGGCTCTGATCAGGCCCTACACCCAAACAAGGGCACTGCGTTCATCCACCTCTGGCCTGCTCGCCTCCCTACCACTGAGGAAGTACAGTTCCCGCGCAGCCCAGTCAAAACTGTTCGCTGCTCTGGCCCCCCAATGGTGGAACAAACTCCCTCACGACGCCAGGACAGCGGAGTCAATCACCACCTTCCGGAGACACCTGAAACCCCACCTCTTTCAGGAATACCTAGGATAGGATAAAGTAATCCTTCTCACCCTCCCCCCCCTTAAAAGATTTAGATGCACTATTGTAAAGTGGCTGTTCCACTGGATGTCTTAAGGTGAATGCACCAATTTGTAAGTCGCTCTGGATAAGAGCGTCTGCTAAATGACTTAAATGTAAATGTAATGTAAATTTCTCTCCATGGTGGGCCACCAAAAGTGCTGACGCAGGAAGGCAAGGGTCCGGTTCGTACCAGGGTGAAAGGTGAGGTGGGTAGAATGGCCCCACTGAAGAACATCAGAGCGAACACAATCTGGATCAAACAGATTATTACTAGGACCATTACCCGTGTCAGGTTGGTTCTGCTGAGCCTGGCGGATACAGGACCCGATCTACCAGGTGACAACGATGCAGGTGGACGGCACAATGGCTTCTGGCTCGGTACCCATGTTGTCGGTGGTGAACTGGCGAGAGAGGGCATCAGGCATGGTATTCTGCTAATCGGGGCGATAAGTGAGTGTGAAATTGAATCTACCGAAGAACATGGCTAACCTATCTCTTCGGGAGTTCAGACGTTTGGCGGTCTGGAAGTAGGACAGGTTTTTATGGTCAGTCCACACGATGAAGGTGGTTACCGAGCCCTACAGCCAGTGACGCCATTCCGCCACAACCAGCTTAACTGCAAGGAGTTCCCGATTTCGGATGTCAAAATTCCTCTCTGCAGGTGAGAGGTCAGAGGCATCCACCTCCACGATGAACTGGAGTTCTGGGTTGGGCTGAGTAAGGACGAGAGCAGAGGTGAAGTGACGCTTGAGTGCCAGGAATGCTGCCTCTGCCTCAGGAGTTGCTGGCTCCAGGTGGTGGGGCTGGCTGAGACGAGGCACCGAAGAGTCGTCTCCAGGTCCTGATTGGCACGCTCCGACTGGCCGTTGGGACAAGACTGTAACTACTAATTGGATACCACGAAATTGGGAAGTTAAAAGTGATAAAAAGTACAAAATAAATATGAAAACCATATTCATGAAAACAAATCACCCTAAGGTCAATTATTGAGTATAGATCAATAGAAACAGAACATAATACGAACACATCATGTTATTAAAGGCACAAAGCAATAACATGTTCTGTAAAACAGTTGAACAACAATATTAAAGGTAGTGACACATACAGATTGTCTATGTGTAGTTAGAATTAGCATAAATCAATATTAGCATTTAAAAAAGTGATTATAGCCATGTTCTCCGCCAACAGGAAGTGCAATTTCTAACTGGTTTCTAAGCAAGCAGAGGTTCTGGAAAGTAAATCTCTTTAAATGTAAATCAGGAAGTAGAGACTGTATCTTTAAACATGGATTAAATGGTACAGTATGTGGCAAAGTCACTGTTCTGTCTCTGGAGATAGAGCTGTCATATCTAACTAAAATGAATTTCAAACCTGACAAAATCACATACAAGGATAAAAACGATGCAATCTTTAGCAAGTAACCTTCTATAAGATGAGAATAATAGCAAAATACTAAAACTTGGGAGTGAGAACCAAAGCTCACCCACTGCTTGTGTATATCATTTATGAATAATCAAACAACACCATTTCATGTCGCATCAGTGACATGGCAGGAGATGTTTTGAAACAATTACTGCTTCGCATTCAAGCCAGTGAATTCTATGCAGGGTTTTTTTTAAGGTAATTTATTTTCTGAAACAAACAAGAAATAACACAAAAACACAACTTGAGCGTGCATAACTATTCACCACCCCAAAGTCAATACTTTGTAGAGCCACCTTTTGCAACTTGCAATTACAACTGCAAGTCTTGGGGTATGTCTCTATATGCTTGGCACGTCTAGCCACTGGGATTTTTGCCCATTCTTCAAGACAAAATTGCTCCAGCTCCATCAAGTTGGATGGGTTCCGCTGGTGTACAGCAATCTTTAAGTCATACCACAGATTCTCAATTGGATTGAAGTCTGGGCTTTGAGAGATATTCACATGTTTCCCTTTAAACTACTCGAGTATTGCTTTAGCAGTATGCTAAGGGTCATTGTCCTGCTGGAAGGTGAGCCTCCAAAACAGTCTCAAATCTCTGCAAGACTGAAACAAGTTTCCCTCAAGAATTTACCTGTATTTAGTGCCATCCATCAGTCCTTGAATTCAGACCAGTTTCCCAGTCCCTGCCGATGAAAAACATCCCCACAGCATGATGCTGCCACCACCATGCTTCACTGTGGGTTGAGGTGTTCTCGGGGTGATAAGAAGTGATGGGTTGAGCCAGATATAGTGTTTTCCCGTATTTAACTAGTTATGTGACTTCTGAAGCTAATTGGTTGCACGAGATCGTATTTAAGGGCTTCATAGCAAAGCGGGTGAATACATATGCACGCACCAATTTTCCGTTTTAGATTTTTTTTTAAATTCCTATGAAACAAGTTATTTTTTTCATTTAACTTTTTGACTATTTTGTGTATGTCCATTACATGAAATCCAAATAAAAATCTATTTAAATTACAGGTTGTAATGCAACAAAATAGGATAAACGCCAAGGGGGATTAATACTTTTACAAGGCACGGTACATTTATGGGGGGTTCAATTAAAGAAGATACCCTCTTCTGCAAACCACTGGAAACCTGTACAACAGGAGAGGATATTTTTTAAGTACTGGACAAATAAACTCCTCTATTTTTCCCAGTTTAGGACTCTGAATAACTCTGAAGGGAGCAAGCAGACAGAATAAAAGACAGTCTTGTGATCTGCATGGGTTACAAAGGAAACAACCAGTCAGTCGATTTGAGCGCCAAGAGATGTGTATTGAAAGAGAGAAAAACAAAGGGACCTTTCTTCACCCTCCTTAACAAAGTGAACATGGCACCAAGAGCATGAAAGGACATTGAACTGTTCTCCCTTTGTTGTCACACAATGCTAGACAAAATGTATTCTGTGGTTGTGCAAGGGATCAGATTCATGTTGATGTGGCACATATGATTAAATCTTCCTGTTGGCCACACCCACATCTATGGATGTGTGTGTGTGTGTTCAAGGGAGGGCTCAGATTGGGTTTACAAACTACTGAATTATTCATATTTGATTTACACAAGCAGTATGTGAGCTTTGGATCTCCCTCCCAAGTTTTAGTTGGAATGTTGCTATTATCTTCATCTTATAGAAGGTTACTTGCTAAAGATAACACATTTACTTTGCAGACCTTCTGCTTGCTTAGAAACCAGTTGGAAATGACATTTTATTTCATGACCTGTTGGCGAGGAACATGGATATAATACGTTTTATACATTCTAATATTGATTGATGCTTATTCTAACTACACACAATCTGTATGTGTCACTACCTTTTAATATTGTTGTTCAACTGTTATGCAGAACATGTTATTGATTTGTGCCTTTAATAACATGATGTGTTAGTATTATGTTCTGTTTCTATTCATCTACACTCAATAATTGATCTTAAGGTGATTTGTTTTCATGAATATGGTTTTCATACTGTATGTATTTATTTAGTACTTTTTACCCCTCTCCCCAATTTCGTGGTATCCAATTTGTAGTTAAAGTCTTGTCCCATCGCTTCAACTCCCATACGTACTCGGGAAAGGCAAAGGTCGAGAGTCATGCATCCTCCGAAACACAAGCCTGCCAAGCCACACTGCTTCCTGGCACACTGCTCGCTTAACCCGGAAGCCAGCTGCACCAATGTGTTGGAGTAAACGCCGTACAGCTGGCGACCGGGTCAGCTTGCAGGAGCCCAGCTGGCCACAAGGAGTTGCTAGAGGATGCTGGGCCAATTGTGAGCCGCCTCATGGGTCTCCCGGTCACGGCCGGCTGTGGCACAGCCTGAGATCAAACCTGGGGCTGCAGTGATGCCTAAAGCACTGTAACGCAGTGCCTTAGACCACTGTGCAACTCAGGGGGCCTAGTTGTCACATTTTCAAGGTAAATTTCCTCCCGGGGGGAGAGGCTTTTTCAATGGAACTTTGTCTTTCTCAAAGAAAAGTACAATTTAACACTTATAGTGTATCTAAGTATGCATTCATTGGTCTTTCATTTCATTTTATATCCATCTGATTCATACTTAATAAACTTTGAAGATACCATTGACCAAACCAGCCAATCTGACCAACATTCAAAGCCAAACAGTGACTATTATTTTAACTCTTCACTGTAACAACGTTTCATCAAATGTTGAGAACTGATTGAACTGGTATAATCGTTTTGCACTCAACAAAGATTGACGTTTTATTGAGCTTGGTTTAAAGAATGTGTATGTAGGGACATTTGCATGACCACATTGTCAACGATCCCCCGGAAGACACTCCTGATGTCATGGGCCCAAGTACTAGATGTTGGGTTCCATAAGTTTGACTGAAGTCTCAAAAAGGAACTCTCTTGTGGTGCGGGCCATTTCTTCCACTATTGGACACAGGCTGTCCATATACAGCTTCTTTCCAAAGGAGATTATTAGGCTCTGTCCTAATTTATGTTCTCTCTCACCTGGAGCTGCATGGCAAATGGTCCAGGAATATAAGGAAAGAACCATGCCCAAGGACTAGATAGCCATCCCCTTCTGAGGGGCCAAAACTATATCTCTGTTACAGTATCCAGGGAACTGACTATTGAATGTGTGATAGATACCAGACATGGATACTATAGTATTATTCTATCTGAAACCTGTTACCTAAATAGGAATCTGAAGCTACAGTATGTACAGTACCAGTCAAAAGTTTGGACACAACTACCCTTTCCAGGGTTTTTCATTATTTTACTATTTTCTTTATTGTAGAATAATAGTGAAGACATCAAAACTATGAAATAACACATATGGAATCATGTAGTTTCCAAAAACGTGTTAAATAAATCAAAATATATTTTATATTTGACATTCTTCAAAGTAGCCACCCTTTGCATTGACGACAGCTTTGCACACTCTTGGCATCCAATCAAGTTTTAGAAACATCTCAAGGATGATCAATGGAAACAGGATGCACCTGAGCTCAACTGAATATTTATGTAAATAAGCTATTTCTGTTTTTTAAATTTGCAAACATTTCTAAAAACCTTATTTCTCTTTGTCATTATGGAGTATTGTTCGTAGGTTGCTGAGGATTAGCTTTTCTTCTTTAATCCATTTTTGAATAAGGCTTTAACGTAACAAAATGTGGAAAAAGTCAAGGGATCTGAATACTTTCTGAAGGCCCTGTGCGTATAATATATGCACATATGATCATTATTACCCGACTACAGTAGAACCAGCTGACCTGCTTTTACACTATGATTTGACTATTAGATGGTCAATTTTTCTTTAATAAAACACTTAAAAAGGAATAGTTCCACCATATATTTAAAAAAAAGACTGTTCCTAAAAGATGAATCACTGATCACAGGATATAATAATAATCTTCAGAAATGACTAGGGCTTTACAACGATGACGAAAACTTGGAGAAATGTTTGGATTAAGCGAATTAAAATCTTCCTAGAAGGGCCCACACAGGGACATGCTGAATTTAGGCACATTAGCAAGTCTTCAACATTTCTGATTTATTGAAATCTCCATGTGGTCTTTATTTAATATTACTGTCACGCCCTGGTCGAAGTATATTGTGTTTCTTCATTTATTTGGTCAGGCCAGGGTGTGACATGGGTTTATTGTGGTGTGTTTTGTCTTGGGGTTTTGTGGGGTGTTGGGTGTGTGGCTTAGTGGGGTTATCTAGCAAAGTCTATGGCTGTCTGGAGTGGTTCTCAATCAGAGGCAGGTGTGTATCGTTGTCTCTGATTGGGAACCATATTTAGGCAGCCATATTCTTTGAGTGTTTTGTGGGTGATTGTCCTTAGTGTCTTGATGTCCTTGGTCTGTGTGTATGTGCACCAGTATTAGGCTGTTTCGGTTTTCGTTACGTTTATTGTTTTGTAGTGTTTGTATTTAGATTCGTGTTACTTCAGTTTAATAAACATGGATCGCAATCTACACGCTGCATTTTGGTCCGACTCTCCTTCACCACAAGAGAACCATTACAATTACAGGCTTTTAAAAATCAATATCGGTGTACAAGTTCTACTTAAAATATCAACAGGGATGCAAAAGGCACTCTTTTCAGGGAATGAAATCTAATACACAGACTGAGATGCACATTCAATAACTGTCTTTTGTTCAGTCTATCTTTTGTCTTGGTTTTGCATCTTTTTCACTCTTCCTCCATCAGATTCTTTCAGAATCTGTATTCTTATGGCCCAAGATCACACACACACACACACACACACACAATCAATATGCACAAAGTAATACTGTATGCAACGAATCCCACTCCCTCTTATTTCCAGTGGTTTATATACAATGTACAGAACCATACCTGTTTGCCCATTTTGTCAAGACACATCCTTCAAATGGACCCATGTCTGTGATGTGTTACTGTATGTGGCTATGCCAAGACAAAGACAAAGCCTGTAAGATTAGGACCAGGCAGGCAGAGCAGAGTAAAGCCAGGTCAGACTGGATAGTAGGGGACAGAACAGAACAGAGTAAAGCCATGTCAGACTGGGAAGTAGGGGACAGAACAGAGCAGAGTAAAGCCATGTCAGACTGGATAGTAGGGGACATAACAGAGCAGAGTAAAGCCATGTCAGACTGGATAGTAGGGGACATAACAGAGCAGAGTAAAGCCATGTCAGACTGGATAGTAGGGGACATAACAGAGCAGAGTAAAGCCATGTCAGACTGGATAGTAGGGGACAGAACAGAGCAGAGTAAAGCCATGTCAGACTGGATAGTAGGGAACAGAGCAGAGTAAAGCCATGTCAGACTGGGAAGTAGGGGACATAACAGAGCAGGGTAAAGCCATGTCAGACTGGGAAGTAGGGGACAGAACAGAGCAGAGTAAAGCCAGGTCAGACTGGGAAGCAGGGGACAGAAGTGAGTGTGCATGTATGATATAGCACTCCAGCCTGTTTGGGAAATGTTGTGTGTGTCTCCGGCTCCTGTGAGCCTGCCTCGCGCCCAGCACTGCTAATGAGGCCTCTGGGAATATTCACAAGGATAGTAAAACAAGGAACATTCTGACAAGTTTAGGTTCAGGGTTAAGGTTAGAGAAAATGCAATTTTGTTTGGTCCCCACAAGGAAAGTAAAACAAATGTGTGTGCGTGTGTGCTTGCGTGTGTGTAATCCATAAAAATATATGTTTTAAGGAAACCATTAAATAGAGCACACAAGGCCAATGTGGGATAAACACTGCACAGGCAAATGTGACTCGTTTCAGGAAACTATGCGTATGTCGTGCGTCACTACTTCACAAGAGAGCCATTTGAACGTACAGTACATCAAAAAAAAGCATTTTTTGGCAGAAATGCCTTCTGGAATATAACTTTCATATGCCTTAATAACAAACTTGTATGCCATCTGTAAATATTAATAAAATTGTTAAATTATGAGCCTAGTTGGTTTAGCCCCAGAAAAAGTGAGCAACCTTCCCGCTAGCCATGATTGGCTGAGATAATGAGTGGGCTGGAGACGAGTTCGGATTGGTCTGCCATGTAGCACTCTTCTGTCGATAACATGAGCTGGTCATTATGTATAGGTAATCCTTTCTAACACGTTTAAAATCAAAAATAAAGATATAACGTAGTAGAACTCCACATTCTGGAGGACCGAGTTTTGAAATCAGTCGAATTAGAGTATGATAGTTTGATTGCAAATATGCAGACAGAGTAGAAAAGAGAACACATGCTGTTGTATAAAACACCTGCCTCTGGATTACATCTTCAAATGAATGGAAACCATGGCATCTGTGGCAGAGAAGCATCCATCCATGTATACGGATAAGAGAGTCTAGCTAACTACAATTTTCAGATATTACACATTTCTAATTTTGTCAGAAAGTCATTTTCATTTCAAGTTGAAGTGTACTGTATTCTAGCTAGCTGACGTTAGCTGGCTGGCTCGCTAGCTAACGTTATGTGTATGAGATCTGTGTAGTTATATTATTCGTATATCAGAGCCATTTACATTGCTAGTTATAGGCTAATGCTAGCTAGCTAACATTGAACCTAGTTGGTTAGCTACCTGTAGATTTATGCAGGGTAGTAACGCTATGAGTTGAGATTAGGGTTCATTGTTTAGCTAGCTAGCTACATGTCTAAACAAAAGACTCCACTATGCAAGTAACCATGTCAATAGAATGTTCATGATGTCACTGTGACAACTGTCGATAGACGTTACTGAGAAATTCGCTCAGGCTATCTACTTCGATTTCAGAACACTCTCATCTGAGTGTGCCAGAGAACAGAAGAACTGGTGAATTTACAAATTTAAGAAAGCTCAAAAAAGTGTAATTAAATTGGCTTGCCAGCAGCACAGTTGCAGTCACCAACACTCTGGATAACATCAATTCAGCCTAACCAGCTCTACTAGGGCAAGTAAAATGGTCAGAGTGAGCTGATCGCTCATTTGTGTCTGGAAAGTAGCTAGCTACCTAGCCAATGTTAGCCAGTAAGCTTGAGTGCTTGACTGATGTTGTTAGGTCAGAATGCTCGATCAACCTCCACTCATCCTGCGCTCTGAAAGCTCCGAGATCAAAACGCTCTGAATTTACGAACGGACAATCTGACAGCGCACTCTGAGCACACTCTGGCAATCCAGTTTACATTTCTGAATACACACCCATTGTATAAACCAGCCTTTAGTCTTGAAATATTTGGGTGTTTAGTGCATGGCCTCACATGTGAATCCTTAAAGAGATGGGTGGGGCTAAGGCTTTAGAGGGTTGAATGATGCTGAATTCAAATAAGAACTCTCCAGTAGGTGTACCAAAACATTCAAGCCCATTTTCTCAAAAGTGAGGTAACAAGTTTATCAACTTTAAAAGCAGATTACTTTCCGTTGTTCCTCAAGTGTAGTGTATGATACACCATTTTATAGCACTGAGTCTCTACTTTTAGCCAATGTAAAAAACACCATTTCAAATTTGCTACCTCAGACTGAATCGAGACGGTCGGTCACAAATATAAGACAGCCTGCAACCCATCAAGCTGGGGATCAATAACTCTCTCTCTTCTCTCTGGTGGCTCAAATTTCCCTAATTCCTCCCTATTGAAGAATAAGGTCAAGACTTCCTAGACTTAAAACAGTAATTATTACAACTTCCGGAGGATGTCCTTCAACATATCAGACCTCATTTGCCCACACAATCAAAGGATCAGAGCTAAGGGTGAGGATCTCCTTCCAGAGAGACATCAGGGACTGTAACATAGTCTGTTTCACTGAATCATGGTTCTCTCTAGATATACTGTCCCACTCCATACAGCCAACTGGGATTCTTAGTACACCGCGCAGACAGAAATAAAGATTTCTCCGGGAAGAATAAAGGCAGTTGTGTATGTTTCCGCGCAGACAGAAATAAAGAATTCTCCGGGAAGAATAAAGGCAGTTGTGTATGTTTCATGATTAACTACTTGTGATGTGATTGTAATAACGTACAGGAATTCAAGTTCTTTTGTTGACCCAACCTAAAATACCTCACAATCAAATGACGACCCTCTTACCTCCCAAGGGAATTCTCTTTGGTTATAGTCACAAGCCGATACCACGACGGCCCTCAAGGAACTACTGAACTTTGTGCAAACTGGAAACCACATATCCTGAGGCCGCATTTATTGTAGCTTGGTATTTTAGCAAAGCAAAGATGAGGAAAACACTATCGAAATTCTAGCAACAAATTGCCTGTAGTACTTGTGCTTCAAAGATTCTCGACCATTGTTACTCTCACTTCTGGGATGGTTACAAGGCCTTCCCCAGCCTTCCCTTCAGCAAATCAGATCACGACTCCATTTTGCTCCTCCTTTCCTACTGGCAGAAACTCAAACAGGAAGTACCCATTCTACGATTTATTCAACGCTGGCCTGACCAACGGAATCCATGCTTCAAGATTGTTTTGATCATGCAGACTGGGATATGTACCGGGTTGCGTCTGAGAATAACACTGACATATACACTGATCCAGTGACTTTATCAAGAAGTTTATCAAGAAGTGTATAGGGGATGTTGATCCCACTGTGACTATTAAAACCTACCCAAACCAAAAACCGTGTATAGATGTCAGCATTTGCGCAAAACTGAAAGCTCAAACTATCGCACTTAACTACGGAAAGGTGACTGGGAATATTGTTGAATACAAACATTGCAGTTATGCCCTCTGTTTGGCAATCAAACAGGCAAAACGTAAGTACAGAGACAAAGTAGAGTCGCAATTCAACGTCTCAAACACGAGACGTATGTGGCAGGGACTCCAGACCATCACGGATTACAAAGGGAAAACCAGACACGTTGGGGACACTGACATCTTGCTCCCGGATAAGCTAAACAACTTTCCAAATTATGTCCAATCAATTGAATTTACCGCAAATGGACTCCATTCAAGTTGTACAGTAGAAACATCTCAAAGATGATAAATGGAAATAGAATGCACCTGAGCTCAATTTCGAGTCTCATAGCAAAGGGTCTGAATACTTATATACATTTGCAAACATTTCTAAAAATCTGTTTTCGCATTGTCATTATGGGGAATTGTTTGTAGATTGATGAGTATTTTTATTTATTTAATACATTGTAGAAAAAGGCTGTAAAGTAACAAAATATGGAAAATGGGAAGGGGCCTGAATACTTTCCGAATGCACAGTGTATATATACAGTACCAGTCAAAAGTTTGGACACACCTACTCATTCCAGGGATTTCTTTATTTGTATTATTTTCTACATTGTAGACCAACGTGTGGCCATTGCTGTGGTGAGAGACAAGTGCGCCTCTACTGTAATCTCTATCACGGAACCAGAATGAGATTCACTTTCTATAATCTCTCTCCCATTCTCTGCTCTGATAGACATGAGTCTGCAACTCTCATCTCTCCAGCGTTGCACTTCATCATTTGTTTAAAGTCATTTAATATTTCCATTAGTTAAAATGTGTTCTTTTAAAATCATAGTGTGCTGGAGGTGCTGCATTGAAATAAATGTGCCAAAATGATAGAAATAGCTACTCCTGTCTGCACAGAAAGTGAAGTTCAAAATATTACACCAGAAAGTATAATTTAGCCACAAAGGATCAATAGTTTTTTATTTATTTTAAATGTTTAAATAGCTGTGGATTGTGTAGGTTACAGTGTAACCCAATCACAAGGCATAGCCTAGAAGGGAATGTGTAGAAAATAGGCTGATTGTTATGTTGTGGCCGTCTGTAAACAGCAGCCAAAACATGCCTTCGGCAATATTTGAAATACAATCACAGGAAAATCCAGGTTGGAAAGCAAATGGCTCCTTCAGAAAAGAGAAGACTAATCTGTCTGTAGTAATAATATTAATTATTTTATTAAAGGTGCTACACGTAGGTTTTTGTAGAATATTTCCCATTGTAACTTAATGTCCATAGTATATCTGCAGTAATAGTGGAATGATAGTGTTTCATAGTATTACTTATCGGCCAACCCGGGAACTTCCGGGTTGGAGCGAGCGGTCGCATCTGCACTCGGTCTGCACTCGGTCCGCAGGTAGTATTACATTTCATTACATTTCATTATAGTACAACGGTTTGATTTGTCTAATCTTAGCAATTTCTTCTTAGCTAGCTACATAGCCGTCTTTGTATCATAGATAATTGCGTAATTATCGTATTTCGTCGTCCTAACGCAGTCTACACTGCCCTGCAGCTAGCCAGCTAGCTAACGTCCACCGTTAGCTAGTCCACCGTCTACCGATTAGCAGCACAACTATTACACTCAACTGAACGACTTGATTAGTGTAGTGTTAGCTAGCTACATAGTTGTCTTTGCTGTCTTCGTATCCAAGATAATTGTGTAGTTTAGAGTGTGTAGTTTTAGAGTGATTATCTTAATTTACCGAGGTTAGCTAGCCAGCTATTTGTCGTCCTTAACGTAGGAGACACTGCTAGCTAGCCAACAGCTAGCCAACGTCTACCCAACAGAACTTCCGCACTCAACAATCCGGTCGCATTTCGCTTCGCTCCACAGGTAGTATCACATTTTTCATTTCATTTCATTACAGTACAACGGCTTGATTTGTTTGATCGTAGCTAGCTACATAGCTAGCTACATAGCCGTCTTTGTATCAAAGATAATTGTGTAGTCGAGCGATTTCCTAGGTTAGCTAGCCAGCTATTGTCGTTCTTTTAACGCAACGTAACGTAATCAACACTGCTAGCTAGCCAGCTAGCCCCGAATAGCAGCACAGTAGCACAGTAGAAACTATTACACTCAACGGAACGACTTGATTAGTTTAGTGTCAACAACGCAGACACTGCCAGCTAGCCTACATAGTCAACAACGCAGCCTCTGCCAGCTAGCCTACTTCAGCAGTACTGTATCATTTAATCATTTTAGTCAATAAGATTCTTGCTACGTAAGCTTAACTTTCTGAACACTCGAGACGTGTAGTCCACTTGTCATTCCAATCTCCTTTGCATTAGCGTAGCCTCTTGTGTAGCCTGTCAACTATGTGTCTGTCTATCCCTGTTCTCTCCTCTCTGCACAGACCATACAAACGCTCCACACCGCGTGGCCGCGGCCACCCTAATCCTCATCTCTCCCAAGTGGTCATTCTCTCTTTCTCCCCTTACCCATCTGTCTATCGCCTCCTTTGAATTCCATGCTGTCACAGTTACCAGCCCTTTCAAGCTTAACATCCTTATCATTTATCGCCCTCCAGGTTCCCTCGGAGAGTTCATCAATGAGCTTGATGCCTTGATAAGCTCCTTTCCTGAGGACGGCTCACCTCTCACAGTTCTGGGCGACTTTAACCTCCCCACGTCTACCTTTGACTCATTCCTCTCTGCCTCCTTCTTTCCACTCCTCTCCTCTTTTGACCTCACCCTCTCACCTTCCCCCCTACTCACAAGGCAGGAAATACGCTCGACCTCATCTTTACTAGATGCTGTTCTTCCACTAACCTCATTGCAACTCCCCTCCAAGTCTCCGACCACTACCTTGTATCCTTTTCCCTCTCGCTCTCATCCAACACTTCCCACACTGCCCCTACTCGGATGGTATCGCGCCGTCCCAACCTTCGCTCTCTCTCCCCCGCTACTCTCTCCTCTTCCATCCTATCATCTCTTCCCTCTGCTCAAACCTTCTCCAACCTATCTCCTGATTCTGCCTCCTCAACCCTCCTCTCCTCCCTTTCTGCATCCTTTGACTCTCTATGTCTCCTATCCTCCAGGCCGGCTCGGTCCTCCCCTCCCCGCTCCGTGGCTCGACGACTCATTGCGAGCTCACAGAACAGGGCTCCGGGCAGCCGAGCGGAAATGGAGGAAAACTCGCCTCCCTGCGGACCTGACATCCTTTCACTCCCTCCTCTCTACATTTTCCTCTTCTCTCTCTGCTGCTAAAGCCACTTTCTACCACTCTAAATTCCAAGCATCTGCCTCTAACCCTAGGAAGCTCTTTGCAACCTTCTCCTCCCTCCTGAATCCTCCTCCCCCTCCCCCTCCTCCTCTCTGCAGATGACTTCGTCAACCATTTTGAAAAGAAGGTCGACGACATCCGATCCTCGTTTGCTAAGTCAAACGACACCGCTGGTTCTGCTCACACTGCCCTACCCTGTGCTCTGACCTCTTTCTCCCCTCTCTCTCCAGATGAAATCTCGCGTCTTGTGACGGCCGGCCGCCCAACAACCTGCCCGCTTGACCCTATCCCCTCCTCTCTTCTCCAGACCATTTCCGGAGACTTTCTCCCTTACCTCACCTCGCTCATCAACTCATCCCTGACCGCTGGCTACGTCCCTTCCGTCTTCAAGAGAGCGAGAGTTGCACCCCTTCTGAAAAAACCTACACTCGATCCCTCCGATGTCAACAACTACAGACCAGTATCCCTTCTTTCTTTTCTCTCCAAAACTCTTGAACGTGCCGTCCTTGGCCAGCTCTCCCGCTATCTCTCTCAGAATGACCTTCTTGATCCAAATCAGTCAGGTTTCAAGACTAGTCATTCAACTGAGACTGCTCTTCTCTGTATCACGGAGGCGCTCCGCACTGCTAAAGCTAACTCTCTCTCCTCTGCTCTCATCCTTCTAGACCTATCGGCTGCCTTCGATACTGTGAACCATCAGATCCTCCTCTCCACCCTCTCCGAGATGGGCATCTCCGGCGCGGCCCATGCTTGGATTGCGTCCTACCTGACAGGTCGCTCCTACCAGGTGGCGTGGCGAGAATCTGTCTCCTCACCACGCGCTCTCACCACTGGTGTCCCCCAGGGCTCTGTTCTAGGCCCTCTCCTATTCTCGCTATACACCAAGTCACTTGGCTCGGTCATAACCTCACATGGTCTCTCCTATCATTGCTATGCAGACGACACACAATTAATCTTCTCCTTTCCCCCCTCTGATGACCAGGTGGCGAATCGCATCTCTGCATGTCTGGCAGACATATCAGTGTGGATGACGGATCACCACCTCAAGCTGAACCTCGGCAAGACGGAGCTGCTCTTCCTCCCGGGGAAGGACTGCCCGTTCCATGATCTCGCCATCACGGTTGACAACTCCATCGTGTCCTCCTCCCAGAGCGCTAAGAACCTTGGCGTGATCCTGGACAACACCCTGTCGTTCTCAACTAACATCAAGGCGGTGGCCCGTTCCTGTAGGTTCATGCTCTACAACATCCGCAGAGTACGACCCTGCCTCACACAGGAAGCGGCGCAGGTCCTAATCCAGGCACTTGTCATCTCCCGTCTGGATTACTGCAACTCGCTGTTGGCTGGGCTCCCTGCCTGTGCCATTAAACCCCTACAACTCATCCAGAACGCCGCAGCCCGTCTGGTGTTCAACCTTCCCAAGTTCTCTCACGTCACCCCGCTCCTCCGCTCTCTCCACTGGCTTCCAGTTGAAGCTCGCATCCGCTACAAGACCATGGTGCTTGCCTACGGAGCTGTGAGGGGAACGGCACCTCATTACCTCCAGGCTCTGATCAGGCCCTACACCCAAACAAGGGCACTGCGTTCATCCACCTCTGGCCTGCTCGCCTCCCTACCACTGAGGAAGTACAGTTCCCGCTCAGCCCAGTCAAAACTGTTCGCTGCTCTGGCCCCCCAATGGTGGAACAAACTCCCTCACGACGCCAGGACAGCGGAGTCAATCACCACCTTCCGGAGACACCTGAAACCCCACCTCTTTAAGGAATACCTAGGATAGGATAAAGTAATCCCTCTCACCCCCCTTAAAAGATTTAGATGCACTACTGTTCCACTGGATGTCATAAGGTGAATGCACCAATTTGTAAGTCGCTCTGGATAAGAGCGTCTGCTAAATGACTTAAATGTAAATGTAAATGTGATTGGCTGTGATATTTGCCTGTTGATTTTTCCCGCAGGAGCAGCATCTGTTGTCAAAATCAGCAAGCTGTTTTGACTTTTTGGCGGTGTTATCTAGTGGAAATCAGGTTAAACTGCCAATATAGAAATCACTCTGTCATTTCCTGTTTGTTAAAATTCTACACTTTTCCCTCAATTTCAGTTTACGTGAGAAAATGAGCACTGAATAGTGTATGGAATCATTGTACCTTCTAAATTGAGGTGAAATATATTTTCAATATAAAATAAATATTGTTTTTTACAGCTGTTTGAAGCTGGTGGACCAAAACCGAAAGTAAAAGGCTCAAGAACGAGTCTCCACTATGTTAATTGGTAAATCGGGAGGTGTCAGAACAAAAAGTGAGTACTAGAGGAGAGTGACCTGGGGAGTTCTGAGGTACCGGAAGGCATGAGTTTTTTTTTAATCACAGCGTAAAGCATTGCACGCATATCATTGCATTTGCATAGTGGCATACAGCAGGAGAGTAGAGGCACTTACAGGAGTTGCACACATGGGGAACATTATTAGTTTGCCGAGAGTCCGGGAAAATGTTGGCCTTTTAAAAAAGTATTTCATGCAATTCTACGTCATTGTACGTGACTGGAGACTGTACAAATTATCCAAATGGCAGGCTACTTTGACACTGACAACCTGCGAATCTGAGATGAATAAAAACAACCTTGTCTTGAATCCATCAATAGCCTAGGCCTAGACGTGTGGAGACATATTGCAAGCTACAATATGAGCAAATCATAGTCCTAAAAATGCTTTCCAGTTTCACTGACTCACCCAATGACGCAGCAGCTCACTCCAAAAGACTATCTCCCTCTCTTTCTCTTTTGGAAGTTGATTAAGTACTTTGATATCCGGCAGCATGGAGTCTTCTCTTTTCAGCAGGAGTCGTTGCTTTCCAACATGTGTTTTGACTTGATTGAATTTGAAAATGTTTTGTCTGCATGCTGTTTTTTCACTGACAGATTTGCCTCATGTTCCAGACTGTTTATTTTGATTTAACTAGGCAAGTCAGTTAAGAACAAATTCTTATTTTCAATGATGGTCTAGGAACAGTGAGTTAATTGCCTTGTTTAGGGGCAGAATGACAGGTTTTTACCTTGTCAGCTTGGGGATTCAATCTTGCAACCTTTCGGTTATTAGTCCAACACTCTAACCACTAGGCTACCTGCCACTAGGCTATTCCTTGTTATTGGGCTACAATCCACAGCTAGGCTATTTTTATAACAAGCTATTGGTCCTCTGTGGCTAAATGATAAGGCTTCTCATGGTGTAGTAGGCTACCTGAGTGATTTCATTTTTTTCTGAACAGACAGCAGTAATTCTATAACTTTGGCAAATGTATCTACATTTATCAGGGGTGCTGCAATTCCTCCAGAAACCTTTGCGCAGCTATGATTCTACAGTATAAGGAAATAAACTATGAAGTGCAACACTGGAGAGATGAGAGATGCAGGCTCATGTCTATCAGAGCAGAGGGGGAGATAATAGAAAGTGAATCTCATTCTAGTTATGTGAGAGATACCGGTGCACTTCTCACACAGCCATGTGTTTTGTCTTAAACGATGTTGCGCAAACCATAAAACCAGCCAAGCCAAATCAATTTATAGAATATAATCTACTTTTTCACATTACGTTTTTATTTTTTTTGGAGTAGGAGAATGAATGAAGAGCCAACACAAATGAACCTGGATCGCTTTTATTCAGATTTTTACAGTGCAAAAAGGGAAACTTATTTTTCATGCCACGAGAGATATCAGATACGGCCAAATAGGTTCCGGAACAAAACAGTTTTTTTCGGAACAAAACAGTCCAAAAACGAAGAGGTGCAATGCGGAAATGGGAAGACGGTTGAGGGGGAGATTTGTTATGAATACAGCCTAGTGCTGTTTCAATTCACCCCTGTGCTGTTTCAATTCACCCTAGTGCTGTTCCAATTCACCCTAGTGCTGTTTCAATTCACCTGGCTTCCACATTGTGGAGAAATTCTGTGTAGCATTAACTACCGAATAGGCCCATTTTACAAAGTAAAACAACACCAGTGAGTGTTCTGCACATCATTGGGCAAGTCAGTGACACTGGAAAACCTGTTTAGGACAATGATTTCCTCCCCATCTTGTACAATCTGTGTCTCTCCACTGTTTACAATGGCATAGGCTATTGGTTGTGTTCAAAAACAGGCCATTTGTATTGCTCTTTGTCTCAAACATGTGTGTGGCATTAAAACAGATTCTGCTAAAGACTCCAAGCATGTAACTTGTAGAATTGCATGAAGTGTGTTCATTAAAAGGCCACATATTTCCCGGATGCTAGGCTACTAAAAACTGTTCCTCATCTGCACAAATTCTGTTCGCGCCTCCACTATATGCCACTACGCAAATGTCATGATATGCATGCAATGCTTTATTTCTTTTTTTTAAATCTTCTAAAAACAAAACAAAAGTGTTCAGGTACCTCAGATTCCCCCAGGTCATCCCCCTCTCACGTTCACTTTGTGTTCCGGCACCTTCCGATTTACAAATAGCCTGCCAGATTGGACGTATCATAATACACAGAAAATATAGCGGTAAAACATGGAAATGGTTCCAATGTCTTTTTTCTGTCATAAATGTTTCACGCTGTGAGTTTTACAAACACTTCAAATGAAGTCTGTGTTTGGTGTAAACTTGGCGTGGCGTTTTGATAACTGTGTAATTCCCTCTAGGAAAGGTTGGTTGTATCAAATATGTTTGCTTCAATTTACAAAAGAAAAAGTGTGAAATGCTGATTTGCAACAGAGAAGACCTCAGCAAGACTACAAATTCCTGCAGGAAGCTCCTGCGTGTCATCTCTAGCCGACACTGTCAGCTAGCGTTCCCCAGCGCGATCAGAGACCTGTGCCCAATCCATGATGAATCCGTGTGCTGTATTGAAATGAATTGAATAAAGTGTTGAATTTCTTCCGTCCCCTTTCTCGGTCTTAGCTACTAGTCTTTAAACTTTAACTAGCTAGCTAGAAGAACAGTAGATAAAAAAACCAGCTAATTGTTGGTACAATATGCCGACTTCCGTGTCTATTTCAGACCTTATGCCATTTTTCAAGGATGAGCACAAGAGCATAAAAAGTAGAGATAAAGTGTATCCTGTGTCGGTGAGCGTAGCTATTAAGTTCTTAACTCAATGACCTCGACTGACCTGCACCCCCACACATTGACTAAGTACCGGAACCCCCTGTATATACTGTAGCCTCGTTATTGTTATGATATTGTTGCTCTTTTAATTTTTACTTGAGTTCATTTAGTAAATATTTTTCTTAAAACTGCATTGTTGTTTAAGGGCTTGCAAGTAAGCATTTCGCGGTAAGGTCTACACCTCTTGTATTTGGAGCATGTGACAAATAACATTTGATTTGATTGAAGTTAAGCTTGAGCGTCTTAGCAATACAATGTTTTCTTTACAGCGATCAACATTCTACAAGAAAAGAGACCCTTAATATAATCATCAACAAGATTACCCCGTCTACCAGAGTTTGATGAATGATAACTCCATTCTAAAATGGTGTAATTGATTAGAATGAATCAAAAAATCCATTGACATTCAGAATTGGCTTTGTTTACACATCCAACCTGTATTGTAGTTTCATGACCAGAGAAGTACAATCTTCAAAGGCATAGTTTTTATTTATTCGGAGTGGTACATGCATTCACACGGTCTGTGTTTATAGGATCCTTCCCACTATATGACTAATATGTGATAAAGTGATAGAATAGCAGTTTACCAATTAAACGTTTATGGAAAAGCTGTACTTGTCCTCGTGAAAATTCCAGTTGATTAAATATTCTACAGCTGTAATGTCATCCATCAAACCAAAATGTATTTACAGTGCACTCAGAAAGTATTCAGACACATTGACTTTTTCCTCATTTTGTTTCATTACAGCCTTATTCTAAAATATATATTTTTAAATTAAATACCCCATAACGACGAAGAATAATAAATTGAATATCACTTTTATATAAGTATTCAGACACTTTAGTCAGTACTTTGTTGAGGAACCTTTGGCAGCGTTTACAGCCTTGAGTCTTCTTGGGTATAACACTACAACCTTGGCACACCTGTACTCTCTGCAGATCCTCTGAAGCTCTGTCAGGTTGGATGAGGAGCGTCGCTGCATAACTATTTTCAGGTTCAAGTCCAGGCTCTGGCAGGGCCACTCAAGGACATTCAGAGACTTGTGCCGAAGCCACTCCTTCCTTGTCTTGGCAGTGTGTTTAGGGTCGTTGTCCTGTTGGAAGGTGAACCTTCACCTCAGTCTGAGGTCTTGAGCGCTCTGGAGCAGGTTTTCATCAAGGATCTCTCTGTACTTGGCTCCATTTATCTTTCCCCCGATCCTGACTAGTCTCCCAGTCCCTGCAGCTAAAAAACATTCCCACAGCATGATGCTGAAAACCACCATGCTTCAGTGTAGGCATGGTGCCAGCTTTTCTCCAAATGTGACGCTTGGCATTCAGGCCAAAGAGTTCAATCTTGGTTTCATCAGACCAGAGAATCTTATTTCTCATGGTCTGAGAGTACTTTACTGTAGGTGCCTTTTGACAAATTCCAAGCGGGCTGTCATGTGTCTTTTTTAGAGTGGCTTCCGTCTGGCCACTCTACCATAAAGGCCTGATTGGTGGAGTGCTGCAGAGATGGTTGTCCTTCTGTAGGGTTCTCCCACCCCAACAGAGGAACTCTGGAGCTCTGTTAGAGTGACCATCAGGTTCTTGGTCACCTCCCTGACCAAGGCCCTTCTCTCCCGATTTAGGTACCCTTCCCTAGATCTGTGTATCGACACAATCCTGTCCTGGTGCTCTAAGGACAATTCCTTCAACCTCATTGCTTGGTTTTTTCTCTGACATGCATTGTCAACTGTGGGACCTTATATAGACAGGTGTGTGCCTTTCCAAATCATGTCCAATCAATTGAATTTACCAGAAGTGGACTCCAATCAAGTTTTAGAAACATCTCAAGGATTATCAATGGAAACAGGATGCACCTGAGCTCAATTTTGAGTCTCATAGCAAAGGGTCTGAATACTTATGCAAATAAGCTATTTTACATTTGAAAATCATTCTAAAAATCTGTTTTCGCTTCGTCATTACGGGGTATTGTGTGTAGATTTATGAGGGGAAAAAATGTAATTGAATCCATTTTAGAATAAGACTAACGTAACAAAATGTGGGAAAAGTCAAGGGGTCTGAATACGTTCCGAATGCATTTCAAGGTGTTCAAAGTCATGCATCGAAAGGCATGTGACACTTACTGTAACATCATTGCTCTTGGCACGTCTCCATAGGTGACTATGGGGGATTTTCTCTACCAAGTGAATGCCACCGTGGAGCTCATAAGTGTAGCCATGAAGCCTATTTTGGCGGTTCACAATATCAGCCGTATGGATATGGAATGTGAATGGAAGAAGCCAGCCATGTCCAACCAGGTGCAGTCTGTGGAGGACCTGTTCCCAGCCTAAGACTACAACCCGCTGTCCCGAGAGCCCACTGAGGAGGACCTTCAGTGTCTAAGGAACCGTCACCAGGGCAGGTTCAGTGGAATGTCATGTCTGCTTGAACCTGAGCCAGAACAACCACTACCCACCCTATCATCCTTGTCTGTACCGAACATTGTTAAAAAAAACAAGAGCATGCAGGCATCCTAGCTGGCATGGCGCTGTCGGTGAAGCAGCAGTAGACTATATCGCAGGCAACAGTTGGATAGCGCACCAACCCCAACTGCCACACCATGAGGAGTTGGAGGTTAATGGCAAGCAATTTTGAGGCGTGGTTAAGGCCTAGCGCATTTCTCCTTTGCTGCTAAAGGGTCCTCAAACCACAGTTGTTGTAGGGAGTGTTGTCTGTAAAGTGGGGCACAGATAACGAAGAGGAGGGCATCAAGGCATTCAAAATGGCTGTGCAGGAGTCAAGCGGTTTGGGATCCTGTGTGTCTCACCGGATGGTCTGGTAGGCACCACAGCAGTGGTGGAGGTCAAGTGGCCCTATGGTGCAAGTGACCTTACCATTGAAGAGGCAGTGAAGTCAAATAGTTTCTATATCAAAGAAGAAAGGTCTTACAGCCTCCATAAAGACCATCCTTACAGGCACCAGATCCAAGGTCAGCTCCACATCACTGGATGGGACACCTGCTTCTTTGTTGTGTGGAACACCAAAGCCTTGATCACCATCCCCATCCAGTGTGACGACCTCTGACAGACTCATATTTTTCCTCCTGTTAGCACTTGTTTTCAGGGAAACCAATGGTCCAAAAATATTCCACATAGTTTATACACACACTAGGCTCCCAGAATAGGCTATATTGCATACAAGTTTTGCTCAAAACAGTCAACTAAAGTAATGTAGTTTCTAAAGAAAATGATTTCTTACCTCCTGAAGGCCCCAGTCATCCCTGCCTGTACCTGACATTGTTGAAAAACAGGTGAACAATGAATAAAGACCATACACAAACAATAGGCTCCAAGAATAGGATAAATTGCATTCAAGTTTTACTCAAATCAGCCAACTAAAGTAATGTAGTTAACTTTGGGAAAGGCGTGCCACTAGCGGGACACCTCGACAACATCCGTAGAAATTGCAGAGCGTGAAATTCAAACTACAGTATTATAAATATTTAACTTTCATAAAATCACAAGTGTAATACATCAAAATAAAGCTTATAACTTCTTGTTAATCCAGCCGCTGTGTCAGATTTCAAAAAGGCTTTACAGCGAAAGCAAACCATGCGATTATCTGAGGACAGCGCCCCGCATACAAAACCATGAAAAACATATTTCAATCATGCAGGTGCGACACGAAAGTCAAAAATAGCAATATAATAAATGCCTTACCTTTGATGATCTTCTTCTGTTGGCACTCCAAACGGTCTCTGTTACATCACAAATGGTCCTTTTTTTCGATAATGTCCTTTATATCCATAAAAACTCAGTTTAACTGGCGCGCTTCAGTCAAATATCCACCCAGTTTCACTCCATCAAAATGGATACAAAATGAATCCCAAACGTTACTAATAAACTTTTCCAAACAAGTCAAACAACATTTATAATCAAACCTTAGGTACCCTAATATGCAAATAAATGATACAATTTAAGACGGAGAATCGTTATTGTCTTCACCGGAGAAAAATACCAAAGAACGCGCTCTTCCACTACAGCCAAAATGGGAGCCACCTAGAAAAACTACAATTTCTGTCTCATTTCTCCAAAAACCAGCCTGAAACTCTTTCTAAAGACTGTTGACATCTAGTGGAAGCCCTAGGAACTGCAATCTGGTAGGCTGAAATTATATTTTTTGGGGGGGGATGGTTTGTCCTCGGGGTTTCGCCTGCCATATCAGTTCTGTTATACTCACAGACATAATTTTAACAGTTTTCGAAATTTTAGAGTGTGTTCTATCCCAATCTTTTTATATTATATGTATATCCTAGATTATGGGCTTGAGTAACAGGCAGTTTACTTTGGGCATGCTTTTCATCCGGACATCAAAATACTGCCCCCTATCCCAAACAACTTTTAATGTTAGTTCAATTACAAAGGCTGGTCTGAGTGCATTTCCTCAGTTTCATTCAGTAGTACAACATAATTCAAATGGCATTTTATCATGGGCACAGTGGGCAGTTATACAGTTGAAGTCAGAAGTTGACATAAACCTTAGCCAAATCAATTTAAACTCAGTTTTTCACAATTCCTGACATTTAATCCTTGTAAAACTGTCTTAGGTCAGTTACGATCACCAGTTTATTTTAAGAATGTGAAATGTCAGAATAATAGTAGAGAGAATGATTCATTTCAGCTTTTATTGCTTTCATCACATTCCCAGTGGGACAGAAGTTTAAATAAACTAAATTAGTATTTGGTAGCATTGCCTTTAAATTGTTTAACTTGGGTCAAATGTTTCAGGTAGCCTTCCACAATCTTCCCACAATAGATTGGGTGAATATTGGCCCAATCCTCCTGACAGAGCTGGTGTAACTGAGTCAGGATTGTAGGCCTCCTTGCTCGCACACGCTTTTTCAGTTCTGCCCACAAATTTTCTATGGGATTGAGGTCAGGGCTTTGTGATGGCCACTAAAATACCTTGACTTTGTTGTCCTTAAGCCATTTTGATAAAAATTTGGAAGTATGCTTGGGGTCATTGTCCAGTTGGAAGACCAATTTGCGACCAAGCTTTAACTTCCTCACTGATGTCTTGAGAATTTGCTTCAATATATCCACATAATTTCCCTACCTCATGATGCCATCTATTTTCTGAAGTGCACCAGTCCCTCCTGCATCAAAGCACCCCCACAACATGATGCTGCCACCCTCAGGCTTCACGTTTGGGATGGTGTTCTTCGCTTGCAAACCGTCCCTTTTTCTTCCAAACATAACGATGGTCATTATGGCCAAACAGTTCTATTTTTGTTTCATCAGACCAGAGGACATTTCGCCAAAAAGTACAATCTTTGTCCCCATGTGCAGTTGCAAACCATAGTCTGGCTTTTTTATAGTGGTTTGGGAGCAGTGCTGAGCTACCTTTCAGGTTATGTCGATATAGGACTTGTTTTACTGTGGATATAGGTACTTTTGTACCTGTTTCCTCCAGCATCTTCACAAGGTTCAACTGTATCTGTGATGTTTAAATGATGTCTTACACCCAGAGTCAGAGAAAGAGTTCATCACTTCCAGCAGATCTCCTTGCTGAGGGTGGTGTTGACCATGCACTGCTTCTAGTGCAGTGAGCCAGATGTTCCACATGTCACTCCTCATGTCTAAAACATGGGGGACAGAAAACAATGTTTTACACAATATTGTATCATATTTGGTGAGTTACTGACCTGTCCGTCCAGGAAACACATTGTTTATCATAACACAAACACACCTTGAACAATATGACAAGTGGTCCCTAAACACCCAATCCTCATGCCTCAATGTTTATTCTTGTTTCCCAATCAACAGTCTGGATCTGCCTCTTCTGTCATGGTGGATGAGCTACCTTGTCTGGTAAATACAGGGCCATTTCTCTTTACCAACAGAAGATGTTAGCTACAGACCCAAGTGTTATCAATGGGTTTCTGGTCCGCCCATCTGAAAGACAATACTTTAAAAAAAAAAAAAAACTTTTGCTAGCTAGATAAGTTGATTACAACAATGGTAACATCTATTTTAAAATACCATAACCCACAGACATGACTATAGTAACGGTAAAATAGACTGGGCCTTGGTCTATCTGCACATCTAAAATCATACTATGTGATTGGGACATTTCTTCTGGGATGGAGGAATTATCTGGAATTCTCAACTAGATGATCAGGACAGTCTAGGATACTATTTGCCTGAAGAGGTGAAGTATTGTGATGAGCTATACGACTGTACTTCTGATTCTAATTCTCAAGAGGAAAGTTAAAACCCTCAGCCGTGAGATCACTGAAGAGAACCAACCGTGACAGAGGGATCATCTAAAAGGGACAAACATGCAGGGACCTAACATAAGGGTTTGGGGCACTGGCCAGCAGACCACGATTTCTACATGCAGGTCCTAAATCTGTGGCGTGCGATGTTTGTAAAGACAACACTTCACTGCTGCGTCAGGCAAATTTTGCACATTGTCTACTAGTCCAGTCTGAAAAGTACTAGCCTTGGCTAGCTTAATTTCCATCCCTGCTGACATGTCTAACTGACTTCACATGTCATTTGATTAGTCAAGTACAACAGATGTACTCGTGGAACAATACCGTTTCTGTGTTTTGTATGAGGAAAACATTGAGCCCAAAAGTCCTTTGTGAGCTAGCGAGCCAACTTTAGCTAATGTAGCTAACTAGCCAAACAATGCTCCTAACTAGTTATCCAACCAGGCAATATTTAGCTAGCTAGCTAATTAATATTAGCTCAGCGTTTGTGTAGTCAGACTTTTCTAAGTGGTGACAGCTAGCAACCAACTATCATTGCCCTGGTGCTGGCATATCGTTAAAAAGGTCAAAACAGTCATTATGCTAGCCTCTGTTGGATTTCTTTGCATGGAAGGTATGGAAGGTACAGGTAACTACAGTTGGTAGTTGACTAGCACATTTTCAAAAGCACCTAGCTAAGCACAGATCTTTGACGAAAAACTATTGGAACCATTTCCAGGTTTTACCGCTAGGTTTTATGAGTATTATGAGTGTGGTACTCAAGAAAGCATTGGTGCAGAGCAAAGTCAAAGCGAATCTGTGTCTCAAGTTACTCTCACTCTTTAGGTAATGGTATCCTATTTTCTCTAGCTGTGGTCGCACACACTAAGCACATACAGTGCATTCTGAAAGCATTCAGCTCCCTTCCCTTTTTCCACATTTTGTTACGTAACAGCCTTATTTTAAAATGGATTCAATTTTTTTTTAATCGAATCGACGCACAATATCCCGTAAGGACCTAGCGAAAACAGGTTCAGGAATTTTTGCATTTTATTCAAAATAAAAACAGAAATACCTTATTTACCTAAGTATTCAGACCCTTTGCTATGAGAATCGAAACTGAGCTCAGGTGCATCGTGTTTCCATTGATCACTAGGGATTTTTATACAACTTTATTGGAGTCCACCTGTGGTAAATTCAATTGATTGGACATGATTTGTGAAGACACACACCTGTCTATATAAGGTCCGACAGCTGACAGTGCATGTCAGAGCAAAAACCAAGCCATGAGGTCAAAGGAACTGTCTGTAGAGCTCCCAGACAGGATTGTGTTGAGGCACAGATCTGGGGAAGGGTACCAAAACATTTCTGCAGCATTGAAGGTCCCCAAGAACACAGTGGCCTCCATCATTCTTAAATGGAAGAAGTTTGGATCCACCAAGACTCTTCCTAGAGCTGGCTTCCTGGCCAAACTGAGAAATCGGGGGAGAATGGCCTTGGTCAGGGAGGTGAATAAGATTCCTTTGGTCACTCTGACAGAGCTTCAGAGTTCCTAGATGGGAAAACTTTCCAGACGGACAACTATCTCTGCAGCACATCACCAATCAGGCCTTTATGGTAGAGTGGCCAGACGGAAGCCACTCCTCAGTAAAAGACACACGACAGCCTACTTGAAGTTTGCCAAAAGGCACCTTAAGGACTCTCAGACCATGAGAAACAAGATTCTCTGGTCTGATGAAACCAAGATTGAACTCTTTGGCCTGAATGCCAAGCGTCACATCTGGAGGAAACCTGGCACCATCCCTACGGTGAAGCATGGTGGTGGCAGCATCATGCTGTGGGGATGTTTCTTAGCTGCAGGAACTGTCAGGATCGAGGGAAAGAAAAACAGAGCAAAGTACAGAGAGATCCTTGATGAAAACCTGTTCCAGAGTGCTCAAGACCTCAGACTAGGGTGAAGATTCACCTTCCAACAGAACAACGACCCTAAGCACACTGCCAAGACAACGCAGGAGTGTCTCTGAATGTCCTTGAGTGGTCCAGCCAGAGCCCGGACTTGAACCCCTCTCCAAACATCTCTGGAGAGACCCGAAAATAACTGTGCAGTGACGTTCACATCCAACAGAGATGTGACAGAGCTTGAGAGGAACTGCGGAGAAGAATGAGAGAAACTCCCCAAATACAGGTTTGACAAGCTTGTACCGTCATATCCAAGAAGACTCAAGACTGTGAGTAAAGGGTCACATTTCGGTTTCATATTTTTACACAGTTGCAAAAATGTCTAAAAGCCTGTTTTTTCTTTGTCATTATGGGGTATTGCGTGTAGATTGATAAGGGGAAAAAACTATTTAATACATTTTAGAATAAGGCTGTAACGTAACAAAGTACTGAGTAAAGGGTCATATTTAGTTTGTTTTATTAACACATTTCCAAAAATGTCTAAAACCTGTTTTTGCTTTGTCATTATGGGGTATTGTGTGTAGATTGATAAGGGGAAAAAATGATTTAATACATTTTATAATAAGGCTGTAATGTAACTAAATGTCGAAAATTCAAGGGGTCTGAATACTTTCTGAATGCCCTGTACATTTACATTTACATTTAAGTCATTTAGCAGACGCTCTTATCCAGAGCGACTTACAAATTGGTGCATTCACCTTAGGAAGGTAGATAGTTAGGTAGGTAGGTAGGTAGGTAGGTAGGTAGGTAGGTAGGTAGGTAGGTAGGTAGGTAGGTAGGTAGGTGGGTGGGTGGGTAGGTGGTGGGTGGGTGGGAAGGTGGATGGTTAGGTAGGTAGGTAGGGTGAGGTAGGCAGGTGGGTAGGTGCAGGTGGGTGCGTGGGTGGGAGGGTAGATAGTTAGGTGGGTAGGAAGGTGGATAGGTGGGTGGGTGGGTGGGTGGGTGGGTGGGTGGGTGGGTGGGTGGGTGGGTGGGTGGGTGGGTGGGTGGGTGGGTGGGTGGGTGGGTGGGTGGGTGGTGGGTGGGTGGTGGCAGGCAGGCAGGTGGGTGGGTGGGTGGGTGGGTGGGTGGGTGGTGGGGTAGGTAGGGTAGGTGGGTAGGTAGGGTAGGGTACGTAGGTGGTAGGTAGGTGCGTAGGTAGGTAGGTAGGTAGGTAGGTAGGTAGGTAGGTAGCTAGGTAGCTAGGTACATAGGTAGGGAAAACATGTCCATGTCTCCGAACTGTCTGTCCTTCTCCAAAGGAAGTGTCCATCTGGAGGTCAGTCTGACCAGAGACAGACAGGTTGTCTTCTCCTCGTTGGGAGGGACATACAGGACATGAGGATCTCTTGGCCGTCTACCGTGTTGTCACCATTCATCCCACAGTTCGGCGTTTCTTAAATTAGGCAGGACGCTGTACACACTAGCATGCCACTGATATGGTATATACAAGTTTTGATGAGGTAAATACCCTCAAGATATCACCGAATTTACAGAAGAGACTTCACCGTCCTGCCATGTAATCCAAAAAAGGCTTGGCAAAATTATGTTATTTTAGGGTTTAATTTTGTTAATCCCCTCTTGTTTTCCAAAGCGATTGTTTATTTCGGGAAATTAGCATCTGTGTGTGGGTTTCCCACTCTTAATGATTTCCCTTGCCTTTAAACAGCAGGAAACTCATCCCATTGAAATAACACAGCGCAACCTGGAGAAAAATAAGTGGATATTGAAATTGAAAAGCATGAAATTAATATTTACATTGAGAAGGCAGGAGACAGGGATTTGCTCAGTGGCACAGATGAAGTGCTTTATAGGGGAGATGGGAAATGTGGAAATGGTGAGGAAGGTGAGGGGTGGTACCATGCCACATGCTGAGAGACACCACTTCTGTTGACGAGTCAGGCTGAGGTGGACTGGAGTGAGTGGATAAAAGGCAAAGAGGGGTGGACAAGGAGGAGTGCTTGAGCAAGAGTGGCTTGTTTTCAAAGACTCAGTTTACAATGAGCATGTAAATTACTCTAAAAACTGAAACATGCTGGAACATATTTGTCTGAAATATTTTGAAACCAATATTCAAATATATCTCTCTTAGAGACAAGACTGTTGGTCTTCTGACAGAAACACTGCGATAGTTTGATCTGTTCAGTGGAGGTTTTCTCAGAAGAATCGATTAAAAACACTTTCTCCTTTGTCCCCTCTGTCCGCAGCAGAATTAACATGCAAGAAGAAATTAATTATGCACTGCCATCATTAACTTTTTTGCTTCTAATTACTACAATTTCAGGCTTGAGGAAATTTAGATAGGCCAATTTGAGGAGAGGTTAATGGGTTCTTATTATGGGCTAGATTTCTCATTGCTGTGGCGACTGTGACAACAACACTGGGATGAACAGACAGACCACTTCTCTGGAGACAAAGGGAAACTGTTTCACTGAAAATCCCTCTGAAGATCACAACATTATTTTTCTTCTAAAACTATTCCAAAACGTCATTCCAAAAACTTTAAGCCATGTTGAATGATTTGGAACATTGGGCAAAAGAATAGGACTAAAAGTTTTGATGCAACATCATCTCACAAACTCAAGTGGATTCTAGACGTTTGTACTGCCTTAAAAGTAAAATTGAATACAAAACAGCTGCTGCTACATTTACATAGCAAATATATCACTAGTAGGTACCAGCCATGGTCTGACTGTTAACAAAACTGACCTTCTGTTCTGGCAGCAGAGGATTTCTGTCTTATTTATTTATTTGCTGGCTTAGACTTTGAGGCTCACCGGAGCGCAAAATTGCTGTGCAAAGATATATTATTCACAACATGACAGAGTTATTCTCTCCATAGAAACTGGCCCCCATTTTCTGTAGTTAATGCAATTACCAGACAAGGTCAACAATAGAGACAGTATGTGTGTGTGAACGTGTGAAATCGAGGGATTGAAAAGACACGAAGAGGCAGAAATGTTGTGATAATGAAGAGAGAGAAGGGACAGATGGTGTTGGAAAGAGAGAAAGAATGAGAGGTGCATAAGAAGTGGATGAGTGGGGGGGAAAAATGTATGTAAAGAATAATGATAGTGGGGAAAGGGGTTGACAGACTAGGACTTTGAGTGAGGCCATTCTGACCATGTTGCACTGCAGATCCAAGCAAGGCTGCATTTTTTTTTGACCCACAATCACAAAATAACATCATCCTGGAGTTGGGAGTGTTTTCCAGTTCAGGGTTTACAAGCTAGTTTAGCAGACAGTGAGGATTTCAAGAGAGGCATCTGTCGTCTCAAATGTAGGCAGTGAGGCTTTGATCGCACGGTGAAGGATACAACTTTTTTGTTGTTGTTGAAATAACTACTTTGATTTGAAAAGTTCCTTTAAAGGTATTAGACGTGAGCAGATGAAAGTGTACCTTGATTCAGCTCTTTAAAAAAAACATAATAGATAGTATAACAACCTTGATTTACTGCTTTGCTCTATGAACATGAGAACCACAATAGAGCACTAAAATTCCCTCGTCGGTATTCTGAGTAATCAGAAGGTCATTCAAAAGCCTCTGAAATATACAAGTAACCCCCTTGCCTCGGGCATACACCAATAGTTGTACAATGCTTTAATGACTCGGTGATTGTCAGTGAAATACCAACGAACATATCTTTTCTGTCTGTGAGAATATGACTCAGAGGTAGAAATGCAACTGAATGGCTCTGTGATGTCCGGGATGGCCACGCTACCAACGAAGGTCAGAAGACTGGACAGGTCTGTACAAATCTGGCATTTTATGCCTTATCTCTTTCCTCGATATCCCCACCTCCCAACTCGCCCACAAACATATCCACCTCCTCTCCATCCGTTTTTCTCCCCTCGTCGCGCAACATTATCTGTGATGGTCTGTCTGTCTGGTCAGCTAAGCCGTAAAGTCTTGAGGAGCTTGCATGGATTCGACAGGAGCCGCGGCGACATTTCAGGTCCGACTGTTTTTCCATTAATGTTCCCCTGATGGGACTGAGCCAGGGTTATTCTCCTCTAGCAACTCACTGAAGCACAATAAAACACACACAAACACACCACAAAGCACTGAAACGCACTGCAACCAAATGAAACATACTAAAACCCCACTGCAAAACACTGAAACACACTTAAGCACACTATTACACTCTGAAACACACTGCAAAACAGTGAACCATTACAAAATACTGAAACAAACCGAAACCCAATGCTACTCTCTGAAACACACCGAAGCACTTTGAAACACAATGAATCACACTCCTACACTTTGAAACACAATGAATCACACTCCTACACTTTGAAACACAATGAAAATCACTGCAAATCCTGTATCACTGAAAAACATTAGCTTGAGGAAAAGAGTCAATATGTGACTTTTTTGTTCAAGCTAAAATCGTCAGAATCTGACATTCAAAGTTGATTTTAAATGTCAATTTTGGCTACAAAAATTATGACATTAAGCTGGAACTGCACTAGATCATAATGAACTTCACTGATAACAACAGCAACAGTATAATGAGTTGGTTCCTCATAATTAGTTGTACACTTTTTTCTCTTTCTCCCTCTCTCCACATCTCACTTCCTCCACTTCACCCCTCCTTTACCTTGTCTTGCCCCCACTATTGTATCCCTTTATCTTTAATTTTCTCTCTCCCCTCCCCCTTTTTTCTCTGCTAAACCTGGATAAGCCTACATGACGACCAGAGAAAGAGGGAGACAGTGTGAGGGAGTGAGAGAAAGATCATGAAAAAGTGGTAGAGCTGCTCAGAGAGCAAGTGAGAAAAAGAGAGGCATGAGAGAGACCTGGAATTATGGTGAAAGAGGGGCAGATATCTAATAGTTAAAGATCGGGGAAAGGAGACAGGGAGGGAAATGTATCTGCTCACCAACCGTTCATTTTCCAATCCGTACCCATCATATCGGCTCAATCTCCCTCCATTATGGGCCAGATGTCTCCCCCGGCCTGTGAAGTGCTGGTATCAAGCCGTCATCTCTCCCTGCGCGGCTTTCATTTACCTCAGTCGCAGCAGATTCACAAGGAAATGACTGGAGACACAGAGGAGAACTTTCTGTTCCATGTGCCCTCAGCACTGAGAAAACTCTCCTCTCTTCCATGTACCCGTTCCCTGACAATCTAGGTGACCATCTTTCCTCTATGCCGTAATTGCAGTCAGGCTTTGACCTCTGTGAATTCAGAAAGATCTCAGTGGGGCAGCCGTTGCGATCCATCACAATTCTGATGTATTCTTAGAGTATTTTTCCAACATATACAATTCTGTGCATGAAGTTAAGTGATTTCCTATGAACTCCAGACAAAGGTGATGATAAAAGTGGGTAAGCCAAGTCGGAAAGCACATATCAAAATGTCTGCCTCTCTGAAGAAGAAAGGCTCAGTCAGTTTTATTCAGTGTTTAAATCAAGGGAATAGTTTTCATCCCCATTGTTTCTTACATCTTTACACATCTTTAATCATACTGGGGTGGTGTTTTCTTACTTACTCAACAGCATATTCAGATATAGCATTTGTCATACAGTACCACTGCCCAAGGCCGGCTGCAGGCATAAGTGACAAAAAAGAGTTTCACACTATTGGCCTGAATGCATGTTAACTAGCAGGGTAATTGTTGCCCATGAAAGGAAGTTAGGCTAGCAAGCAAGCATTTTAGCAAGTTAGCCTAGGACAACAAAAACTAAAAGTGTGTACTGTAGGACAGAGGATGGCATTGGTGTTTCTCTACAAGTAGGGTGAGTGAACATGTTTTTTCTATTTACACACACACACACACACACACACACACACACACACACGAGAAATCAGTACCATGGCCAGTCACATAATATTTAGCTTACTTTGATTGGACTAAATTGTTTTTGGAATCTTTTAGTTGTCACTATATTAGACTAAGCATAGGTGATTTGATGATTTTGAAATGTTGAAGTTGAAAATGTGCTGGAAATAGTGGAGCTCCTGTTTTCTTTGCGACTTGCGGTAACTCTCTGTGGTTCTAAATCAATAGTTGTTAAGTAATCTGAAAATGTTGATAGCATTAACTTGCTTGACCGTGCTGTAGGTCATATAAACTGTTTGTTACATGCAATGTGCTTTGTGGATTCCACCGGACAGATGTTGCTCTCCGGTTTTGTGATGAAACAAAGGTGTGGTTGAATTTATTCGTCCACTGTGTCTACTTGTTGTTTTGGCTTTAGGCCTATATATCATGGTGGCAAGACATATGAACTAACAGGTTATAGAGCAAACAATGCAATTATCACAACACATAGGTTGCAATATGGATTTTTTCCCAGGGATTTTGCCCTCGCACCGCTACTGCCCCTGCATCACAATGGGACTCAATACGCTATTAGCGTCCGTTGCTATATCAACGGTGTGGTGAGCTAATGCATCACATTTTGAAGATCCTTACAGCCAAAATGACATTATTTTCATCACCGCTGTGAACAAAGCTGATTTCCCCGACAAACTTGCCGCTTAAAATAGTTTCTTTTAGCTAATAAGATGAAAACATGAACACATTGATGTCCCTTACCTTACAGATCACAAAGTCCGCTAATTCCCACTTCATTCATATGGAAATCCATTTGATTCATACACTGGCTTGTCTGGTTGGCATGTTTTTACTTTTAGCTTTTCTCCCATTGTCTTGTATACACTGATATAATATTATTTCAGTAGTCCTCTATTATGATTATTTATTTTCTATCTCGCAAAGCTCATTAGTACACCCTTGTGGTTGAATATACTGTATACTGCCTGTCACTTGTTCTCAACAGGCAGCCAGTCTGAGAACGGAGACTCGAAGAGGGACACTGCGAAGTCCAGGCACTGCTGCTCTCTTTGTTCGGAGTGTTTGCAGTGCTAGTGTTTGTTGTGTATCTCACATATTATATGCCCAGTACGGCAAGCAAAATGTTCGAAGCAGATAATGACAACATGACAGCTGTAGATTCAATGAAAAGTTGGAGGGTGGTTAGGACATCAGGTGGATCCACGTCTGGGTGTTAGACAGAACCCATAGGTCTTGGAGAACAGGAGCGGAATAACGGAATAGGGGAGGAGACAGAGACGTAAACCAGCAAGCACACAGGTTACAGGTAGATCGGGTATGTAAAGATACAGTTATTGATTGATTTAAGTTAAATGTTTGAACATCCATGCAATAATGTTAATGGAAGACATAGAAGCAGAAAAAAGGATACCGGTCTGTAATTTTTAGCATCAGAGGGGTTGATGAGAGCGGTAAGGAATGGGAGGAGGTCTCCACTAGATGCAGGATTTTGTCTGGAGTGAGGGTAGAGAAATAATTAAAGGATGAGGTAAGAGGCTAAATCAAGAGACAGAAGGTGCTGCTGCTAGTTCTTCCTGTCGACAGGCAGCCAGTCTCGGAAGCGGGACTTGAATTTTGCTCAAAATGGTCGTCATCTTGTCTCCTCGCCTCTGTCTTGGAACATGGCAGAACCCCTGGAGATCATAAGCAGAGTAAAGGGGAGAGGAGAGAAGGCTGTTTTTTATTATTTTTATTATTATTTTATTAGGATCCCCATTAATAACCGATGCCAATGGTGACAGCTAGTTTTACTGGGGTCCAACACATAACAAAAAATACATTACAGACAGAAATACTTTACAATTTACATACATTTAAAAACATTGTGTGTGCGCGTGTATGTATGGATCTATAATTTACACATACATGTCAATATATACACACAAAAAGTAGGTCACATTAGTGTTTCTTATAAAAACAAGAAGTGGTGCAGTCAATCTTTCCTCATCTCTTAGCCAAGAGAGACTGGCATGCATAGTATTGATATGAGCCCTTTTATTACAATGAAGAGCAAAATGTGCCACTCTATTCTGGGACAGCTGCAGCGTAAACTAGGTCATTCTTTGCAGCATTTGACCATTATGACTAGACAATAATCAAGACTAAATCAAATTAGAGAATGCAGGACTTGGTTGAGTGTGGTGTCAAAAAAACTGTGCATCTCTTTATCACGGACAGACCGCTCCCCATCTTTACAATCATCAAATCAATATGTTTATGCAATCTAAGGTAACAGCAAGGGATTTTGTCTCCTTAACTTGCACAACAGTTACACCATTCATTAACAGATTGAGCTTAAGTTTTGAGAACTTAGGGAATGATTTGTCCCAAATACAATGCTCCTAGTTTTAAAGATATTCAGGACCAGTTTATTACTGGCCACCAATTCTAAAACTGACTGCAACTCTTTGTTTAGAGTGATTTCACTAGCTGTGGGTGCTGACGCGTATATGGTGGAATCATCAGCATACATGGCACACAGGGCTTGTTTACTGCCAGTGGCAGGTCATTGGTTAAAACATAAAAGAGTAGAGGGCCAAGAGAGCTGCCCTGCATTACACCACAATTTGCATGTTTAACATAAGAGAAGTGTCCATTAAAGAAAACCCTCTGTGTTCTATTGGATAGCTCTAAATTCACAAGGTTGATGGATTAGGTTTCACACCAATGACCACACAACCAGCCAAATATAATTTGACAGAAAACAAATGTGAATTGTTGCATCTCGTTGTGTTGTCCTCTGGTGGCTAGCTAGCTATCTAAAAATGGTCCCTTTCCTAAATTAGCCATGGATGGAGATAGGGATTTGGACTTGTGGTTTTACTTAATACTCCATACTGGCCAACGATTATAAAGGTGATTCTGATCCAACCATAAATTCATACACTGTGCCTCTGGCCTGAGAGTATGGAGGCTGAAAAGCCATGACACAAACGTTTGTTCAACAACAGTTTATGATCAATCGTATCAAAGGCTGCACTGCAATCTAACAGTACAGCTCCCACAATATTCTTCAACCAATCATCTGTCATTTGTGTTAGTGCAGTACATGTTGAGTGCCCTTCTCTGTAAGCATGCTGAAAGTCTGTTGTTAATTTGTTTACAGAGAAATAGCACTGTATTTGTTCAAACACAACATTTTCCAACAGTTTCCTAAGAGCTGGCAGCAAGCTGATAGGTCGGCTGTTAGAACCAGTAAAGACCGCTTTACCATTTTTGGGTAGCGGAATGAATTTGGCTTCCCTTCAGGCCTGAGGACAAACACTTTCCTCTAGGCTGAGATTAAAGATATGACAGATAGGAGTGGCTATAGAGTCAGCTACCATCCTCAGTAGCTTTCCATCTAAGTTGTCAATACCAGTAGGTTTGTCATTATTGATAGATAACAATAATTTTCCACCTCTCCCACACTTACTTTACAAAATTCAAACATACAATGCTTTTCTTTCATTATTTGTTTTTTTTATGCATGAATATGATGGCTCACTGTCCGTTCTTGGCATGTTCTGCCAAGTTTGCCCACTTTGCCAATGAAGTGATCATTAAAATAATTGGCATCATCAAATGGTTTTGTGATGAATAAACCATCTGATTCAATGAAAGATGGAGTTAAATTTGTCTTTCTGCCCATCATTTCATTTAAAGTACTCCTTGGCTTCATAATACAGTTTCTTCTTCTTTTTGTTGAGTTTAGTCCCATAATTTCTCAATTTGCAGTAAGCCAGCTAGTCAGATGTGCAGCCAGGCTTATTAGCCACTCCTTTTGCCTCTCTTTCAACCATACAGTTTGTAAATTCCTCATCAATCCAAGGAGCATTAACATATCTAACAGACAGTTTCTTAACAGGTGCATGTTTATCAATAATTGGAAGAAGCAATTTCATAAATTCATCAAGTGCAGCATTTGGATGCTTCTTATTATTCACATCAGACCAACAAATATATTTGACATCATCCACATAAGAGTCACAGCAAAATATTTTGTATGATCTCTTATACACTATTTTAGGCCCAGGTTTTGGAACCTTGGCTTTCCTGGATATAGCCACTATATTGAGATCACTGAATCCAATGGGTACAAATACAGATTTAGAACAAAGTTCTACAGTATTAGTAATATGATCAATATGTGAATGATATAGTTCCTGTAGTGTTTCTAAAGACCCTGGTAGGTTGATTAAAGGCACAGTCAACTTAGTGTATGTAAACTTCTGACCCACTGGAATTGTGATACAGAATTGTGATATAAGTGAAATAATCTGTCTGTAATCAATTGTTGGAAAGATTACTTGTGTCATGCACAAAGTAGATGTCCTAACCGACTTGCCAAAACTATAGTTTGTTAACAAGAAATGTGTGGAGTGGTTGAAAAACGAGTTTTAATGACTCCAACCTAACTTCCGACTTCAACTGTATGTATGTATGTATGTATGTATGTATGTATATACATATACATAGTGTCCATGATGGACAGTGTGTAGATATACTGAATATTCTATCTGTAAAATATGTAGAATAGAATAGTATATACAGTGGGGCAAAAAAGTATTTAGTCAGCCACCAATTGTGCAAGTTCTCCCACTTAAAAAGATGAGAGAAGCCTGTAATTTTCATCATAGGTACACTTCAACTATGACAGACAAAATGAGAAAAAAAATCCAGAAAATCACATTGTAGGATTTTTTATGAATTTATTTGCAAATTATGTTGGAAAATAAGTATTTGGTCACCTAAAAACAAGCAAGATTTCTGGCAGACCTGTAACTTCTTCTTTAAGAGGCTCCTCTGTCCTCCACTCGTTACCTGTATTAATGGCACCTGTTTGAACTTGTTATCAGTATAAAAGACAGCTGTCCACAACCTCAAACAGTCACACTCCAAACTCCACTATGGCCTAGACAAAAGAGCTGTCAAAGGACACCAGAAACAAAATTGTAGACCTGCACCAGGCTGGGAAGACTGAATCTGCAATAGGTAAGCAGCTTGGTTTGAAGAAATCAACTGTGGGAGCAATTGTTAGGAAATGGAAGACATACAAGACCACCGATAATCTCCCTCGATCTGGGGCTCCACGCAAGATCTCACCCCGTGGGGTCAAAATGATCACAAGAACGGTGAGCAAAAATCCCAGAACCTACCATCAGTAACACACTATGCCGCCAGGGACTCAAATCCTGCAGTGCCAGACGTGTCCCTCTGCTTAAGCCAGTACATGTCCAGGCCGTCTGAAGTTTTCTAGAGAGCATTTGGATGATCCAGAAGAAGATTGGGAGAATGTCATATGGTGGTCAGATGAAACCCAAATATAATTTTTGGGTAAAAACTCAACTCGTCGTGTTTGGAGGACAAAGAATGCTGAGTTGCATCCAAAGAACACCATACATACTGTGAAGCATGGGGGTGGAAACATCATGCTTTGGGGCTGTCTGCAAAGGGACCAGGACGACTGATCCGTGTAAAGGAAAGAATGAATGGGGCCATGTATCGTGAGATTTTGAGTGAAAACCTCCTTCCATAAGCAAGGGCATTGAAGATGAAACGTGGCTGGGTCTTTCAGCATGACAATGATCCCAAACACACTGCCCGGGCAACGAAGGAGTGGCTTCGTAAGAAGCATTTCAAGGTCCTGGAGTGGCCTAGTCAGTCTCCAGATCTGAACCCCATAGAAAATCTTTGGAGGGAGTTGAAAGTCCGTGTTGCCCAGCAACAGCCCCAAAACATCACTGCTCCAGAGGAGATCTGCATGGAGGAATGGGCCAAAATACCAGCAACAGTGTGTGAAAACCTTGTGAAGACTTCTGTCATTGCCAACAAAGGGTATATTAAGTATTGAGATAAACTTTTGTTATTGACCAAATACTTATTTTCCACCATGCAAATAAATTCATTAAAAATCCTATAATGTGATTTTCTGGAAAAGAAATCTCATTTTGTCTGTCATATTTGAAGTGTACCTATGATGAAAATTACAGGCCTCTCTCATCTTTTTAAGTGGGAGAACTTGCACAATTGGTGGCTGACTAAATACTTTTTTGCCCCACTGTATACAGCAATAGTTGAATAGGATGATATTGACTAGAATATAGTATATACATATGAAATGAGTAACACTGTATGTAAACATTATTAAAGTGACCAGTGTTCCATTATTAAAGTGACCAGTGATTCCATGTCTTTGTACATAGGGCAGCATCCTCTAAGGTGCAGGGTTGAGTAACCGGGTGGTAGCTGGCTAGTGACAGTGACTGATGGTCTTGAGACAGAATCTGTTTTTCAGTCTCTCGGTCCCAGCTTTGATGCACCTGTACTGACCTCGCTTTCTGGATTATAGCAGGGTGAACAGGCTATGGCACGAGTGGTTGATGTGGTTGATGATATTTTTGTCCTTCCTGTGACATCGGATGCTGTAGAGGGAGCCCCGCGGTTGCGGGTGGTGCAGTTGCCGTACCAGGCGGTGATACTGCCCGAAAGGATGCTCTCAATGGTCCATCTGTAAAAGTGTGTGAGGGTCTTAGGGGCCAAGCCAAACTTCTTCAGCCTCCTGTGTGGGGGGACCATTTTAGATTGTCAGTGATGTGTACGCCAAGGAACCTGAAGCTTGATGATTGAGTTGGAGGCGTGCGTGGCCACGCAGTCGTAGGTGAACAGGGAGTACAGGAGTACACCAGTAGCACAGGGCCCCGAGCTTCATGATGAGCTTGGAGGGTACTATGGTGTTGAAGGCTGAGCTGTAGTCAATGAATAGGATTCTTACATAGGTATTCATCTTGTTCAGATGCAGTGCAATGGCGATTGCATCGTCTGTGGATCTATTGGGGCAGTATGCAAATTGAAGTGGGTGTAGGGTGTCAGGTAAGATGGAAGTAATATGATCCGTAACTAGCCTTTCAAAGAACTTCATGATATTAATTTACTTCAGTTGCCTTTGCTTTCTTGGGTACTGGAGCAATGGTGAACAACTTGAAGCAAGTGGGGACAGCAGACTGGGATAGGGAGATATTGAATATGTCTGTAAACACTCCAGCCAGCTGGTCTGCGCATGCTCTGAGGACACGGCTAGGGATGCCGTCTGAGGGTTAACATGCTTGAATGTTTTACTCATGTTGGCCACCAAGAACGAGAGTCCTCGGGAGAGGCCCACGACGGTGGCACTGTGTTATCCTCAAAGCGGGCATAAAAGGTTTTTAATCTGTGATTGTCTGTTGTCCCTTGCACATACGTCTCATGTCTGAGAGCTTGAATTGCGACTCCACTCTGTCTCTGTACTGATGTTTTACCTGGTTGATTGCCTTACGGAGGGGATAACTGCACTGTTTGTATTCAACCATATGCCCAGTCACCTTTATCATGGTTAAATGCAGTGGTTCGCGCTTTCAGTTTTGTGTGAATGCTGCCATCTTTCCATGGTTTTTGGTTTGGGTATGTTTTAATAGTCACAATGGCAAAAATGTCCCCTATACACTTACTGATGAACTCCGTCACTGTGTTAGTGTATGTTAATGTTGGGGCTAGGGGGCACAAGGAGTTCCCTAAAGGGAACACCCCCTCCCATTCAGCTGGAAAAAATATTATTTCGAAATATTTCACTTTCACACATTAACAAGTCCAATACAGCAAATGAAATGATTCTTGTTAATCTACCCATCGTGTTCGATTTTTAAAATGTTTTACAGCGAAAACACAACATATATTTATGTTAGATGACCACCAAATTCAAAAACACACACCAGCGATTTTTCACAGTCACAAAAGCATAAATATAGATAAAATGAATCACTAACCTTTGATTATCTCCATCAGATGACACTCATAGGACATCATGTTATACATTTATTGTGTTTTTTGTTCGATAATGTGCATATATATATATATATATATATATATATATATATATATAAAATCTCAGTTTACATTGGTGCGTTATGTGCAGTAATGTTTTGATTCCAAAACATCTGGTGATTTTGCAGAAATACTCATAATAAACATTGATAAAAGATGCAAGTGTTATTCACAGAATTAAAGATAAATGTATCCTCTATGCAACCACTCTGTCAGATTTTTTAAAAAACTTTACGGAAAAATAATAATCTGAGAATGGCGCTCAGAACCCAAAGAAATAGCCGCCATTTTGGCGTCAACAGAAGCTACAAAAAACACTATAAATATTCACTTACCTTTAAATATCTTCATCAGAAGGCAGTTCCAGGAATCCCAGTTCGACAATAAATAACTGATTTGTTCCGTAAAGTTCCAAAAAGCCCATAATTTAGTCACTTGTTGTTAGCTTGTTCCTCCAGACCGAAACTCAAAAAGTTCCGTTACAGGTCGTAGAAACAAGTCAAATGATGTATGCAATCCATATTTAGGATGTTTTAAACATTAATCAGCAATAAGGTTCCAACCGGAGAATTTCATTGTCTGAAGAAAAGCATAGGAACGGGAGGACACTCTCTCATGACCGCGCGCAATGAGACCGAGGCTTTCTGCCAGACCACCCACTCAAAGAGCTATTATGAGCCCCACCTTTACAGTAGAATCATACAACCAGAATCTAAAGACGGTGACATCTTGTGGAAGCCCTAGGAAGTGCATGCTCATCCATATCTAAGATGGCCATCCAATGGCACTGTTTTCTAAATTAAGTTCTCACTTCCTGTTTGGATTTCTTCTCAGGTTTTTGTCTGCCATATGAGTTCTGTTATACTCACAGACATAATTCAAACAGTTTTAGAAACTTCAGAGTGTTTTCTATCCACCGGTAATAATAATATGCATATATTCCCATCTGGGAAAAAGTAGGAGGCCGTTTACTCTGGGCACGCCTTTCATCCAAAAGTGAAAATGCTGCCCCCTAGCCTCAACAGGTTTTAATCTCAGAGGCAACCCGAAACATAACCCAGTCCGCGTGATCAAAACAATCTTGAAGCATGAATTCCGATTGATCAGACCAGCGTTGAATAGACCTTAGCACAGGTACTGCCTGTTTGAGTTTCTGTCTATAGGAAGGGAGGAGCAGAATGGAGTCGTGATCTGATTTTCCGAAGTGAGGGCAGGGAAGGACCTTGTAGTCATCCTGGAAGGGAGAGTAACAATGGTCAAGAGTTTTTTGAAGTGTGAGTACAACAGGCAATGTGTTGATAGAATTTCAGCAGCATTTTCCTCATATGCTCATATTTTCCTGCACAAAGTCCAGTGTAGTTCCTTAACGGCCGTCGTGGTATCGGCATTTGATTGTGAGGTTTTCTAGGACGGGTGAACAAAAGGACATAAGTTCCTATACATTATCAAAATCACACCACGAGTAGTTAATCATGAAACATACACAACTGCCTTTATTCTTCCTGGATACCTCTTTATTCCTTTATTACTCAGAACCTAGATGGCTATATGGACGGGGACAGTATATCCCAAGACAGCCATGAGAATGTGAATGTTACATGATTACAGTCCCTGATCTCTCTCTGGAAGGAGATCCTCACCCTGAGCTCGTCTACTTTATTGTCCAGGAACTGAACAGTAGCGAGTAATATACTCAGAAGCGGTAGATGGTGTGCACACCTCCTGAGTAGGACTAGAAGACCACTCGGAATACCTCTTCTCTGCTGGCGGCGTCTTAGAGCAGCCTCTAGGACAAGTTCAATTGCCTTGGGGTTACGAACAAAGGATAAAATCCGGGAAAGTTGTATTTCTGGTCGAAATGCTGGTGAGTTACCTCCACTCTGATATCCAAAACATATGTCCAGCTGTATGTAATAACACACAACAACAAAAAACGTTTTGGGCTAATAATGTAAGAAATAACACAAAAACATACACAGTACCAGTCAAATGTTTGGACACAATTACTCATTCACGGGTTTTTCTTTATTTTTACTATTTTCTACATTGTAGAATAATATTGAAGACGCTCAGTGTCCAAAGTGCATGCTCTTCAACAAATCGCTGCCCGCACCTGCACGCTCGTCCAGCATCACTCCTCTGGACAGTTATGACTTAGAATATGTGGACAATTACAAATACCTAGGTGTTTGGTTAGACTGTAAACTCTCCTTCCAGACTCACAATAAGCATCTCCAATCCAAATTTAAATCTAGAATCGGCTTCCTATTTCGCAACAAAGCATCCTTCACTCATGCTGCCAGTCAGTTTTACGAGGGTATCTTACCGATCCTTGACTTCGGCGATGTAATTTATAAAATAGCCTACAACACTCTACTCGGCAAATTGGATGTAGTCTATCACAGTGCCATCCGTTTTGTCACCAAAGCCCCATATACTACTCACCACTGCGACCTGTATGCTCTCGTTGGTTGGCCCTCACTTCATATTCGTCGCCAAACCCACTGGCTCCAGGTCATCTATAAGTCTTTGCTAGGTAAAGCCCCGCCTTATCTCAGCTCACTGGTCACCATAGCAGCACCCACCCATAGCACGTGCTCCAGCAGGTATATTTCACTGGTCACCCCCAAAGCCTATTCCTCCTTCGGCCGCCTTTCCTTCCAGTTCTCTGATGCCAATGACTGGAACGAATTGCAAAAATCACTGAAGCTGGAGACTCACATCTCCCTCACTAACTTTAAGCATCAGCTGTCAGAGCAGCTCACAGATCATTGCACCTGTACACAGCCCATCTGTATATAGCCCACCCAACTACCTCATCCCCATATTGTTATTTTGGTTGCTGCTGCTCCTTTGCACCCCAGTATCTCTACTTGCATATTCATCTTCTGCACATCTATCACTCCAGGGTTTAATTGCTCAATTGTAATTATTTCGCCACTATGGCCTATTTATTGCCTTACCTCCCTAATCTTACTACATTTGCACACACTGTATATAGATTTTTATATTGTGTTATTGACTGTACGTGTGTTTATCCCATGTGTAACTCTGTGTTGTTTGTGTCACACTGCTTTGCTTTATCTTGGCCAGGTCGCAGTTGTAAATGAGAACTTGTTCTCAACTGGACGACCTGGTTAAATAACTGACCTGACCTAAAACAGGTTATTTTTACTAGGATTAAATGTCAGGAATTGGAAAAATAAAACTAAGTTTAAATGTATTTGGCTAAGGTGTACGTATGTAAACTTCCGACTTCAACTGTATGTGGCAGGGTCTACAGTCAATCACAGATTACAAAAAGAAAACCAGCCCTGTCACGCACCCCAATGTCTTGTTCCCAGACAAACTAAACAACTAATTTGCTCGCTTTGAGGACAATACAGTGCCACCTACATGGCCCACTATCAAAACATGTGGACTCTCCTTCACCGCAGCCAATGTGACTAAAACATTTAAACGTGTTAACCCTCGCAAAGCTGCCTGCCCAGACGGCATCCCTAGCCTCGTCCTCAGAGCATGTGCAGACCAGTCTGCTCTTCCCACATGCTTCAAGAGGGCCACCATTGTTCATGTTCCCAAGAAAGCTAAGGTAACTGAGCTAAACGACTATCGCCCGTAGTACTCACATCCGTCATCATGAAGTGTTTGAGAGACTAGTCAAGGATCATATCACCTGCACCCTCCCTGACACCCTAGACCCACTCCAATTTGCTTACCGCCCCAATAGGTCCACAGACAACGTAATCGCAATCACACTGCACACTGCCCTAACCCACCTGGACAAGAGGAATACCTATGTAAGAATGCTGTTCATCGACTACAGCTCAGCATTTAACAACATAGTACCCTCCAAACTCGTCATTAAGCTCGAGACCCTGGGTCTCGACCCCGCCCTGTGCAACTGGGTCCTGGACTTCCTGACGGGCCACCCCCAGGTGGTGAGGGTAGGAAACAACATCTCCACCCCGCTGATCCTCAACACTTGGGCCCCACAAGGGTGCGTTCTGAGCCCTCTCCTGCACTCCCTGTTAACCCATGACTGCATGGCCATGCACGCCTCCAACTCAATCATCATGTTTGCAGAAGACACTACAGTGGGAGGCTTGATTTCCAACAACGACGAGACGGCCTACAGGGAGGAGGTGAGGGCCCTCAGAGTGTGGTGTCAGGAAAATAACCTCACACTCAACATCAACAAAACAAAGGAGATGATCGTGGACTTCAGGAAACAGCAGAGGGAAGGTGGAACGTTTAAGTTCTTCGGCGTACACATCATGGACAAACTGAAATGGTCCACCCACACAGGAGACAGCGTGGTGAATAAGGTGCAACAGCACCTCTTCAACCTCAGGAGGCTGAAGAAATTCAGCTTGTCACCAAAAACACAGATGCACAATTGAGAGCATCTTGTCGGGCTGTATCACCGCCTGGTACGGCAACTGCTCCACACACAACCGCAAGGCTCTCCAGAGGGTAGTGAGGTCTGCACAACGCATCACCGGGGGCAAACTACCTGCCCTTCAGGACACCTACACCACCCGATGTCACAGGAAGGCCAAAAATATCATCAAGGACAACAACCACCCGAGCCAGTGCCTGTTCACCCCGTTATCATCCAGAAGGTGAGGTCAGCGCATCAAAGCTGGGACCGAGAGACTGATAAACAGCTTCTATCTCAAGGCCATCAGACTGTTAAACAGCCATCACTAACATTGAGTGGCTGCTGCCAACATACTGACTCAAATCTCTAGCCACTTTAATAATTACAATTTGGATGTAATAAATGTATCACTAGTCACTTTAAACAATGCCACTTTATATAATGTGTACATACCCTACATTACTCATCTCATATGTATATACTGTACGCTATACCATCTACTGCATCTTGCCTATGCTGTTCGGCCATCACTTATCCATATATTTATATGTACATACTCGTATTCATTCCTTTACACTTGTGTGTGTATAAGGTAGTTGTTGTGAAATTTTTAGATTACTTGTTAGATATTAATGCATGGTCGGAACTAGAAGCACAAGCATTTCGCTACACTCGCATTATCATCTGCTAACCATCTGTATGTGACCAATAAAATTAGATTTTACTTAATGTATCATAATAATGCATCTCTGAAAATGAACTTCGATTATGTACCTAATGTATACAACACAGCTTTGTTGACACCCCTCAAAAACAAATGTTTTTGAAGCTTCTCCTCCCGATCTTGCCGTTCTGTGCGTAAAATGATCAGACCTACCAACTTTACCCTCTTCATGTAAAAATAATAAAATTGTGAGGCCAGACGCTGCGGGGCGAGAAGGAAGTACAGGGAGTGAATATTTGATAAATAACAGAAATTAAACAAAACAGGGACATCGTCTAGACAAGGGAAACATAACAACATTAATGCTGACAAGGTGATGAAACTGAGGAATAGACAGATATAGTGGAGGCAATCAATAAAGTGATGGAGTCCAGGTGAGTCCAATGAAGCGCGGATGCGCGTAACGATGGTGACAGGAGTGCGTAATGATGTGTAGCCTGGCGACCTCGAGCGCCAAAACATGCTATTGGGTAAACTACAGTATATCTACTTGGAAATAAAGTTGAATCCCATCCCCCTCCTAAATTGAATGTATGAATATTATGACGATTATTTATTTGAGTTATTTCCATAACGATTAAACAATTATTTTGCCAGTCCTTGTGTACGTCTGTATGCATGTATGTGTGTTCACATGATCGCACGTGAAAGCTGTTATCCCAGACCATCACCTCATCTCCACTCCTCAGGAGTGGCCCAGAAAAGCAGTGGGTTCTGAGATTTGGCCAGCCAGGTAATGGGAGGATTCAGTCTTAAGGTTTTGAAGGGCATGAGTTCTCATCAACCCAGAGGGGAAATGGGAAAGGAGGGAACTGGTGAAAGGTTCAGACAGGGTTACCTTAGTGTCTTAGACCAGGTGAGGTGGGTCAGCTTGTCCTTTCAGGACTCGAGCTCACGATAAACTGGATTACACCTACATGCTGCACAATTATGTTGTTCCATTGTAGTAAAGTATCTTTGTCACATAAAGTGTCTGCCATCTTCTCACAGTCACCAAGGCTTGCGTGACACTGCCTGATGTGGAAATGAGATTGTAAGAGCAATGAGTAAGTGTCTCAGAACAGTTGATGTGAAATAAGAACACAAGCTACAGCGCGTTGCACCACAGAAATCAGAACAGCACTTATCAACTAGCCAGGCACTGATAGGCTTATCTATACGCACAACAGAGACCTCACAACCAAACTTTTTCCTTCAGTTCTGTATTTCTCCACTCCTATTTTCCACTCAAGAGAGATGGAGAGAAATTGTGTGAGACAGACAGACAGACAGACAGACAGACAGACAGACAGACAGACAGACAGACAGACAGACAGACAGACAGACAGACAGACAGACAGACAGACAGACAGACAGACAGACAGACAGACAGACAGACAGACAGACAGACAGACAGACAGACAGACAGACAGACAGACAGTATGAGGCAAATGCTAGGGTTTAATGAATGTGCTATCACTGTCACAAGCTTATGAATTCATCATCAAATGAGTGACAAGGTTGAAGAAAACTCAGGATGTCACATTCTAATGGAGATCAAGGCGAGAGAGAAAATAGGGTGAGAGGGAGAGAGAGAGAGATAGTGGGGGGGGGGGGTGCTATTGGGGGTGCTATTGGCTTCTCTAATGATGTGGTTGTCATGCTGATAACAGCCATGGTCATATGGCTCATATTTATGTTATCTGCTGTATCTGCTGTTGGTGGAGACCAGAAGGAGGAGCTCAGTGCCTGGGAGTTGACCGTGTCTAAAACACTACAATGATTTATGAGTCTGAGCCGTAGGAGCAGAGACTGCAACATTGACACAATGAGTACACCAAACATTAGGAACATCTTCCTAATATTGAGTTGCACCCCCCAACCCCCTTTTGTACACTCAGAACAGCCTCAATTTGTCAGGGCATGGACTCTACAAGGTGTCGAAAGCATTCAACAGGGATGCTGGCCCATACTGGCTCCAATGCATCCCACAATTGGCTGAATGTCCTTTGGGTGGTGGACCATTCTTGATACAGACGGAAAACTGTTGAGCGCACCGTTGCATTTATTGACACAAACCGATGCGCCAGGCACCTATTACCATACCCCGTTCAAAGGCACTTCAATCGTTTATCTTACCCATTCACTTTGAATGGCACACATACACAATCCATGTCTCAATTGTGTAAATGCTTAAAAATGCTTCTTTAACCTGTCCCCCCCACCCCCCTTCATCTATACTGATTGAAGTGGATTTACCAAGTGACATCAATAAGGGATCATAGAATGACCAGGTGAATCCAGGTGAAAGCTATGTCAAGGAAAGAGCAGGTGTTCTTAATGTTTTGTATACTCAGTGAATGCATGCACACACACGCACAAACACACACTCACACGCTTCTGCAACAAACTTTTCCTAAGAAGCACGTACCGGTAGAGTCCTATCCTCCATACCTCAGGTTTGATCAGTACAGGATAGGATGGGGCATCAGGAGAGGACAGAGTGAGAGAAAACACATTTACCATCGCTGTGGTGGCAAGAAGCCTTATCTTGCACACAGACTACACATACACACACACGAAGAGGAGGGCAATACAGATGGGCAGAGGATGGAGTAGAAAACAAATAGGAAGTGGTAAGGAAAAGGAAAAAAAGAGCCCACAGTCAAAAACCGAAAGGTTATTCCATTTATGACACTACTTTACTTTCTCTCCCCTTTAATCATACCTTTCTGATATCTCAGCTAAGGAAGCAGTACTGTCATTTAGGTGTAATTCATTCCAAACTCTCTTTCTTCTTGAAAGTTCCCTACACACTGTGCCCCCACAAGGTAATGAAATTCAAAGTGAACTAAAATGCATGAATGACCAATCATGCCATGTTTTAGCGAGAACATGAAAATAATTGGTGCATTGTGCTGAAATAAATGTTGTGGGGAATAAACACATAGGGCACAGAGTCCCTGCTAGTAGGACTCTTTACTGATTCACTTAGTTAATTTCCACTGATGTTTGTCTGCATTGTGACAGTACCAGGAAGTAAACATTCATGGAATGACAAAGGCATACTCACTCCATGGAAATGCCTGTTTAAAAAATCTAACTGACGTGTTGTTGACACTCCAACCCTAGGCTGTGCATGCCCACGTTTCTCCTCTCCTCTAAATTATTTTGATATTCACTCGGTTCTCAGATTTCATTTAAACAACAAAACAAATTATTGGGTTTCTTGCTACGTCTTCTGCGCCTCCCCTGCCACTCTTTGATTTGCACAATTTAGATAGGATGAATCTGGCTGGAGACGTGTAAACACACTTTGACTTGTGATCCATAAGTCTACACAAATCATTATCCACTTTCCAGACATTTAACATCCAGTATTGATAGCAGATCTGTTGGCTGATGCAGAGTGAAGATGAAAGCAATTCAGTATTGACTGTGATTGTCTCTGGGCAGAAAGAATATCTAAACAAAGTCAATAGTATTCTGTCCATGTGTGAGGGACATACTGACTTATCACATGAACATCACATGCCTGTATGCGTCAGCCAAGACACTGCAGCACCACAAGAGAAAAGCTCCTCTTCTCCCCAAAAAGTATTTTTAGCCCCAATGACGAGTCCCTGTAATTTTTTGCACCCAGCAGCACTTCAGAAAGCTAATTCTATGACCCATTAAATTAGCCAGAGACCTTTTAAATGAAGCAATTCGGGGAGAGAGCGCTAGCAATTAATACAGTTCTAAGGACAGCCCAGGCGCCAACGAAACAATCCCCCCAAAAATCTGCACAGCAGACTGTAAAAGTAATAGTCCTCTATCGAAAATGAAAGCTTTACATTTGAGTCATTTAGCAGATGCTCTTATCCAGAACGACTTACAGGAGCAATTAGGGTTAAGTGCCTTGCTCAAGGGCACATCAACAGATTTTTCACCTAGTCAGCCCGGGGATTCAAACCAGTGACCTTTTTGGATACTGGCCCAATGCTTTTAACTGCAAGGCTATCTGCTCCTTTTAATAAAGCGAGTAACCGGGCACCTGAATGTTTCTCACTCAGGAAACCATTAGAGCCACTGATGTTACAATAATGTGCATTATGCAATGACATTATTCATGGTTTATCCAGGAGCATGGTGGTTAAAATAGTCTATGGCATCACTTCCAGAGGCCATTAAGCGTCATTAACAGATAGGGTGGCATTAGCAGCCATCGAACATTCAGTCAATCACAAAATGTACAGTTGAAGTCGGGAGTTTATATACACCTTAGCCAAATACATTTAAACTCCGTTTTTCACAATTCCTGACATTTCATCCTAGTAAAAACGCCCTGTCTTGGGTCAGTTAGGAACACCACCTTATTTTAAGAATGTGAAATGTCAGAAAAATAGTAGAGAGAACTATTTATTTCAGCTTTTATTTCTTTCATCACATTCCCAGTGGGTCAGAAGTTTACATGCACTCAATTATCATTTGGTAGCATTGCCTTTAAATTGTTTTAACTTGGGTCAAACGTTTCATGTAGCCTTCCACAAGCTTCCCACAATAAGTTGGGTGAATTTTGGCCCCTTCCTGTAGACAGAGCTGGTGTAACTGAGTCAGGTTTGTAGGCCTCCTTGCTCGCACATGCTTATTCAGTTCTGCCCACAATTTGTCTATAGGATTAAGGTCAGGGCTTTGTGACAGCCACTCCAAAGCCAACTTTGGAAGTATGCTTGTGGTCGTTGTCCATTTGGAAGACCCATTTGTGACCAAGCTTCTTCTTGATTGATGTCTTGAGATGTTGCTTCAATATATCCACATAATTTTCCTGCTTCAAGTGCACCAGTCCCTCCTGCAGCAATGCACCCTCACAACAAGATGCTGCCACCCCTGTGCTTCATGATTGGGATGGTGTTCTTTGGCTTGCAAGCCTCCCCCTTTTTCCTCCAAACATAACGATGGTCATTATGGCCAAACAGTTCTATTTTTGTTTCATCAGACCAGAGGACATTTCTCAAAAAAGTACGATCTTTGTCCCCATGTGCAGTTGCAAACTATAGTCTGGCTTTTTTATGGCGGTTTTGGAGCAGTGGCTTCTTCCTTGCTGAGCGGCCTTTCAGGTTATGTCGATATTGGACGTTGTTTATATATTGTTTATATTTGTTTCAACAAGGGTTTCATGTAAATATGTATACATTTAGTTGTCATACACACACAAACACACACACACACAGTTAAACATACATATTTATACATGTCCTCTTCCAAAATCTACTGTAACAAAGAGAAGTAATGTTCAAATATTCTGTTATATACTTATAATGCAAAGTATCACTAACCTTTGGCCCAAGAAATCACACCAAAGATGATGTCAAGATGTTCCATTTCTTAGATATTGTATGAAAGCAGCTCAATTATGAGGGAAAAAAAGAATTAAGAAAATGAGAAATGTATTCTGAACAATGTAAGATCAATTATTTTCAAATCAGTTCCTTCATAATGATAGATTATCTATGGAAGCGAGACGAGACAAAAGCAGAGAAAAATCATTGGTCTCTCTTCTATTGTTTTGAGAGCTAAAACTGTGAATAATTTGAATCATTTCATTTTCATATTTTTAGCTTGTGACTTTTTTTCCGTCTTTCCGTGGCCGTCATCTCCCTGCTCTTTTCTTTCGATTTTTCCTTTTTGTGGGAGGAGGAGAGTGAATGCATGTATTATCTTTCAGCGTGGAATGGTGGTGCTTTAATGAGTTTTATCTCCCCTCGCTACGTTTATCGCTCTCATTCAAACTCAGCCACTGCTACAATTCTAAAAACAGACTTTCCTTAATATATGATATTTCAAAAGCCGCCGATTGTCCAACAAAAGCCTTCATTCTTTTCCCTTTTTTTTCCAGAGGTAAAGAGTTTCTCGGATTCGGAGCAGAAAACAATGAGACTACTGAATGAAAAGGTCTCCACCGCTGAAGACAGACAGACAGGGTGAATAGAAAAGGAAAAGTCACTTGCGTTGCCTCTGAGTCAATGTGAGAAAAGGTTAGTTACCAACTCCTATAAGTCTTATTAAAAGCAGTGAAATACGGTCCTTTAGCCCTCACTGCAATCCTCAGGGAGAAGGTAGGTGTGAATGTGAGTCTTGAATTCATTCAGATTCATAGAATATGTGTATGGAGGAGGAAGCACGAATAGTTACCCTTTCAAAAATAGTCCCCTAGTTACCAGGTTAAAGCTATAAGCACTAATAAGCAAACACTCTAAAGTTTCCAAGTGCATTCCATTATTTCCAAGAGTGATAATGGACCCAGTGTCTCCTCCCTGAATTACTTTGGAGTTGCATGCTGACACACTGACTAAAATGGGTTCATAAAGGAGAAATCAATTAACTGTGGCACTTCATCAATATTATACACTAATGATTGACTTGTCTCATGTTTCCGTTACCAAAACTGCATTGTGACACGCCTTACAAACAGGGTCAAACACCTCATTAGAGAATTAAGAGTTGGGATATGTGGGAGTTTGTTGAGTTGTTGACATTTTTCCTCTGGGAAAAATAAGTGAGACATGTAGTGATTAAAAATATATATTTTAGTAATCCTATCCTGGATGACCAGTATAGAACCTATTTCTGTAGAAGATAAAAACCCAACTCTGACAGTTGAAATTAGAAGCTTGTGATGTGTTAAAATCAACAAGCTCCTTCTTAAAATGTAATTATCATTTGACTACAGCTTATGGCGCACCAGTAAGCACAATATACCACTTAGAGAGATATCACCATCAGGCTCTGTGCCTCTTCAGAACAAGGCTACGGTAGAGCCAGTCATCTGAGCACCATTCAAATCCACATATTCTGGATGCCAGCATGGGTGCCATGCCATCACCAGAAACGCTGCTAACTTCTATAAAGTATTTACAATCTGTTTGTATACTGTCAGGATCGGCAACTTCAACGAGTAAAGTTAAGGCATGCAACGTGTTTCAAGATGGACACGGCGAGTAAGGGAGGGGTGAGAGGGAGGGAGAGCTGGCTTTGATGGAGGAAGAGAGAGAGCTGAAAACGGGAATGGGGAGAAGGACACAAATGGGGAAAATGAGATGGAGGCAAAGAAAGTCAGTGAAAATTAGCACAATCCTGAAATAGAAAATATATAATGGGGGGGACCGTGTGTGAGCCATGTGTCCATGTGAGTATATGATATTTTTTTGTTTAAAAAAAACACAACATCCATTTACATAGCTGCTCTATCGTTTATTCTATCCATCATCGGCACAAAGCTATTGTATTGTGAATCATCTCGATTCTCAATGTTCTGCATTGTCATCTACTCTGCCTTAGAAAATAGAGAAAGTAAAACAGAAATACCTTCATTCAGCAGACTGCCTGGCAGTTAAGTTAGCCTTGCTTACTGTAACTCTGACTATGATTGATGTTCAGCACACATTTCATTCCTATTGACTAGATCAGTGGTCACCAATCTCCAAGGCGTTCCTAGTTGATCACCAAACATTTCTGTAAAAAAAAACTATGATAAAGCCTTGCGTTCCAATTTTTGTGTATTGGTTTTGCACTGTTGGCGGTAGTTACGCTTGGTTCAGCATACCTAGTGCCGAGAAGGCAAAGTATTTCCATGTTGAACCATTTCATACGTCTGAAGGTAGAACTCCACCTACCCAACAGGCCCAGAGAGCAAATCAAGTGGGCCTTCCGCTGGCCAATCAGATACAGCGCATTCAGAAAGTATTCAGACCCCTTGACTTGTCCATATTTTGTTGTGTTACAGCCTTATTCTAAAATTGATTTTTTTTTTTTATTAAAAAGAGGCCTCCCGAGTGACGTAGCGGTCTAAGGCACTGCATTGCGGTGTTGCGGCATCACTACAGCCTGGGATTGAATAATACATTTGCACAAATTTCTAAAAACCTCTTTTGGCTTTTTCATTATGGGGTATTTCCTCGAGCCATAGGCTGTAAAATGAAGCCTCGAATGCACAGCAAAGCTGATACTGTGAGATTACAAAACCTTTAAAACCATGAGAGACTCAACAAATACCGAGCTCAATTTCGAGTCTCAGAGCAAAGGGTCTGAATACTTATGTAAATAAGGTATCTGTTTTTTATCTGTAATACATTTGCAAAAATGTCTAAAAACCTGTTTTCACTTTGTCATTATGTGGTATTGTGTGTAGATTGATGAGGAAAATGTTTTCTTGAATCTATTTTAGAATAAGGCTGTAACGTAACAAAATGTGGAAAAAGTCAAGGGGTTTGAATACTTTCCGTATGCACTAGTGATAATGTACTGGGCCTATAGCCTACTGCACAAACCTCATTGCTACAGAACTGTTTTTAGTTGGTTAATATTGCATAGGCTTACGTTAAAAAAATCTGAGTGCTAGATCTCGGCTTGCATTTTGACTCAGAAATTGATCTTCACTCAGAAAAGGTTGGTGACCACTGGACTAGATAATATATAATCCATGTGCATCATCGTTTACCTGCTATTGGAGCTATTCCAAATATGTTTGGCTTACATGTATTTATTGCACAAAAAGCAAAAATTGGATCCGAATGGGCATGGTGTCCCCCCTCTCATCTCCTCATTTCTCTTGGACCCTCAAAACACTTTTGTTGTCATCTCTCCTCACGGACCAGGATGTCTTGCTCCCAGACAGACTAAATAACTTTTTTGCTCGCTTTGAGGACAATACAGTGCCACTGACACGGCCCGCTACCAAAACCTGCGGACTCTCCTTCACTGCAGCCGATGTGAGTAAAACATTTAAACGTGTTAACCCTCGCAAGGCTGCAGGCCCAGACGGCATCCCCAGCCGCGTCCTCAGAGCATGCGCAGACCATCTGGCTGGTATGTTTACGAATATATTCAATCAATCTTTATCCCAGTCTGCTGTTCCCACATGCTTCAAGAGGGCCACCATTGTTCCTGTTCCCAAGAAAGATAAGGTAACTGAGCTAAACGACCACTCACTTCCGTCATCATGAAGTGCTTTGAGAGACTAGTCAAGGACCATATCACCTCCACCCTACCTGACACCCTAGACCCACTCCAATTTGCTTACCGCTCCAATAGGTCCACAGACGACGCAATCGCAACCACACTGCACACTGCCCTAACCTATCTGGGCAAGAGGAATACCTATGTGAGAATGCTGTTCATCGACTACAGCTCAGCATTTAACACCATAGTACCCTCCAAACACGTCATCAAGCTCGAGACCCTGGGTCTCGACCCCGCCCTGTGCAACTGGGTACTGGACTTCCTGACGGGCCACCCCCAGGTGGTGCGGGTAGGAAACAACATCTCCACCCTGCTGATCCTCAACACTGGGGCCCCACAAGGGTGCGTTCTGAGCCCTCTCCTGTACTCCCTGTTCACCCACGACTGCGTGGCCATGCACGCCTCCAACTTAATCATCAAGTTTGCAGACGACACTACAGTGGTAGGCTTGATTACCAACAATGACGAGACGGCCTACAGGGAGGAGGTGAGGGCCCTCGGAGTGTGGTGTCAGGACAATAACCTCACACTCAACATCAACAAAACAAAGGAGATGATTGTGGACTTCAGGAAACAGCAGAGGGAGCACCCCCCTATTCACATCGACGGGACAGTAGTGGAGAGGGTAGTAAGTTTTAAGTTCCTCGGCGTACACATCACGGACAAACTGAATTGGTCAACCCACACAGACAGCCTTGTGAAGAAGGCGCAGCAGCGCCTCACCAGGGGGCAAAATACCTGCCCTCCAGGACACCTACACCACCCGATGTCACAGGAAGGCCATAAAGATCATCAAGGACAACAACCACCCGAGCCACTGCCTGTTCACCCCGCTATCATCCAGAAGGCGAGGTCAGTACAGGTGCATCAAAGCAGGGACCTAGAGACTGAAAAACAGCTTCTATCTCAAGGCCTTCACTAACATTGAGTGGCTGCTGCCAACATACTGACTCAACTCCAGCCACTTTAATGATGGAAATTGATGTAAAAAAATGTATCACTAGCCACTATAAACAATGCCACTTAATATAATGTTTACATACCCCAACATTACTCATCTCATATGTATATGTATATACTGTACTCTATATCATCTACTGCATCTTTATTTAATACATGTATCACTAGCCACTTTAAACTATGCCACTTTGTTTACATACCCTACATTACTCATCTCATATGTATATAATGTCTTCGATACCATCTACTGCATCTTGCCTATGCCGCTCTGTACCATCACTCATTCATATATATTTATGTACATATTCTTTATCCCTTTACACTTGTGTGTATAAGGTAGTAGTTTTGGAATTGTTAGGTTAGATTACTCGTTGGTTATTACTGCATTGTCGGAACTAGAAGCACAAGCATTTCGCTACACTCGCATTAACATCTGCTAACCATGTGTATGTGACAAATAACATTTGATTTGAATTTGATTTGCCTCCCTCCCTCCCCACACCCTCATCTATGAACATGGTTCTATAGTGCACGCTCTCGGGCTGCGCACAAAATGCGGAATTTGATGAAGACAAGCTTGCATGTGAAAAAAAGACAGGGGATGAGTGGGAATGGTGGGGGAGAAGCAGAAGAGCGACGTGAAGTATGCCGGGGTGCCGCCTGCCAACAAAGCGTCTAGTGTCTGTCTGCTTCCGGGGAGCTGTGGCAGCTCGCACCAGCATAGGGGGAGGGAGAGAGGGGAGGGAGAGGCGACCTGTCAGGCTGGCTGGCTGAATGACTCCACATCACCCTTTCAGCTCCAGCGACTTCCCATTTATATTGTAATGCAAATCCAACATGTGTCCCAGATGGTGCTTTTCCAGCATCATGGGTGCATAGAAATATGATTATTTATCCCCAGAGCTCTCAAGTCTTTACTCCACCCTCTATCTCTAACACCCTCCCTGCTCTCCCCTCCTCTCACCCTCGCTGAGATGAAACTGTGTTCTGTATTGTGTCCCTCATGAAACAGAGGGAGGAAAGTAAATGATAGGTGTGGATGGAGAGATAACAATAAGGTAGAAAAGGAAGAGTGGGAGATGGAAATAGCGTAAGACAAAGACCGAAAGAGTTTAGAGAGCAGGAAGAGGGGTGTGAAAGAGAGGGGGAGGGTGTAGGAGAAAAAAGACACAGGTAGATCCTTTCTTCCTCTCCTCTGGCTGAGCATTAGGCAGAGGAGCGTGAGCAATAACTCTTCCGACTCAAGTGGTCTTTTAATCATCTCCAGTGAGCAAACGGAGCGCCCTCCCCAATGCACGTCGCTGTTAAATGTCACCACTCTGACACAACACGACAGGAATCCTGCTTGAATAATTCACCCTTTATCTCCATGTGTCAGATACGGCTCACCTGCTGTATGTTGTCTGTTGAAATAACTCACAGCTTGTTGGGGTTACATACTGTACAATAAGTTTCAGTCATGGTATGGCCATGCGATTTTGTAATGGCTGCTGCATGCACAACAAAAAATAGAACTTTGACAACAAAAACGTTAGACATATGCTAAATCTGTTTGTCAACAAACGTTGAATAAACTATCTAAGTAAAATACTTAAAATATCTGAGAGCGTAAATCTGAGAAATTGCCAGGGGGTATTGAATATGCTGGTTTTTGCTAATGCAGTCCCTTCTCCCCCTCCAGTCTGTTCTAAGCCCCTGACTAATTGGTTTCATTTGAATGTCAAATGAAAGTGTATGCATCACGTACACAGGTTACAGCAGGTGTTTAACGATGCAGCGGAGCACTTACTTTCAGCTCCCTCAGCAGCGCAGTTCAAATATCAAGATCAATATTAGTCAAAAGTCAATCAAAAATAGAAAGTAGAAGAAAGTAGTATGCATCGTAATAAAAAGGATATGTACACCCAGCTTCACTGCAGTTCTTGACACACTCAAACCGGTACGCCTGGCCATACCCCGTTCAAAAGGCACATAAATATGTTTTTCTCGTCCATTCACCCTCTGAATGGCACACATACACAATCCATGTCTCAATTGTCTCAAGGCTTTTCTAATAACAGTTTGAATTGAGGTGTGTTCCGCCTCCATGTCGTTTCTACTGTCGCATAATGTTTTTGTGTACATTCCTTATAACCGCGGACACGCAATGTAACGTTACTCATTTCATAACCTTTATGGTGTTATACTCAATGCTGAGGTAGCTATCTACATTCTTCTATTAGCTCTGGAAAACAATGCTAATTGCATCAGAGAAATATTAGCATGTGTTGTATTTTGACCCTGGCCTTATGACTCCCAAGTGGCACAGTGTCTTAGTGCTAGAGGCGTCACTACAGACACCCATGTTCAAATCCAGACTGCGTTTCTATCAAAGTAAGGGACGTATTACATTATAATAGTTTCTGTATGTCGTGTTATACCGTTTCTACTGTAGCTCACTGTGTGTATGGAGCATAATATATTTGTGTATATTCCTTATAACCGCGGACACGCGAGGTAGCGTTACTCATTTCATAACCTTTATGGTGTTTTTTTCAATCGTGCTTATGTAGCTAGCTACATTCTTCTATTAGCTCTGTAAAACAATGCTAGGTGCGTCAGAAGCACTGGCTTGTTGTATTTTGAAGCTACCCTGGAAAAATATCCTCTTATACCACTTGGACGTTTTCATTCCACAAAGATGTTTATCATGTCCGTCTTATCCACTGACCCCATTTTGAGGTTATAGTCAAGCACGCAGTCTGGTTTGATTTTTCTCTCTCCCGTCAGGTGGTCCACCTTCCCTGTGGCCGACATGGTTGCTGTATGGACAGTGGAGAGGACATGGATGTCTCGTTTGTCTTGCCACTTTACTGCCAGCTGTTGACATTTCTTATTTTGTATAACGGGTCATTTAGGATGGCAGTAGCGTTGTTGATGAAATGCAGTCACAGCAGCAGAACGAGGAAGCAGTTTTGGGAAAAGAGGGTGGCAAAGAAAGTTGCAAACATAGGCTCTCTGCTCCAGTATTCGCTTAGGGAGTTCTTTTTTACTATCCCCATGAGAAGGACTGTCAGCAGGAAGTTATACATTTCACTAATTGTGGTTGTCCCTCCACTCCTGGCTCTCACTTCTCCTGTAGCTCCAAGGCATAGCGATTCGTCTCTGCTCTGTCTCCCACCAGCTCCTCTGTCAGAAACAACTTGAAGCACTGCCTCAGATGGAAATGCCAAGGGCCATTGCACTCCAGACTGGGACTCATCAACGCAAACAGCAGGGCCAGGAGGGGTGAAATGGCTGGCAGCCTTCCAGCTACCACAGAACTCCTGTACTTCATTCACTATCGGTCTGCCTCCATCACCACCAGGATCTTCAAATGGAACAAGGACTTTGTCAGTGGACAAGGGGTCCTCAGATTCAGAGTTCTCAGCGGCTGAGTGGCAGCTCCTCACTCCCACTGTCAGAATCTGATTCCTGATTTTCAGGCTGCCAGAATTTCCGCATTTGTGAGTTGTCTCTTTTTGAAAGACATTGCTAATGCTACAGCTTATCTCACCAGCTACATACATAAACAACAACACTGAATGGCTCAGAGTGGGTGGTTATGTGATTGATTGCCTGCACGCGCCACTTGTATCAATAAATCACTATCAGAAAATGTTTTGTGTGGTATTATTGATATATTTACTATTTTATTCATGTTTTTCAATTACCGGTGATAAATCATGCATTCCGATTTTTGCATAGACTGTAATGGGCACATAGTATGTGTGTAAAATAATTTTTTGAAGGTTGGAATGATTATGACAAGTTAAGCTAATTCTGGCTATGTGTGTGGAGCCATGTTTGTTGACATACAATGCATTCTGGGTTTCCGTGATCGTCTGTCGGACCAAAGATGCAATAACAAAATGATGTGAGTAAGGGTTCACTCATTTTTTGAGAACTTCAGGAAGTGAATGGTGGGATGTGAACGATGGTAGACGACACACCCCTTTAACATGCATACTATAAACAGACCAAACTCACCTTGTCTTCTCTTATTATCTTTGGTGTCTGTGAGGGAAAAAAGCATGGCTGCGCGCTGAAACTAATCGTCGGATTACTTTCGATTTCTAGAAAGCGTTTTACTCAATTATTTTGATCAACGGTGAGCTCTCCCGTGATGTGATTAATTATAAATAGTAATTGCTATTAAATAATTCATATTGTAGTTTATGTCAGCCGAGAGTTAGAAAATATGACCGCTGTGTTGCGTCAATCTTTCCTCATTTAGCGATAGGACAAATGTAGCTTACATTTTTCTGGTTAGGGTGTTTGTGTTATGCTATAGATACTTCTGTGAATATCTGAACATTGCATCCAAAAATAAACTGCTCACATTCTGGACATAACTTTGTAAGGACTGTGTTTGTGTAAATAGTTGATGAAAAAAGTGTGGCCAGCTCAAATTCTGATTGTTGCGATATTTGAAACTGGCCGTCCTAAATAAGGATTCTAAATGAGCGTTCTAATCACACGGGTGTGATTGTACGCTTCAGGGACCACTGTAGAACGATCACACCCATGTGATGGTACGTGTGAAAGGGTTAAGCTTAGTTTTCACAATTCCTGACATTTAATTCTAATAAAAAATGCCCTGTTTTAGGTCAGTTTGGATCACTTTATATTAAGAAAGTGAAATGTCATAATAACAGTAGAGAAAATGATTTATTTCAGCTTTTATTTATTTCATCACATTCCCAGTGGGTTAGAAGTTTACATACACTCAATTAGTATTTGGTAGCTTTGCCTTTAAATTGTTTAACTTGGGTCAAATGTTTCGGGTAGCCTTCCACAAGCTTCTCACAATAAGTTGGGTAAATTTTGGCCCATTCCTCCTGACAGAGCTGGTGTAACTGAGTCAGGTTTGTAGGCCTCCTTGCTCGCACACGCTTTTTCAGTTCTGCCCACTAATGTTCTATAGGATTGAGGTCAGGGCTTTGTGATGGCCACTCCAATACCTTGACTTTGTTGTCCATAAGCCATTTTGACACAACTTTGGAAGTATGCTTGTGGTCGTTGTTCATTTGGAAGACCCATTTGCGACCAAGCTTTAACTTCCTGACCGATGTCTTGAGATGTTGCTTCAATATATCCACATAATTTTCCGTGATTCACGGTTGGGATGGTGTTCTTCGGCTTGCAAGCATCACCCCTTTTCTTCCAAACGTGACATTGGTCATTATGGCTAAACAGTTCTATTTTTGTTTCATCAGACCAGAGGACATTTCTCCAAAAAGTACAATCTTTGTCCCCATGTGCAGTTGCAAACCACAGTCTGGCTTTTTTATGGCCGTTTTGGAACAATGGCATCTTCCTTGCTGAGCGGCCTTTCAGGTTATGTCGATATATGGTACTCATTTTACTGTGGATATAGATGTTTTGTACCTGTTTCCTCCAGTATCTTCAAAAGGTCCTTTGCTGTTGTTCTGTGATTGATTTGCGCTTTTTGCTGCAAAGTACGTTAATCTCTAGGAGACAGAATGTGTCTCCTTCCTGAGCGGTTTGACGGCTGCGTGGTCCCATGGTGTTTATACTGCGTACTATTGTTTGTACAGATGAACGTGGAACCTTCAGGCATTTGGAAATTGCTCCCAAGGATGAACCAGACTTGTGGAGGTCTACAATTTATTTTCTGAGGTCTTTGCTGATTTCTTTAGATTTTCTCATGATGTCAAGCAAAGAGGCACTGAGTTTGATGGTAGGCCTTGAAATACATCCACAGGTACACCTCCAATTGACTCAAATGATGTCAATTAGCCTATTAGAAGCTTCTAAAGCTATGACATCATTTTCTGGAATTTTCCAAGCTGATTAAAGGCACAGTCAACTTAGTGTATGTAAACTTCTGACCCACTGGAATTGTGATACAGTGAATTATACGTGTCTGTAAACACTTATATGTATGTATATGTGTAACTGTCTGTAAACAATTGTTGGAAAAATTACTTGTGTCATGCACAAAGTAGATGTTCTAACCGGCTTATCAAAACTATAGTTTGTTGACAAGAAATTTGTGGAGTGGTTGAAAAATGATTTTTCATGACGTCAACCTAAGTGTATGTAAACTTCCGACTTCAACTGTACTTCCATATATTTTTTTCAACTGGTAAAAACGACACTTGTGAGGCCTGTGGGCATCCTAGAGCAAAACAACCGACATACATTGGCATGTCTTGGAAAGATGGCATGATGCCACCGACAGACAGGCAGCTCTGCCTCTAGCTCCTAAGCAACTTTGCTGTATTTAGTTTTTTTGTGTGTTATTTCTTATATTATTAGCCCAGAATGTTTTTTGTGTTATTACATACAGCCAGAAATCACTTTTGGATATCAGAGCGGAAGTAAATCACCAGCATTACGATCAGGAATACAACTTCCCTGAACTGGAACCTTTGTTCATACCCCCCAGGGCAATTGAACTTATCCCAGAGGCTGCTCCAAGACGCCGGTGGTGGAGAAGGGGTGTTTGGAGTGGACTTCAAGTCCGACTCAGGAGGCGGGCACACCATTCACCGCTTCCGAGTATATTACTCGCTAACGTTCAGTCTCTGGACAATAAAGTAGACGAGCTCAGGGCGAGGATCACCTTCTAGAGAGACATCAAGGACTGTTTCCTACTCTGTTTCACAAAATCATGGCTCTCTTGGGATATACTGTCCCCGTCCATACAGCCAGCTGGGTTCTAAGTTCATCGCGCAGACAGGAATAAAGAACTCTCCAGGAAGGCGGGGGTGTATGTTTCATGATTAAACTAGTTGCTCCTACCCTCTACTTTTTTGAACATTTTGTTAAAAATCGCGCAACATTTCAGCGCCCTGCTACTCATGCCAGGAATATAGTACGTTCATATGGTTAGAATGTGTGTATAGGAAACCCTCGGACATTTTTAAAACTGGTTAAATCACGACTGTGGCTATTACATAACGTGCGTTACATCGGAAAGCGCAGGAAAACCTGATCACAGAAAATGGAAATAAATATCCTTGCGCCACTTCCAGCAATTGTTAACAGTGAGCCGAATTAGATAAGACCGAGCATTCAACTCCCACAGCATCCCCATGTAGTCGAGTATCTTGTGAATTTAATCCTCTTTGATTCTTGGTTGAACCGAAAGAGGGGCACGACGTACCTCCGGTCTCCGCCCAGATCATTCCGGAAGAGCTCTCTCCTGAAATTTTTTCCAAGACGACAGCTAATGATATGTACATCGCCTACGGATGATTTTTATCGCTTATTAACGTTTACTAATACCTAAAGTAGCATTACAAACGTATTTCGAAGTGTTTTGTGAAAGTTTATCGTCTACTTTTTGAATTTTAAAAAATGACGTTACGTTGTGAAATCGCTGTTTTTTTCGTTTATCACACAGTCTACATATAACGATATCTTGGCTTTATATGGCCCGATTTAATCGAAATAAAGACCCAATAGTGTTTATGGGACATCTAGGAGTGCCAACAAAGAAGATGGTGAAAGGTAATGACTGTTTTCTATTTTATTGTGCGGTTTGTGTAACGCCGAAATGCTAATTATTTTGTTTACGTCCCCTGCTGTGCTTTTCTGTTGTAGTGTATTGGTGCATGCTATCAGATAATAGCTTCTCATGCTGTCGCCGAAAAGCATTTTAAAAATCTGACTTGTTGCCTGGATTCACAACGAGTGTAGCTTTAATTTGATACCCTGCATGTGTATTTTAATGAACTTTTGAGTTTTAACTAATACTATTAGCATTTAGCGTAGCGCATTTGCATTTCCAGAGCTCTAGTTGGGACGCAAGCGTCCCAGGTAGAGGTAAGAGGTTAACTACTCATGGTGTGATTGTGACAACATACAGAATCTCAAGTCATTTTGTTCACCTGACCTAGAATAGTTCACAATCAAATGCCGACCGTATAACCTCCCAAGAGAATTCTCTTCGGTTATAGTCACAGCCGTGTATATTCCCCCTCAAGCCGATACCACAACGGCCCTCAAGGAACTACACTGGACTTGGATAGAAAACACTCTGACGTTTCTAAAACTGTTTAGGTTTGTAGGTTTTCAAGTCTTTTCCTGTCCAATATACAGTGTGACATTTGGTCCACTAGATGTCCACTAGATGTCTTTAGAACCTTGTTTCGGGCTTCTACTGTGACTAGGCGCTGACCTAACATAATCGCATGGTATGCTTTCATTGCAAAGCCTTTTTGAAATAGGACACTGTGGTGGGATTAACAACAAGTTTATCTTTAAAATGGTGTATAATACTTGTATGTTTGACGAATTTTAATTATGAGATTTCTGTTGTTTGAATTTGGCGCCTTGTGCTTTCACTGGCTGGATTTCAGCCGTAAGAAGTGAGAACCACCGCATTTAACCATGGCAAGGTGACTGGAAATATGTCCGAATACTAACAGTGTAGTTATTCCCTCTGTTAGGCAATCAAACAGGCAAAACATTAGTACAGAGACAAAGTGGAGTCGCAATTCAACGGCTCAGACAACGAGACGAATGTGGCAGAAAATCACAGATTACAAAGGGAAAACCAGCCGACGTCTTGCTCCCAGACAAGCGAAACACCTTCGCCCGTTTTGAGGATAACACAGTGCCACAACGAGGATAACACAGTAACACAACACGGCTAGCACCCAAGGACTGTGGGCTCTCATTCTCCGTGGTCGAGGTGAGTAAGACATTTAAGGGTGTTAACCCTCGCAAGGCTGCCGGCCCAGACGGCATCCCTAGTCACGTCCTCAGAGCATGTACAGAGCAACTGGCAGGAGTGTTTACATATTCAATCTCTCCCTATCCCAGTCTGCTGTCCCCACTTGCTTCAAGTTGTCCACCACTGTTCCTGTACCTAAGAAAGCAAAGGTAACTGAACTAAATGACTATCACACCCGTAGCACTCACTTCTGTCATCATGAAGTGCTTTGAGAGGCTAGTTAAGGATCATATCACCTCCTTACCTGAAACCCTAGACCCACTTCAATTTGCTTACTGCTCCAATAGATCCACTGACAATGCAATCGCCATCGCACTGCACACTGTCCTATCCCATCTGGACAAGAGGAATACCTACGTCAGAATGCTGTTCATTGACTGTAGCTAAGCCTTCAACACCATAGTACCCTCCAAGCTCATCATTATGTTCAAGGCCCTAGCCCTGAACCCCGTCCTGTGCAACTAGGTCCTGTACTTCCTGACGGGCCACCCCCAGGTGGTGAAGGTAGGAAACAACACCTACACTTCGCTGATCCTCAACACAGGGGTCACACGAGGGTGTGTGCTCAGCCCCCTCCTGTACTCCCTGTTCACCCATGACTGAGTGGCCACGCACACCTCCAACTCAATCATCAAGTATTCAGATGACACAACTGTAGTAGATCTAATTACCAACAATGACGAGGCAGCCTCCATGGAGAAGGTGAGGGCCCTGGCGGAGTTTTGCCAGGAAAATAACCTCTCCCTCATCATCAACAAAATGAAGGAGCTGATTGTGGACTTCAGGAGACAACCCCTATCCACATTTATGGGACCGCAGTAGAGAAAGTGGAAAGCTTCAAGTTCCTCGGCGTACACATCACTGACCATCTGAAATGGTCCACCCACACAGACAATGCGGTGAAGAAGGCGCAACAGTAATTTTGCTTGGCCCAAAGATCCTCAGAAAAGTTTACAGGCACATAATTGAGAGCATCCTGTCGGGCTGTATCACCGCCTGGTACGGCAACTGCACAGCCCGCAACTGCAGGTCTCTTCAGTGGGTGCTACAGTCTGCCCAACGCATCACCGGAGGCACACTGCCTGCTCTCCAGGACACCTACAGCACCCGATGTCACAGGAAGGCCAAAAAGATCATCAAGGACATCAACCAAGAAAGCCATGGCCTGTTCACCCTGTTATCATCCAGAAGGCGAGGTCAGTACAGGTCCCAGCATCAAAGCCAAGAGACTGAAATACAGCTTCTATCTCAAGGTCATCAGACTGTTAAATAGCCATCCCTAGCCAGCTACCACCCGGCTACACAATCCTGAACCTTAGAGGCTGCTGCCATATATACATAGACATGGAATCACTGGCCACTTTAATAATGGAACACTAGTCAATTAAATAATGTTTAAATACTGCTTTAATCATCTCATATGTATATACTATTCTAAATCCAAGATGGCGTAGGAGTGGGATGGTTTGATTGTCTTGTCCTGTCCCTTGTTTCTTTCTTCGTATATATTTCATTTTTCCATTTACGAACTGAACATACTCTCCTGCCACCTGCATCACCAAATGCAGTATGTATCTTTTTTTAATACATTAGAACCCCCTTCAGTATGTATCATTTTTTAATACATTAAAACCCCCTTCAAGCTAGCCAGCTACTAGCTAGTAGTCTGTTAGCCACTGCTAGATAGCCAACACCATTAACTGGGACATCTGCCACCTTCAGCCCGGTCAACTCCAGCCAGCCTGCACAGCGCGATACCAACCCAGAGCATATCGGACTGCTTTTCTCCACCATATCTCCGTATTTCTACCGCAAGCTCTGAACCTTTACTCTGGATCATTGCAGTTAGCTAGCTGTTATCCGGGTGGCTCCTCCTGGCTAACGTCTCTTTCCCAAAGCAAGCACCAGTTAGCCTGGAGCTAGCCTCGAATCTAGGCGCATCTCCCGGATAGCCGAATAGATCTATCATGAATTCCTGGGCTTCAATTACCTCTTTTGCCAATTGGCCTGGACCCTTTGCTGCCGACACGGAGCCCCGCCGATCCATCACGACTGGTCTACCGACATAACCATCCAAGGGGGTTTCAACAGGCTCCTGAGGCCCATCTGCTAGCCCCGGCCTGCTAGCTGTCTGAATCTCCGTGCCTCCAGCTCGCCTAGCTACTCACTGGACCCTATGATTACTCGGCTACACATGCCTCTCCCTAATGTCAGTATGCCTTGTCTATTGCTGTTTTGGTTAGTAATTTCTGTCTTATTTCACTGTAGAGCCTCCAACCCTGCTCAATATGCTTTAGCTTGCCCTGTTGTTCCACCCCCCACAGCACCTGGCTTAAATGGTGCTTCTAGAGACAATTATTATTATTTTTTGCCTTTATTTAACTAGTCAGTTAACCTGTTAAGACTCTAGGGGCAGTATTTCATTTTTGGATAAAAAGACGTGCCCGTTTTAAGCGCAATATTTTGTCACGAAAAGATGCTCGAATATGCTTGGAATTGATAGTTTTGGAAAGAAGACAGTCTTACGTTTCCAGAAATGCAAAGATTTTCACTGTGAGTCCCTTAGAACAAATGCTTCGGGCAAAACCAAGATGTATGACCGACCAGGAAATGCACAGGATTTCTGAGGCTACGTTTTCCATGATCGCCTTATATGGCTGTGAATGCGACAGGAATGAACGGACTCTTTCTCTTGTTTCCCCAAGGTCTTTGCAGCATTGTGACGTATTTGTAGGCATATCATTGGAAGATTGACCATAAGGGACTACATTTACCAGGTGTCCCGCTTGGTGTCTGCGTGGCAATCGGTGCGCAAAAGTCAGGTCCCGGTATTTTTCCATTCAAATCTCAGAACAAACCAGGCTACAAGGACGGTGCTTTCAATGGAGAGAAATATGACAAACCACCTTCAGGATTGATTCAAACAACGTTTTCCATGTTTCAGTCGATATTATGGAGTTAATTCGGAAAAAAGTTTGACATGTAGGTGACTGAATTTTCGGTTAGTTTCGGTAGCCATATGCATAGTAACAAAAGGGAACGATGTGTCCTACACAAGAATCTTTCAGGAAAAACTGGACATCTGCTATGTAACTGAGAGTCTCCTCATTGAAACATCTGAAGTTCTTCAAAGGTAAATTATTTTATTTGATTCCTTGGCTGGTTTTTGTGAATATGTTGCGGGCTAAATGCTAACGCTAATGCTAAGCTAGCTATCACCACTCTTACACAAATTAGTGATTTTCTCTGGTTCTAAAGCATATTTTGAAAATCTGAGACGACAGGATTGTTAAGAAAAGGATAAGCTTGAGAACAGGCATATTTATTTCATTTCATTTGCGATTTTTAGAAATCGCTAACGTTGCGTTATGCTAATGAGCTTGAGGCTGTAGTTACGCTACCGCATACGGGTTTGGTCGGACTATGAGGTTAAGAACAAATTCTTATTTCCAATGACGTCCTAGGAACAGTGGTTTAACTGCCTTGTTCAGGGGCAGAACGACAGATTTTTACCTTGTCAGCTCGGGGACTCGATCTTGAAACCTTTCGGTTACTAGTCCAACGCTCCAACCACTAGGCTACCTGCCCCAACAAAACCTCTCTCATTATCCCTGAATGCCTAGGCTTACCTCAGCTGTACTCACATCCTACCATACCCTTGTCTGGGCATTATGCCTTGAATCTATCCTTCCGTGCCCATAAACCTTCCCCCTTTACTCTCTGTTCCGAATGCACTAGACAACCAGTTCTTTTATCATTTGGCCGTACTCTTATCCTACTCCTCCTCTGTTCCTCTGGTGATGTAGAGGTTAACCCAGGCCCTGCAGCCCCCAGCATCACTCCCATTCTCCAGGCACTCTCATTTGTTGACTTCTGTAACCGTAAAAGCATTGGTTTCATGCATGTTAACATTAGAAGCCTCCTCCCTAAGTTTGTTTTATTCACTGCATTAGCACACTCTGCCAAACCGGATGTTCTAGCCGTGTCTGAATCGTGGCTTAGGAAGGCCACCAAAAATCCTGAAATTTCCATCACTAACTATAACATTTTCTGACAACTGCCAAAGGGGGTGGAGTTGCAATTTACTGCTGAGACATCCTGAAGAGTTCTGTCATACTATCCAGGTCTGTGCCCAAACAATTCAAGCTTCTTCTTTTAAAAATCCACCTTTCCAGAAACAAGTTTCTCACTGTTGCCGCCTGTTTTAAACCCCCTCAGCCCCCATCTGTGCCCTGGACACCATATGTGAATTGATTTCCCCCCCATCTATCTTCAGAGTTCATACTGTTAGGTTACCTAAACTGGGATATGCTTAACACCCCGGCCGTCCTACAATCTAAGATAGATGCCCTCAATCTCACACAAATTATCAAGGAACCTACCAAGTACAACCCAAATTCCATAACGATGGGCACCCTCATTGATATTATCCTGCCCTCTAAATAGACCTCTGCTGTCTTCAACCAGAATCTCAGCATTCACTGCCTCATTGCCTGCGTGCGTAATGGGTCCGCGGTCAAACGACCACCCCTCATCACTGTCAAACGCTCACTGAAACACTTCAGCGAGCAGGCCTTTCTAACTGACCTGGCCCGGGTATCCTGGAAGGATATTGACCTCATCCTGTCAGGCCGACTCTTTTCTCTGTATATATCAATGATTTCGCTCTTGCTGCTGGTGATTCTCTGATCCACCTCTACGCAGACGACACCGTTCTGTATACATCTGGCCCTTCTTTTGACACTGTGCTAACAAACCTCTAAACGAACTTCAACGCCATACAACACTCCTTCCGTGGCCTCCAACTGCTTTTAAATGCTAGTAATACTAAGTGCATGCTCTTCAATTGACTGCTGCCTTCCGCCCTACTAGCATCACTTCTATGGACGGTTCTGACCTAGAATAATATACTACAAATACCTAGGTGTCTGTTTAGACTGTAAACTCTCCTTCCAGACTCACATTAAGCATCTACAATCCAAAATTAAATCTTGAATCGGCATCCTATTTCGCAACAAAGCCTCCTTCACTTATGTCGCCAAACATACCCTCGTAAAACTAACTATCCTACCGATCCTTGACTTTGGCGATGTCATTTACAAAATAGTCCCCAAAACTCTACTCAACATATCCATCGCCAAACCCACTGGCTCCAGGTCATCTATAAGTCTTTGCTAGGTAAAGCCCCGCCTTATCTCAGCTCACTGGTCACCATAGCAACACCCACCCGTAGCAAGCGCTCCAGCAGGTATTTTTCACTGGTCATCCCCAAAGCCAACACTTCCTTTGGCCACCTTTCCTTCCAGTTCTCTGCTGCCAATGACTGGAACGAATTGCAAAAATCTCTGAAGCTTGAGTCTTATATCTCCCTCTCTAACTTTAAGCATCAGCTGTCAGAGCAGCTTACTGATCACTGTACCTGTACACAACCAATAGCACACCCAACTGCCTCATCCCCATATTATTAATTACCCTCTTGGCCTTTTGCACCCCAGTGTCTCTACTTGCACATCATCATCTGCACATGTAGACTGTGAGAAAGACCTGATTATGTGATGGAGAGCCATGTGAGTGAGAAGTGCTTTGGAGCACGCAGCACTCAGAGAGAATGGAATTATAATTATTATATTTAATCCAAGGGCACAATTGCCACTGGCCGCAAAAGGCATACTCCAATATGGCCAAGACCAAAGAGCTGTCAAAGGACACCAGAAACAAAATTGTAGACCTGCACCAGGCTGGGAAGACTGAATCTGCAATAGGTAAGCAGCTTGGTTTCAAGAAATCAACTGTGGGAGCAATTGTTAGGAAATGGAAGACATACAAGACCACTGATAATCTCCCTCGATCTGGGGCTCCACGCAAGATCTCACCCCGTGGGGTCAAAATGATCACAAGAACGATGAGCAAAAATCCCAGTACCACACGGGGGGACCTAGTGAATGACCTCCAGAGAGCTGGGACCAAAGTAACAAAGCCTACCATCAGCAAGGGCATTGAAGATGAAACTTGGCTGGGTCTTTCAGCATGAAAGAATGATCCCAAACACACCGCCCGGGCAACGAAGGAGTGGCTTCGTAAGAAGCATTTCAAGGTCCTGGAGTGGCCTAGCCAGTCTCCAGATCTCAACCCCATAGAAAATCTTTGGAGGGAGTTGAAAGTCCGTGTTGCCCAACAACAGCCCCAAAACATCACTGCTCTAGAGGAGATCTGCTTGGAGGAATGGGCCAAAATACCAGCAACAGTGTGTGAAAACCTTGTGAAGACTTACAGAAAACGTTTGACCTCTGTCATTGCCAACAAAGGGCATATAACAAAGTATTGAGATAAACTTTTGTTGTTGATCAAATACTTATTTTCCACCATAATTTGCAAATAAATTCATTAAAAATCCTACAATGTGATTTTCTGGATTTGTTTTTCTCATTTTGTCTGTCATAGTTGAAGTGTACCTATGATGAAAATTACAGGCCTCTCTCATATTTTTAAGTGGGAGTACTTGCACAGTTGGTGGCTGACTAAATACTTTTTTGCCCCACTGTATATTACTCCAGTATTTATGCTAAGTTGTAATTATTTTTCACCTCTATGGCCTATTTATTGCCTACCTCCCTACTCTTCTACATTTGCACACACTGTACATAGATCTTTCTATTTTTCTTTTCCTTTGTGTTATTGACTGTACGTTTGTTTATGTGTAACTCTGTGTTGTTTTTTTATTGCACTGCTTTGCTTTATATTGGCCAGGTCGCAGTTGTAAATGAGAGCTCTTTCTCAACTGTCCTACCTGTTTAAATAAATGCTTAATAAATCTTTTTTTTTTAAATACATTAAAAAAATTCTACTGCATTTTAGTCAGTGCCACTCCGACATTGCACGTCCTAATATTTATATATTTCTCTATTCCATTCTTTTACTTTTAGATTTGTGTATTTTTGTGAATTCTTAGATACTACTGCATTGTTGGAGCTAAGGAACACAAGCATTTCACTACATCTGCAAAAACATCTGCTAAATATGCGTGTGTGACCAATAACATTTGATTTGATTCGTGGATGCCAAGGAAAGCCAAGCTTCCCCAAATATTTGACCAATCTAAAGTGCATTACAGTGGCTTGGAAATAGAATGCAATTCAAAGGGAGGAAAATAACTTGTCGGAAAATCTTTCGTCATCATTTTGAAGTAGCCAGATTTACTTTAGATGCAGTATAACGTTAGCTAGTTAGCTAAGATTGAGGGGAGGTCTGTTCAATCCAAACTTGTAACCAAGTTATTGCAGAATTACCACAAAAATGGAGGAGGCAAGTGGAAGAGGGAGAAGGTAGGGAACTTGTTTGTCTGCCAAATATTAAAGATACAAACTGGCTGAAAATAATTGTCATAAATCGAAAATATATACCAGTTTCATTTGAGGACAGAAATGTTGACAGCTGCGTCATATAGGTTGCAAAATAAATGGGAAGAGATTTTATGACCAGAGGTTTATGAACAGATACAAAAAACAACACTTGATTCAACACCTCAATTTTTCAATTTAAATTATTTTACAAAATTCTTGCCGCCAACGGAATGCTACATACAGAGTATTCAGACTCTTGACTTTTTCAATATTTTGTTACATTACAGCCTTATTCTAAAATGTATTATATAAAAAAATCTCAGCCATCTACAAACAATACCCCATAATAACGAAGCGACATCTTATTTACATAAGTATTCAGACCCTTTGCTATGCGACTCGAAATTGAGCTCAAGTGCATCTTGTTTCCATTGATCATCCTTGAGATGTTTTTACAACTTGGAGTCCACCTGTGGTAAATTCAATTGTTTGAACATGATTTGGAAAGGCATACACCTGTCTATATAAGCTCCCACAGTTGACAGTGCAGCTCAGAGCAAAAATCAAGCCATCAGGTCGAAAGAATTGTCTGTAGAGCTCCGAGACAGGATTGTGTTGAGGCACAGATCTGGAGCAGGGTAACAAAAAATGTTTACAGTATTGAAGATCCCCAAGAACATGGTGGCCGCGATCATTCTTAAATTGAAGTAGTTTGGAACCACCATGACTCTTCCTAGAGCTGGCCACCCGGCCAAACTGAGCAATTGGGGGAGAAGGGCCTTGGTCAGGGAGATGACCAAGAACCTGACGGTCACTCTGACAGAGCTCCAGAGTTCCTCTGTGGAGATGGGAAAACCTTCCAGAAAGCCAACCATCTCTGCAGCACTCCACCAATCAGGCCTTTATGGTAGAGTGGACAGACGGAAGCCACTCCTCAGTAAAAGGCACATGACAGCCTACTTGGAGTTTGCCAAAAAGGCATCTAAAGAAATAAGATTCTCTCGTCTGATGAAACCAAGATTAAACTCTTTGTCTCGAATGCCAAGCGTCACGTCTAGAGGAAACCTTGCACCATCCATACGGTGAAGCATGGTGGTGGCAGAAACATGCTGTGGGGATGATTTTTAGCGGCAGGGACTAGGAGACTAGTCAGGATCAAGGCAAAGATGAACGGTGCAAAGTACAGAGAGATCCTTGATGAAAACCTGCTCCTGAGCGCTCAGGACCTCAGATGGGGGCGAAGGTTCACCTTCCAACAGAACAATGACCCTAAGCACACAGCCAAGGCAACGCAGGAGTGGCTTTGGGACAAGTCTCTGAATGTCCTTGAGTGGCCAAGCCAGAGCCTGGACTTCAACATGATCGAACATCGCTGGAGAGACGTGAAAATAGCTGTGCAGCAAAGCTCCAAATCCAACCTGACAGAGCTTGAGAGGATCTGCAGAGAAGAATGGGAGAAACTCCCCAAATATAGGTGTGCCAAGCTTGTAGTGTCATATCCAAGAAGACTCAATGCTGTAATTGTTGCCAAAGGTGCTTCAACAAAGTACTGAGGGAGGCGCACAATTGGCACAACTCTTAGGGCGGTGCACAATTGGCCCAGCGTCATCCGGGTTAGGGTTTGGCTGGGTAGGCCGTCATTGTAAATGAGAATTTGTTCATAACTGACTTGCCTAGTTAAATAAAGGTTCAATTAAATAAAATTGAAAAGTGAGAAAAGGGTCTGAATACTTATGTAAATGTGCTCTTTCATTTTTTTTATGAATTAGAAAACATTACTAAAAACCTGTTTTTGTTTTGTCATTATGGGGTATTGTGTGTAGATTGAATAGGAAAAAACAACAACAATTTAATACATTTTAGAATAAGTCTTTAACGTAACAAAATGTGTGAAAAGTCTGAATATTTTCTGAAGGCATTGTATCTGGAGCATACAACAATCTCAGCTCTGTAGATTCTGCTGTGCAGAGACAGAATCACAAGTTCATGGGTATTGCCACTATGTAGCTTGTTTCTGGTCACAGGTTCAGGAATGGTTCAAAGAAATCACAACATTCAATGAAAATGAACCTTACAAATAACAGTGTTGGGAGATTTGGAACGCCATAGTCAGTCAATAAATAATATAATAATACTCGTAGGAAAGGTTTTAACCTTTGGCTCATAATCTGTGGATAGAAAGGTTCAAAATGTATTTAAAACATCACAGCACAATTGAAAAATATGTGGCACATGGAATCCAAACGAGGGTAGTCTATGGTAATAGGTGGGATGGGCTGAGAGTGGCTGAGGGGTGGGATTAAGGAGTTTATGTTCAGTAGTGTATTATTGTTATGTGATTGCTGTATATAACTACTTTTTTAGCTTACTACATGATTTCATGTGTTATTTCATAGTTATTCTACAATGTAGAAAATAGTACAAATAAAGAAAAACCCTTGAATGAGTAGGTGTGTCCAAACTTTTGACTGGTACTGTATATACCCAGACACAAGGCCGGAGTTAAATGAGGTGGTCCACACTCTCAGCTTTTCACAGATGATTCCACTTACCCACAGATTTTGGTTGGGATATGTACACACTGTCACTGTTGGAACAACATCCTCTATGCATTTCCTGATGAACCATGTGACTGAGTCTGTGTACTCGTAGATGTTACGGTTGTAGGCGACCCGGAACATTTCCCAGTGCATGGAGTCAAAACAGTCATTGAACAGTCCTTACCACCTGCATTTCTTACTTAAATGTCTGCCTATTAGCAGGAAGAACCAGGATGGCGGCGTGATCTGAAGGAGCGGGTGAATAACACTGATCCATCATCCGCTGGCCTCACAGAGGACAGGAGAAATTTCAGTAGGGTTTTTAAGATTTGCTTTGTTGAAGTCACCAGCCACAATAAATGTGACAATTGGATGTGCAGTTTCCTGTTTGTTTAAAGACCCGAAATCCAAAATAATGTAGATTTGTATGTATAATTCCTTGAGTGCCAGCAAGGTGTTGGCTGAGGGAGGAATGTAAAACAGCCGTGATGAAAACAGATGGTAATTCTCTCGGGAGGTAATAGGGGGGCATTTAAATGTCAGGTATTCCAGATCAAATTTGATAGATTTATGATTTCAGAAGTGATTGGACTTGCTCCTGTTTAGGAAAATTCACACATGACACACAGTGGTGTTCAGTGTTCAGTCAGCAGTGTTTTGTTGTGAGAGTGAAGCATCATGGGGGATTGAGTTCTCCGTAATGAGCGCTGTGACTGTTGTGTTGTCATACCTGTGCTATTATCCCACAGTTTTCACCAGATCTGTCTGTCTGTCTGCCTCTGAGCTTTTCTAAACAACCCATCGGTGCCACAAGAGCTGAGTAATCAAATCCCATTCTGGTGTCAGAGCAACTCCTTCAATCCCCATCACCTCCTTCAATTAGGTGTTTTGACAAGGTGCCTCTCACTTGAACTCCACTTACTTAAAGCACAACGTTTGAGTGATGCAGCAGCAGCATTATGGAATATGATGAGCAGTACAATGAGGATGTGTCTGACAGTACAGACAAGAAGTTTGGCAGGGGTGCATGATGGGTGAGAACTCACTCTTAAAAGGTAACAGATGTTTTCTTTAACAGTGTTTAGCATACAACAGTATTCTGCTGTCTCGGCCACAACACTAAGTCGACTCCCTCGTGTTCTTTCCGTTGTTGAAATTGTGTCAATAAGGCAGAAGAGTATTCACATACGTAGATTGTATAGGTTTGTTCATGAGAAATATGATAATACTGTTGTATATTTCAGCCAGAGAGGGCCCTCAGCATAATTAATCATTAACCCAGTGCCTAACCCGCTGGAGTTGGTGCTCCTACAAACACCATTATTCTGATCACTGCTAATAAGTAGCACCGCAAAGTTATCATGTCTGCTCTGCTTGCTTGCTACTCCTGTTTCTGCCATTCAATGTTTCCAAACTCCACAGTCTTCCACAACTCTGAGGGACAAATCTACTTCAATTCACACACTTTTTGACAGCACGCCTTTTGATTTGAACGAAACCACACAAACTCAGCAAAAAAAGAAACGTCCTCTCACTGTCAACTGCGTTTCTTTTCAGCAAATATAACGTGTGTAAATATTTGTATGGACACAAGATTCAACAACTGAGAGATAAGCTGAACAAGTTCCACAGACATGTGACTAATATAAATGGAATAATGTGTCCCTGAACAAAAGGGGGTAAAAATCAAAAGTAACAGTCAGTATCTGGTGTGGCCACCAGCTGCATTAAGTACTGCAGTGCATCGCCTCCTCATGGACCTCACCAGATTTGCCAATTCTTGCTGTGAGATGTTACCCCACTCTTCCACCAAGGCACCTGAAAGTTCCAGGACATTTCTGGGGGGGAATGGCCCTAGCCCTCACCCTCCAATCCAACAGGTCCCAGACGTGCTCAATGGGATTGAGATCCGAGCTCTTCGCTGGCCATGGCAGAACACTGACATTTCTGTCTTGCAGGAAATCACGCATAGAACGAGCAGTATGGCTGGTGGCTGGAGGGTCATGTCAGGATGAGCCTGTAGAAAGGGTACCACATGAGGGAGTAACGCACAGCGTTGAGATTGACTGCAATGACAACAAGCTCAGTCTGATGATGCTGTGACACACTACCCCAGACCATGACGGACCCTCCACCTCCAAATCGATCCCGCTCCAGAGTACTGGCCTCGGTGTAACGCTCATTCCTTCAATTATAAATGTGAATCCGACCATCACCCCTGGTGAGACAAAACCGTGACTCGTCAGTAAAGAGCACTTTTTGCCAGTCCTGTCTGGTCCAGCGACTGTGGGTTTGTGCCCATAAAGCAACGTTGTTGCCAGTAATGTCTGATGAGGACCTGCCTTACAACAGGCCTTCAAAGCACTCAGTCCAGGCTCTCTCAGCCTATTGCGGACAGTCTGAGCACTGATGGAGGGATTGTGCATTACTGGTGTAACTCGGGCAGTTGTTGTTGCCATACTGTACCTGTCCCGCAGGTGTGATGTTCAGATGTACTGATCCTGTGCAGGTGTTGTTACACGTGGTCTGCCACTGTGAGGACGATCAGCTGTCCATCCTGTCTCCCTGTAGCGTTGTCTTAGGCGTCTCACAGTATGGACATAGCAATTTATTGCCCTGGCCACATCTGCAGCATGTCTAAGGCACGTTCACGCAGATAAGCATGGACCCTGGGCATCTTTCTTTTGGTGTATTTCAGAGTCAGTAGAAAGGCCTCTTTAGTATTCTAAGTTTTCAGAACTGTGACCTTAATTACCTACCGTCTGTAAGCTTTTAGTGTCTTACGACCGTTCCACAGGTGCATGTTCATTCATTGTTCATGGTTCATCGAACAAGCATGGGAAACAGTGTTTAAACCCCAAATCTGTAAAGTTATTTGGATTTTTACGAATGATCTTTCAACGACAGGGTCCTGAAAAAGGGACGTTTCCTTTTTTTCAGAGTTTATTTTCCCATTGTAGAAGTTCTCAGAAAGTGACTTTTAGGACCTGATTGCCAAAACATTCAAGCGATAAAGGTTCTCAAAGTTGATCTATTTTGCATACTCCACCATGCCATGAGACATCCATGTCTTCATCACCGGAAAAGATACACATTTGAGATTGATTTAATTTAAAAGCGTACAAACAGGGTTATCAAACTATTTTAGATTTTTAACGAAAACTATATCTTTTTTTTTTTAACCTTTAAACGTAAACTATCTAAAAACGCATTAAAACCCTTTTTTATTTTATTTTTTATTTCCGCATATGTTGTGCCTGCCATAATTTGAGAAACAACCTGTTCTTGAATACAGGGTGGGTGTCGTGTTTTGGCTGATAAATGTACTGAAAGTGGAATCAAATAGACATTTCTACTTTCAAACGGTCCGCACATCAGAGAATGTTGACTTGAATGCTGTCAATCCTCCATAGGAAATCTATTGAAATCATATAAATATCGATAATAGCATAGACATGACCATTTAAGTTGGCAGTAATTAGTTGTAATAATAGAAAATTAGTAGGTAGATATTATAGGTACTTAGTTTTGTTAGTTGTATTAGTAGCTGTAGCAGAAGTTTGTATTAGCTGTAGGCCCATTAGTAGTTTCCTACGCTGTTAATGTGATTTAATTCAAATGGACTTACTCTAATTTGAAATGACTGACATTCGAACACATCTTAAAGATTTGCAGTGTTGCCAAAATGGAGAAAGAGGGAGAGGAACAGACAGACACAGAAGTAGCCAATAGCGCAGGGTCAAACAAAGAGAGAACATAGAGAAACACCACACACTCAGTCAGCAATTAAGATTAGTTCCTAATTATGAATCCCATATAAATCACAGCTTCTCGGAGTTCCTTCATGCTTACAACCATAATGTGCATCTTTGCCTTGGCGTACTCTACTACCCTACCATCATCCACAAATAGAACAGATTCAAGGTAATCAAATTCCAAGCAATTTAAATGGTATAATGGAATCTATCTTTGGTAATTGCCCGACTTAGTCAAGCAGTCATTAACCGTGAGGAGGGAGGAGCTGGCTGCTCTATGCCGTCCTGGAGATATGGAGAGACAGATCTCCTCCTCATGCGATGATTTTCTCTCTTTGTTGCTTTTGCGGTTTTGTGCTTGCCATTGTCAAACTCACGGATAAGAGCAAATTACCTCTTCAACTGTGTGATGGGGAACAAACTTGGAGTTGACAGGGAATCAGAAATCCACAGAGTTCATCATGAACTTCTGTCTTCCTGATGTTGGTCTCTGCCTGACCCCTTTCTCTCTGTTATGGCCGACCGAGCTCAGACAAGGAGTTGTGGATATTCATGGCTACATTGACCTTCGGAGGAACTCGAATTAATGAACATCGCAAGCATGGAGATCAATTATTAATTGGCAAAAGTTTAGCTGGATTTTCTTGTTTTTTTATATAATAGATAAGAGACGGCGACTGATCGCTGCAACAAAGCAATTTGGGGTCTTATCCTATTAACCTGCCAACCATTTCCATAACATTCAGTAACCCTTCAACTGCTGTCTCAACAGCCAGTATACCGAACGCAAAACCATTAACCATTTAACTTCCCCAAATGGAGAATCCATAGCTGTGTATCTCTGTGACCTACGATACTATAAATCAGACAGATCAATAAAAACACTGAGGTAAAGGTGAAGTCCGGTGGCTCCTGATGATCATACTCAATTCACTACATCCCTCTAACATGCATGAACTGTATGCCTAGACACTCACATGCGCGCCCACACACATACTTGTAATCATCTTGCGAATTACGGGGGAGCCAGGGTGGGCTCAGCTCCCCTGAATGAGACGTTATCTCCACTAAATGCAACAAACGTCAATCTTTTGGGGGGGGGGGTCTAAATAATGCTAATTTAACCATTCTCCTATTTGTTTAAAATGCAGTGATAAATATGTTCTACAGTGGCTGTGCTGTCCATCCGATAGGCTACAATATTTTATTTTTAAAAAAAGGTGCTATACACACTGAACAAAAATATAAATGCAACAATTTCAACAATCTATGGATTTCTGGGCAGAGTTGTTCCCCACAAAAGGCTTTAATACAGATACAGTGCATTGTAAAGGTATTCACCCCCCTTGGCGTTTTTCCTATTTTGCTGCATTACAACCTGTAATTTAAATGGATTTTTATTTGGATTTCATGAAATGGACATACACAAAATAGTACAAATTGGTGAAGTGAAAAAAAAAAAACTTGTTTCAAAAAATAAATATATATATAAAATACAGAAAAGTGGTGCGTGCATATGTATTCACCCTCTTTGCTGTGAAGCCCCTAAATAAGATCTGGTGCAACCAATTACCTTCAGAAGTCACATAATTAGTTAAATAAAGTCAACCTGTATGCAATCTAAGTGTCACATGATCTGTCACATGATCTCAGTATATATACACCTGTTCTGAAAGGCCCCAGAGTCTGCAACACCACCAAGCAAGGGGCATCACCAAGCAATGAGCTCTCCAAACAGGTCAGGGACAAAGTTGTGGAGAAGTACAGATCAGGGTTGGGTTATAAAAAATCTGAAACTTTGAACATAAAATGCAATTGTGTTCTTTGTCCGTAGCTTATGCCTGCCCATACCATAACCCCACCGCCACCATGAACACTCTATTCACGACGTTGAGACGTTGACATCAGCAAACCGCTAGCCCACACGACACCATACACAAGGCCAAATTCTCTAAACTATGTTGGAGATATGGTAGATAAATTAACATTACAATTCTCTGACAACAGCTCTCATGGACATTCCTGCAGTCAGCATGCCAATTGACCGCTCCCTCAAAACTTGAGACATCTGTGGCATTGTGTTGTGTGACAAAACTGCACATTTTAGAGTGGCCTTTTATTGTCCCCAGCACAAGGTGCACCTGTGTAATGATCATGCTGTTTAATCAGCTTCTTGATATTCCACACCTGTAAGGTGGATTGATTATCTTGGCAAAGGAAAAATGCTTACTAACAGGGATGCAAACAAATTTGTGCACAACATTTGAGAGAAATAGGCTTTTTGTGTGTAGGGTGTTCTCCGTGCCATCCGTGGCCAGAAGAAGTAGACAAATTATTTAGCTTGATTATTTTCTATCAATATTTGTTTTCTTTACTGGATCACCTGATGGTAGACAATATCACTAAATAACTAGCTTATAGCTAGACACCAGTGCGCATCCAATCCATCCAGCAAGTATATGTTAATGACAGTATGCCTGACTCTTTCGGATAGATAATGAAACGTTATGCAGCCATACTGTAGTTAAACTTACAGTGCATTTTCTGAGATCGCCAAGATCCATGATTTGTACAGGATTTAAATTCAACGTTCTAATTTGATTGCTAAATGCTTGATAATGACAAATGACACTGTCATGTCATTAACGTAAAGAAAGAAAGGTAGTGTTTTATGTCACACAATCTGTGAAGACTCCAAGCATTTAACTCGTGAATTATGGACAACTCCTGAACTAGGGTGGAAAACATGTTTTGATTCATCTCATGTATTATACTGATTGTAGGCTACCTGTTTTGCGTGTGTTTAAGTGTTTAAAATGGCCTTGGCTGAGAGTGTAGGCTACCTGCAGTGGTGTAAGCCTAGTTGAGGGTAAATACAAGTAAACATCATTTACCAAACCTGCATTGAAAAAATGCATTGAAAACATAGAGAGTTACTTTTTCAGAGATTACCCACCTATTTTCTTTTTAACACTATATCAGGCCTTTTTGAAGTTCATGCTAATACACATTGTGGCCTAGTCTAGTAAGTTGACCTTGTGTGTTCGGGTGATCATCCCGTTTGTCCCGGGACAGTTTCAGACCCATTTTTAGATGTCCTAACTTTTTCACACTGCAAATAATGTCAATTTGTCAGCAAGACGCATCAATTAATGTAGGCCTAATCCAGGGTTTCCTAAACTTTTTCACTCAGGTCCCCTTTCCAACATTGGGGAACACAGCCCCCCAGGTTTAAAGCTTATTTCCTGCAATTCAACACATTTTGTCATGCGGTGCAGATCATATTTTGCCGTTTTAAAGCTAATTTTCTTGCAATTCTATACATTTTGCCATGTCTAATGTGTATTCATGTGTTATTTGAGTGCCTCACAAATTACAACTAAATCCATGGGTTTGTTGATCTGGACATTTCTGACCAGTTATAAGGTATGCAATGACTGACATTACGAGAGTGAAACTGATGACGCACTGCCCATTTTTGAAAGCCGGAATTAGTCCCACCCCCACACAGTTTGGGAACCACTGGCCTAATCAATGGCAATCGATTCATCTCATTAGGCACACTTTCTGGTGTTTTGCAACCAATGTCTATCTCCATTCATCAAATGGCATACATGCAGTTTGGATGCTGGAATTATTTTGGAGTAGAAGAACGTCACATTAAAAGCTTCCAATTGGCTCATTCATCCCCCTCCTCTCTCCTTTAACTATTCCCCGGGTCGTTGCTATAAATAAGAATGTGTTCTCAGTCAATTTACCTGGTAAAAATAAGGGTAGAAAAAAACAATTTAAAGTATGTATGGCATTGAAAAACATCTTTCCTCTATGTAGAATATTAGCTACTTATCAGAATATTAGCTACTTATTCAGAACAGTCAAGTCCATTTCAGCTCCAAACCTGACCAATTGTAGTGAGAACTAACTAAAAATCCTTCAATCTGCTTGAGATGAATCACTCTCTTTGCAAAATGATCACGTCTTGTTGATGAAGCCATTGTTTACTTCCCAATCAAATTGTTTGTTTTCCGGATCATAAAGATGAGAACATTCCTCTGTGATAACTGTATTTTTTTTGTTCAGTCCTCCTCAAGGATTTATCACTTGGTTGATATTGTTGTATTCTTGATCTCTGCTTGTTGTCATAGTATCTCCACACACTACCTCTACCTGCCCACACAAAGAAGAGCTAGTGAGCTAGCAGTTGGCTGTGAGCCTGGCCAGTACCTATAGCTCCCTGTAGCTCACCATCTGTGCTCAAAGCAAACCTTCACAATGATCAACTCAGCCAGAGACAGATAAAAGAGACAAGAGTGTGAGGTGACTGGGAGGTCAGTGTCGGTGGCCTCTGCCCAACACCAAGCTAAACAGAGAGAGAAAGAGGGGGGCAGTAGGAGATAGCCAGAGGGAGAGTGAAAGGTAAAAGAGAGAACTTGCACGATTAACGAGTGAAGCTAAGAAAAGGTGGGATGAAAAGACAAAAAGAGAAGAGAGAGAGAGAGAGAGAGAGAGAGAGAAAAGTGAGAGATAGAGGTGAGAAAGTAAAGAGAGAAAGGTGAGACAGCGAGAGTCGTAGGACACTGACCGATGTAAAAATAGATACACAGCTGACATTGTTGGTCATTGAGTCCCTTAACTCTGCAGCACACATTAAAGCTTAATCCGTATGAGCCCCCTACCTGCAGCTTTGGACCATAACGGTCCATAACCCTTTCCTTTGGCAGCGCTGACTGAATACCCTGCCTGAAACCTCAACGGTGTTACCAGTAAGTCGTTCACAGAGAGGAAGAGCACCACCGCCATCTACAGGCCGGAAGAGTAATTACAACCTCATAGTCACCGAAACAGCAGCTGGCTCCTCCACAGTGCCTGCTCACACAGTCAGCAGCACGCCACACACACCGTGCCCACAAACACAGCCATCACAATAAATTACTTACACAGCTCAGGTTTCAGAACAGTTCATTCATGTTCAATTACCAGTGAATGTTCAATAGTGAGCCTATTACTGGGGAAAAGTTTCAACTCTCTCTCTCTCTGACAAGAACGCATTAATGACACTATAAAGGATGAGCATAAGATTACAACAAATAAATGCTTTGAAGCAGTATGTAATAATTATATTATTAATAAAGTCCTGTAATGGTGACTGTAATATCACTGTCCTAGTTAAATCATGTCTTTCATGTAATAGATAAAAATGTGTAAGCTGTCCTAAATACAATAATTTTCGATCGAATGTGATCTCATTCATACAGTGCCTTCAGAAAGTATTCATAGCCCTTGACTTATTCCACATTTTGTTCTTACCCCATAATAACAAAGTGAAAACATGTTTTTAGATATATATTTTTTAAATGTATTGAAAATGAAATACAGAAATATCTAAATGACCTGTTTCACAACCCTGAGTCAGTACATGTTAGAATCACATTTGGCATTGATTACAGCTGTGTGTATTTCTGGGTAAGTCTCCAAAAGCTTTGCATACCTGGATTGTACAATATTTGCACATTCTTTTTTGAATTCTTCAAGCTCTGTCAAGTTGTTTGTTGATCATTGCTAGTCAGACAGTTTTGCCATAGATTTTCAAGCCAATATAAGTAAAACTGTACCTAGGCCACTTGGGAACATTCAATGTCGTCTTGGTAAGCAACTCCAGTGTATATTTGGCCTTGTGTTTTAGGTTATTGACCTGCTGAAAGGTGACTGTGTCTCCCAGTGTCTGTTGGAAAGCAGACTGAAACAGGTTTTCCTCTAGGATCTTGCCTGTGCTTAGCTCTATACTGTGTCTTTTTATCATAAAAAAACTCCCAGGTCCTTGCCAATGACAGGCATACCCATAACATGATGCATTCTTTGCAGTGTTACTTTAGTGCCTACTGCAAATAGAATGCATGTTTTTGAATATTTTTGTTCTGTACAAGCTTCCTTCTTTTCACTCTCTCATTTAGGTTAGTATTGTGGAGTAACTACAATGTTGTTGAGCCATCCTCAGTTTTCTCCTATCACAGCAATTAAATCGTAACGGTCTTAAAGTCACCTATGGCCTCATGGTGAAACCCCTGAATGGTTTCCTTACTCTCCGGCAACTGAGTTAGAAAGGACACCTGTATCTTTGTAGTGACTGGGTGTATTGATACAACTTCTAAATGGTAATTAATAACTTCACCATGCTCAAATATTTTATGTCTTTTTCTCTTTTTATACCCATCTACCAATAGGTTCCCTTGTTTGCGAAGCATTGGAAAACCTCCCTGGCCTTTGTGTTTGAAAGTCACGACTGAGAGACCTTACAGATAATTGTATGCGTGGGGTACAGAGATGAGGTAGTCATTAAAAAAATCATGTTATACACTATTACTGCACACAGAGTGAGTCCATGCAACTTATTATGTGACTTGTTAATCATATTATTACTCCTGAACATAAAGGGGTTGAATACTTATTGACTCAATTTCAGCTTTTCATTTTTGTATTCATTTGTGAACATTTCTAAAAACATAATTCCACTTTGACATTATGAGGTATTGTGTGTAGGCCCATGACACAAAATCTCAGTTTAATCCATTTTAAATTCAGGCTGTAATACAACAAAATGTGGAAAAAGTCAAAGGGTGTGAATAATTTCTGAAGGCACTGCATATGTCCCAACTCACATATGAACACAATCACAGTCTTATGGTATCTGCAATTACCATCTCGCCTCCCATCTATGCCTCTTTTGAAATATTTTATTACCTTGACTTCCCATTCGTCTCTCTGAGATTTTGCTTGTGGCCTCTCAAATCCCACTTATGATAGTTAAATCACTGGTGCATTTTCGGCATAGGGAAATAACCATGGCAATACCCCTAGCTTTCTTCTCACATACCCAGACTTTGACTTTGGATGTTGTTTTTTACACCAAAAATGCATCGTTTTAGTTAAGGCAATTGTTTTTCTGTTTAGTTGTTTTTTTCTATTGTAGTATCCTTTGTTTCATCATCATTCCCCACATTCCCAGATCCCATACATAGATTCTCAGCCCCCAAGAAAGGCCAGTCCTAGCACTTGCTCCATGTTTCGTCAGATGATATTTGACTAGGTGGGACATAAAAGGGTTTATTGAAATTAGAAAAAAAAACTGCCTTGAGTGTTGAATGAAAGAAAATGTCTGTTGAAGTGTTGATCTCTATTTTGAACTCTTCTATCGACTTTGGATTTTGAGTATGAAAGCTTCTATTCTATCCAGATGTTTACAAAAAGCACTGAGCTTGAGACAAAAAGTGAGCATTCTAAGACTACTTTTGTTTCTTTTCTTGTATTTAACCTTTATTTAACTAGGCAAGTCAGTTAAGAACAAATTCTTATTTACAATGACAGCCTACCCCTGCCAAACCATAACCCGGACGACGCTGGGCCAATTGTGCGCCGCCCTATGGGACTCCCAATCCCGGCCGGTTGTGATACAGCCTGTAATCTAACTAGGGTCTGTAGTGATGCCTCTAGCACTGAGATACAGTGCTTTAGACCGCTGTGCCACTCAGGAGCCCCTTATAGAAAGACCTGACACAAGTCTACTTCAAGGATAGTGTTTGGAAACGTCTCTTAAAGAAGAAAAACATCACAGTATAAAATATTGACTAGGCCTCTGTATTTCATTTTATAACAGTGCATACCTTACCTACCAATCTCACTACCCCTCCATCAAACACACACACACACACACACACACACACACACACACACACACACACACACACACACACACACACACAGAGAGAGAGCTTAGGACAGTAGTTAATTGTGGGGTAGGGGGGGCATTATCATGTTACCCTAACACTCTCTAACTCTTTAACTGCAGTCTCAACAGCCAGTATATTGAACCCATAACTAGGGCTTAGCAGGTCACGAAATTTGTTCTACTGGTGATTGTCAAGCAAATAACTGCTAGTCTCACAGAAATTGACCGTTAATTAACAAACACATTTAGCAACACCTGGCTTCCACACATAGCCTACAAGCCACTGATCCTTTGGAACATCTACATTTAAAAAATGTTGAATAAATTAATGTAATATAACCTACACCTTCACAATACAATCCATTATGTATTTTTGTCCATTACAGAAAAACAGTTGTCCTTATGTTAAGGTCCTGATCTGGCTATGTCATATGGCTGTGGGCTACACTAGTTGATTTAGCAGACAATATTTGCTTAGAATTCTATGGCATTATTTTATATTCTTTTGTAGTATGAAGAATACAATGGAACAAAGCTGAATAAAATACAAAGGATATTTTCTCCAAACGATTTGAGGGAGTGCGCACATGTGGCTATTCTGTGTTGAGCTGTTAACAAAGAAATAGGTACTCCTATATGCTTAATTTAAAGTTATTAATGTAACTCTATTTCTTCTACAAACGATGGGCTATATGTTTTGATTTTTAATACATTGTAAGGGTGCATTATGCGACTAATGATGATTTGAAAAAATGTTGCTTGTAAGGCATGAGCTCTGCTTTGTTTTTGTTGCGCAGGCTGTACACACTTCATCAGTCTCTCATTCACAATTTGACAAGCACTTGATAATGCTTTGAATTTCCCGGCAGCATCCCCTTAAAGTGGACGGGATGCACCTAAAACAAATCTATGCCTTTTGCGGCCAGTGGCCGTTGTGCCCTTGGGTTAAAATATAATAATTATAATTCCCTTCTCTCTGAGTGCTGCGTGCTTCAAAGCACTTCTCACTCACATGGCTCTCCATCACATAATCGGGTCTTTCTCACAGTCTACAAGTGAAGACTGTCACATCGGGGACGCAACTGAGCACATCCTTATCCAATTCCGAGGTGAATATTGAAAATATTGGAAGAACTGTCCACGTTTACTTTTTGTCATCCAACCAGATGAGTAGGCCTAACGGAGAAGCAAAAGCTTCTATCCCCCATAGTACAAAATATGAGCTATTCCATTCTGTGAGAGAAATAAATATTTTGGGATGCAATAGATTACAAATGAATACAACCGCTAGCATCAAAAAACCTTTTTTACGCAATGACGCTGATGCAGCAGATCAGAACGTTTAGCTTACAATGTTAATAAACTATTAGGCTATTTCTTCACAATATAAGCGCAGAAATGCGCACACAGCATAAGGCTACAAGCATGAATGTTCAATTAGCGTGAAAACACCGTAATCAAAAGTGATCACAAATTCAATTATACATGTGATGCTTTTATTATAAAGGTGCATTTTCGGGTGAAAATGATCTTCCCCGAACTTGAAACTCAGGTGCTGCTTATGTATGCAAGTTAGACGCTTCGCCCATTGTAAAGTGGAAAATTTGGCATCTTTAGCTGTGATACAAACCTTATCAAAACATATTCCTATGGGCTAGGCTACATGAGGTGTGTGACTATGATTAGAAAAAGTCCCGAAATAAAGGCTTTGTTACTTGTCTTAAGCTGGGCATTCTTCACAAGTGATAATATATCATTCACAAGTGATAATATATCATTCACAAGTGATAATATATCATTCACAAGTGATAATACTGTCACCCATCAGACTATTCTTGATTTAACCTTGTCTTTACATATACTAACTAATCTGTGTGAGAAATGTGTTTTGATTAAGAATGGACCATTATCATGCACCTGTCTCGAAACAGGGGCAGGGGAAAAAATACATGTCATCTATGCACTTAAATAGTGAATGGAGGTGTCACGTCTACTCCCGCTCCTTGTCACCAGTTTACTCATTATTGAGCACACCTGTCATCATCGTTACGAGCACCTGCGCCTCATGAGACTCACCTGGACTCAATCACCTTCCTGATTACCTTCCCTATATCTGTCACTCCCTTTGGTTCTTTCCTCAGGCGTTATTGACTCAGTTTCTGTTTCATGTCTGTACCCTACTCGTGTTTCTTGTTCGTTTATTGAATAAATTCACTCCCTGTACTTGCTTCCCGATTATTAGTGTACACGTTATAGAATAATGCATCACCAAAGGGAAGCAACATAGCTTTTCTATTGCTTTTTTTTACTGATGACATCAGGTCCAAGGGCGGCTGCCGAAACAACCGGGGATGCCTCAGCTGGCTCGTCAGGCTTCCATGCCTCAGCTGGCTGGATAGGTGCACAAGCCTTGGTTGGCTCGAAAAGGCTTCCGTTGCCAAAGCTACAGTGGTGCCTCCTATAAAAGTTGTGTCATACCGCAGCACACCTTGCGGGCTGCTGCAGCATTCTATGGCACGTTATTTAATTGTCAGACATTTTTTATGTTAAGGCAGGTTAGTGCTAGTTTGACCACCAGAGGGCATCTTTGATAGTCTTCCATATTGGCATTACTAGAGAATTCAAAACCTTTTTTGTAATAACATAGTACATGGGATTGATTTGAAGAAATTTGGCTTAATTAATTTGATTAAGATGATGGTGTTTCAATTCCGAGAAAAACAAAATCAGTTAGGATGGAATGGAAAATATCGCGCTGCACAACGTGACCGTCGGGAGTAGGCGTGACCGTCGGGAGTAGGCGTGACCGTCGGGAGTAGGCGTGACCGTCGGAAGTATCTAAGGGGCATAACATTTCCAAACCCTAATTGTAGTGTAACCAATACTCAATTAGCCTATGGTAGGCCTACAGTACACCTAAAAAAACCTGACCTGACTCTCTGCCAATAATTACATTTAGCCTTTCAGATGTGGACGTCTATTTCAGCACTGTTTCGAGCTGCTCTGAGACAAGCATGGAGAAGCAAAAATGTTCAATTATATTCTTAAGATATGTGTTCACTGAATATAAGCAAGTGATGGCTGCTAAATAATCAAGTTAGGTTTCTCCAGAAATAAATCATTCTAAATAACAAACTGGCTTTATTTACAAATTAGTGAGAATGTCTCAGCCCTATATATATATATATATATATATATATAGCTTGCAATTATATAGCCTTTAGATATTTTTGTCAGTTGTTACTATGGAATACTGAAGTATAATTACAAGCATTTCATAAGTGTCAAAGGCTTTCATTGACAATTACATGAAGTTGATGCAAAGAGTCAATATTTCTTTTTTGAGAAGCGACCCTTCTTTTTCAAGACCTCTGCAATCAGCCCTGGCATGCTGTCAATTAACTTCTGGGCCACGTCCTGACTGATGGCAGCCCATTCTTGCATAATCAATCCTTGGAGTTTGTCAGAATTTGTGTTTTTTTGTTTGGCCACCCGCCTCTTGAGGATTGACCGCAAGTTCTCAATGGGATTAAAGTCTGGGGAGTTTCCTGGCCAGGGACGCAAAATATTGATGTTTTGTTCCCCGAGCCACTTAGGTATCACTTTTGCCTCATGGTAAGGTGCTCCATCATGCTGGAAAAGGCATTGTTCATCACCAAACTGTTCCTGGATGGTTGAGAGAAGTTGCTTTCGGAGAATGTGTTGGTACCACTCTTTATTCATGGCTGTGTTCTTAGGCAAAATTGTGAGTGAGCCCACTCCCTTGACTGAGAAGCAACCCCACACATGAATGGTCTCAGGATGGTTTACTGTTGGCATGACACAGGACTGATGGTGGAGCTCACCTTGTCTTCTCCAGACAAGCTTATTTCCGCATGCCCCCAACAATCGGAAAGGGGATTCATCAGAAAAAATGACTTTACCCCAGTCCTCGGCAGTCCAATACCTGTACCTTTTGCAGAATATCAGTCTGTCCCTGATGTTTTTCCTGGAGAGAAGTGGCTTCTTTGCTGCCCTTCTTGACACCAGACCATCCTCCAAAACTCTTTGCCTCACTGTGCGTGCAGATGCACTCACACCTGCCTGCTGACATTCCTGAGCAAGCTCTGTACTGGTGGTTCCCCGATCCCACAGCTGAATCAACTTTAGAAGACGGTCCTGGCGCTTGCTGGACTTTCTTGTTAACCCTGAAGCCTTCTTCACAACAATTGAACTGCTCTCCTTGAAGCTCTTGATGGTCCGATAAATGGTTGATTTAGGTGCAATCTAACTGGCAGCAATATCCTTGCCCGTGAAGCCCGTTTTGTGCAAAAGCAATGATGACGGCACGTGTTTCCTTGCAGGTAACCATGGTTGACAGAGGAAGAACAATGATTCCAAGCACCACCCTCCTTTTGAAGCTTCCAGGCTGTTATTCGAACTCAATCAGCATGATAGAGTGATCTCCAGCCTTGTCCTCGTCAACACTCACACCTGTGTTAACGAGAGAATCACTGACATGATGTCAGCTGGTCCTTCTTTGGCAGGGCTGAAATGCAGTGGAAATGTTTTTTGGGGATTCAGTTCATTTGCATGGCAAAGAGGAACTTTGCAATTAATTGGAATTCATCTGATCACTCTTCGTAACATTCTGGAGTATATGCAAATTGCCATCATACAAACTGAGGCAGCAGACTGTGAAAATTAATGTGTCATCCTCACAACTTTTGGCCACGTGTGTGTGTGTGTGTGTGTGTGTGTGTGTGTGTGTGTGTGTATATATATATATACACACACACAGTGGGGAGATAACCTGCAAAATCGGCAGTGTTTCCTACTTACAAAGCATGTAGAGGTCTGTAATTTTTATCATAGGTACACTTCAACTGTGAGAAACAGAATCTAAAACAAAAATCCAGAAAATTACATTGTATGATTTTTAAGTAATTCATTTGCATTTTATTGCATGACATAAGTATTTGATATTTGGTACAGAAACCTTTGTTTGCAATTACAGAGATCATACGTTTCCTGCAGTTCTTGACCAGGTTTGCACACACTGCAGCAGGGATTTTAGCCCACTCATCCATACAGACCTTCTCCAGATCCTGCAGGTGTCGGGCCTGTCGCTGGGAAATACGGACTTTCAGCTCCCTCCAAAGATTTTCTATTGGGTTCAGGTCTGGAGACTGGCTAGGCCACTCCAGGACTTTGAGATGCTTCTTACGGAGCCACTCCTTAGTTGCCCTGGCTGTGTGTTTCGGGTCGTTGTCATACTAGAAGACCCAGCCATGACCCATCTTCAATGCTCTTACGGAGGGAAGGAGGTTGTTGGCCAAGACCTTGCGATACATGGCCCCATCCATCCTCCCCTCAATACGGTGCAGTCGTCCTGTCCCCTTTGCAGAAAAGCATCCCCAAAGAATGATGTTTCCACCTCCATGCTTCACGGTTGGGATGGTGTTCTTAGGGTTGTACTCATCCTTCTTCTTCCTCCAAACACGGCGAGTGGAGTTTAGACCAAAAAGCTCTATTTTTGTCTCATCAGACCACATGACCTTCTCCCATTCCTCCTCTGGATCATCCAGGTGGTCATTGGCAAACTTCAGACGGGCCTGGACATGTGCTGGCTTGAGCAGGGGGACCTTGCATGCGCTGCAGGGTTTTAATCCATGACAGCGTAGTGTGTTACTAATGGTTTTCTTTGAGACTGTGGTCCCAGCTCTCTACAGGTCATTGACCAGGTCCTGCCGTGTAGTTCTGGGCTAATCCCTCACCTTCCTCATGATCATTGATGCCCCACGAGGTGAGATCTTGCATGGAGCCCCAGACCGAGGGTGATTGACCGTCATCTTGAACTTCTTCCATTTTCGAAATAATTGCGCCAACAGTTGTTGCCTTCTCACCAAGCTGCTTGCCTATTGTCCTGTAGCCCATCCCAGCCTTGTGCAGGTCTACAATTTTATCCCTGATGTCCTTACACAGCTCTTTGGTCTTGGCCATTGTGGAGAGGTTGGAGTCTGTTTGATTGAGTGTGTGGAAAGGTGTCTTTTATACAGTTCAAACAGGTGCAGTTAATACAGGTAATGAGTGGAGAACAGGAGGGCTTCTTAAAGAAAAACAAACAGGTCTGTGAGAGCCGGAATTCTTACTGGTTGGTAGGTGATCAAATACTTATGTCATGCAATAAAACGCAAATTAATTACTTAAAAATCATACCATGTGATTTTCTGGATTTTTGTTTTAGATTCTGTGTCGCTCACAGTTGAAGTGTACCTATGATAAAAATGATAGACCTCTACATGCTTTGTAAGTAGGAAAACCTGCAAAATTGGCAATGTATCAAATACTTGTTCTCCCCACTGTATATATAAACTGATATTTTAGAGATTTTTTTTTAAATCTACAGTTGTAATCTGAATAAAGGTCCAAATAATATTTATAAAGGCCAAAATATATCCCTGCTTACTAGCCATAATGACGCTGTACAACATCACCATGTGTGTTTGAAAGAGTATTTTCCAGTAAGCAACTATTTGCTTGCCTTCATTAGACAACTTTGTTCCAATATTTATGTAATTCAGTGATATTTATTCCCATAGTAATTCGTCATGGATCCATAACTTTTGCTTCAAACCCTTTTGCTTCTAACTTCAATATGGTCTATAATTAAATAAATAAGACCTACACCACTTTTAACAGCACATTACTCAACACTAGTGAGACTCATGTCGCCTATGGAAGGCCTACAGTATATCGAAAAATATGACATGACTCTCCGCCAATAATTACATATAGAGGATTGGACGATTCTAAATTAAAACCAAAAGCCACCTCCTGTGTCTCCCGTTTGCGGCCGGCACGGGTATCGAACCTGCATCAGCCAGTTAAGTTATTTTATATAGGTCTAGGCTCCGAATAAATAGACTCCAATTAAGCCCTCTTGTTGTTTGAAAAGTCAAATTAAAATGAAGATTATTGTTGAAATGAATTGCTCGATTGGTGTAGGTTGTTTTCTCCATCTGTTGGTGTGCAACACTTGCATAAAAAGTTAGCTATATTTTCAGCACCAGCCACTGTTCACCTCCTATTGATTGCGCTGCGGTTGCCACCAGTTGTGTTTTTAATTGAACCTTTATTTAACTAGGCAAGTCAGGTAAGAACAAATTCTTATTTACAACGAAGGCCTACCCAGGCGCCCAGGCGCTGAGCCAATTGTGCGCCGGCACTCCTAATCACGGTTGGATGTGTACAGGCTGTATTCGAACCAGGGACTGTAGTAATGCCTCTTGCACTGAGATGCAGTGCCGTAGAAAGGTCAAAATAAATTATTTGTTTGCAAGTTGGAGAGGGGGGGTTTTCACACCTAGCTCGACTATTAAGACACTTCTTTAATAAAAGGTTGAATTGTCTTTTGTTCGGCTAATATCCAATTTCGTTCCTCGCCCTCTTCCATGTGTCCTTCCCCGCCTGAGTGGCTCGCTTGTGGGCGTGCTGGCAGGATATGGCAGCATCTTTGGTTGTGCGTCAAGAATTCAGCATAGCAAGTTTGTATGAAAGTCGGGTTATTCACAGGAAAATAGTAATACGCTCTAGACCTCTCGTGACAAACAAACTTTGCTGCCCTGTTTTCAATCATCCACATGGCTGGGAGAACCTATTCAAGTAAGTAAATACACTTAGAAAATGTAATGAAAACTGTATATTATTAGCAAAAGTAACTAGCTACAGTGCATTTTAACTCAAATGAGCTGCTAGCGTAGCTAGCTAGTTTACATAATGTATAGATAGCTAGCTAAGTTAATTTCATTTGACCAGCTACCGAACTCCATATTAGCTAGCTATCTTGATATATTTAACACTGTAAAACACATGTGTAGGTAGCTAGCTAACAGCCATGGATGAGGGTGCAATGATGACAGGCCCAGCTGTCAAAGTGAGGGAGTATAATGAAGTCTATTTCTTCTGAGGTTTTCTGTCCTCAGATACAGAGAGCTGTGAAAGCCTGTCTGCAGATGAAGAGGTCCCAATGAAGAGTTCTCAGTCCTGGTCCTGGGGACTCAAAGGGGGGCACATGTATGTTTTTGCCTTAGCACTACACAGCTGATTCAAATGATCAAGTCATCATCAAACTTCTCTATCCAATGTTATCAATATTTGTTATAATGGATATTATACTTTAGTAATTCACAATGATCTGGTAATGTAAAAGTCTAATAATTACATTATCGTCTATTGTTTGTCCTCGTGTGTCTGGTTTTTAGCATAAAGTACTCTGTAGCCACTTAGTGTGGACACCAGGTGAGACTACACACACACACACACACACACAGATTCCTGTTGAACACAGTCTCTTTAACTACCTTATTTTCTCAATAACAGTCTCTCTCCTTCACTTCATCCCTCTCCCCCTTCTCCATAAATCCTCTAGGTTATATCAGCTGTGTTGGTGAACCCCTCCAGTATCTGAACTGGCTGACACAGAGGGCACAGCATGATCATAGGTGAGAGGTCACTTGGTCGGGTCAACAGGAAGTATTATTAGAGAGATGCTTAACATTGAGATACAGATAGAGATGTAGTAGTCCTAGAGTTAATGATCCAAGGTCAGTTATGCATTTCACCTCCTGATGATTATGATGACTGACTGTGTTAGAATAAAAAAACAACGCTTAATCATGCTCTCTCTCTATCCATCTGTCTCTTGTCTGCAGGTATGTTTTGATGTGAGAGAGGACACAAGTCCCATCATCTCCACCTCACCCGCTCTTAAGATAACCTTCTGGCCAACTGGGGGCCCAAAGCTGGTTAGGAGACACTATGTAATTGTGATGAACTGAGAGAATATTAGGGTAGCACTGTAATTCATTCATCATATGCTGTCTTCCCTGCTCCTCTGCTCTTAACTCTTTCCTTTTCTGTCTTCTACACCTCTCTCCCCATCTCCTTTTTCTTCCTCTTTTTTTATAATGCATACCATATGTGCATTGATGTATAGATTGAACATGTAGTTTCTAGTCTAGTCTATTGCATAGTTACAATGTGTAATCATTGATGGAGCAGGAGTGGTAAACACTGTTGAAATGTATAATTGTAATACATACATGCAGACACAGCATCATTCAAATAATGGAGTTTGGTATGACTAAAAAATAATGTCTCAGAGATTCATGCCTGAACCGTAACTTTATTTGCCAAGGAAGAGTACATGATCAGTGAATATATTCCATGTACAGTCTACAATGTTGGGAATCTCATGCGTGGTAATAACTACATGTATATAGGACTTGCACCCTTGGCACAATAAAGTTATTATATTCCACTCAATCCATAGGCTTCATTAATGCCATTCAGACTTGAAGGCGATACAACAGATAGCTGAGGTTCATAGATAGGTTCTGAACTAATGTTCATACCAAAAGAGTTAGGGTCCATACACAGATCAGCTACATACTGTAGCTAGCTACACATCCATAGGCATACCGTTATTTTTATCCTCCACTACACAATAAGCAAGTAAATAGTTAGCTAGCTATGTTACTTCAGCTGCATTGCAAGGCAAATATAAGCAAGGGAAGCTTAAACAATTGTACATTCAATGTACAGTAAATGCTTTAGCTAGCTAGATTCTTTACATCCACTGTTTCACAAGACGACATCCTGGTTTGCTGGTTTTCTCAGGAGTCCCTAAAACATTAAACAACACAAATTACAAGTTCATACTCATGTCATAACACTAGCTAGCTAGCTGGCTAATGTTAGCTAGTCAGCTAACTTGCTAAATAGCAATTTTTGTAAATTATAACAAGATTTATAACAAACAAATATGCACAATTGTTTGTCTCTACATTAACTAAAATATTCCTCTCAATTGTACATTTTTTGCTTGACTTGTTATGCCGTATTAGTTACTTACATTTGCTTCCACCGTAATGTTTCGTCAGCCAACTTTGCTGAAGAAAGTCAGCAGCGACGGGTGGCTTGCGTCAAATTCGTCATAGGAACCACTTGATTTGATTGGTGATTGTAAGGCGTCTAGGTGTAGCAGGTAAGGCGGAGTCAGGCGCAGGACCAAGAGATAACTTTACTCAAAACAACAAATATTCCAAGAAGGAAAATAATCAAGCTCACAAATACGACTTACAACGAACAAACACGCACAAAACCATGGGGGAACCAGAGGAAATAAGGAACATATGATTATGGGAATGGAAACCAGGTGTGTACAATGAAGACAAAACAAATGGAAATTAAAAGTGGATCGGTGGCGGCTAGAAAACCGGTGACGTCGACCGCCGAACACCGCCCGAACAAGGAGAGGGACCAACAGTCGTGACAGTGATATAAAAAACGTGGGAACCAAATGCATAATGAGTGCTCTAACTCCCCCTTGCGGTGGTCTGGAGCAATGAAGCCGTGATGCTGGGTACTGTCATGTTTACTACCGCTCCTCCTCTCTGCCGCTCCTTGTCACCAGTTTACTCATTATTACGCACTCCTTTCACCCTCGTTACGTGTTACTTGTTTTGTTCCGTGTTCGTTTATTTAATAAATTCACTCCCTGTACTTGCTTCCCGATTATTAGCGTACATGTTACAGGAGGACCCTATTCCCATGGTTCATTTTCATGCCACCCAGGAAGGCTATATTCCTGTTGTAAAGAGAAGCAATGTGCTTAATATTAGGGAAGTTGAGAAATAAATATAATAGGCCTAGCCTATAGAAAGCCGATGGGATCCTCCTCTTTTAATAGAGGCCATCACTCTGTTTTCTCACGCAATTGCATAGCTATAGAAATGTTGTGCAACATGAGCTCATGGGCTCTCATTAAGTGTTTGATTAGATTTTCAATTACATTTGCATTGATGTCAGAGTGATTAGAGGGACCATATAGTGCTGAGTACCAGGCAGTTAGCTAATTTGGTAGGCTACTAATGACCACCAGCAACATCAGAGCTTGGAGAACCCTAATTACTGTCCCTAAACGGTCACTTGGAATCATGACTCGGGACCGCTGGTGTGGCGGTAATACGGTCACCGCAACAGCCCTACCCACAACCCTCTGACATTAACTATTAACTTCCTCAAATGGAGAATCCACAGCTGTGTATTTCTGTGACCTACGATACTATAAATCAGTGAAGTGAAGTAAAGTACAGTGGCTCCTGATGATCATACTCTATTCAATACTTCCCTCCAACATACATGAACTGTGGACCTAGACATTCACAATTAAAACTAAATGACATACAGAAACCTATCAACTGTGCTCAAACTATCATTCAAAACTGAGCACCTTGAGGAATGAGAGGAGCGAGCAGTCAAAAACTAAAAAAACGTTCACACACCCACTCTCTCATGCATAGCCCCTTCTAGATGGATGGTTCAAGCACACCGTGAAGGCCTCCCTTCATACTTAAGAATCACCATGGAATATTCCACACCCTCTGACCACCCTCATCAGAGGGAGAGCGAAAGCAGGGAGAGAGAGAGAGCGAGAGAGGAGACCGTGTGAGAGAGTAAGATCGAGTGGAAGTAGGTGTGTCCAGGTGAACAAGTGAAAGAGTAATGTCTGATTAACTAAGAAGTGAAGAAACTCTCATACAGGGAGACATTTTAAATCAGAGACTCACTGAAAAATATGGAGATACTCAAAGCCTTGTGCTACCACCTCTTGGTGAGTACACTGTGTGTATGTGTGGAATGGAAAAATCTGTTGCCAATTGGTTATTAGCTAGATAGATCATGTACAAGACAGATTAGACTCAAAGTAAAGTGTAGTTCATAAACAATAGTTAATGAATTCATGTTTTGCAGTGAAACGCACGAGTCAATAACAATGTAACACATGAGGCCCAGTGTAAAAACACAGGGCCTCCATGGTCTGTTCAGTCTTCAGTGAGATAAATGGAAATGAGGTGGTTCAGTAAGGGTTTCTGCTTACAGCCATTACTGTGTACATATAAACACTGCAGTTACACAGTGATTGATGTAAGACAATGGCGTTGTCTATTATTATCACAATGTGGGTGCAGTATGTGGGAACATATTGTGTGTTTTGTTATCTCTAGCTACTCACTGTCCAGGACAGTTAATGATGTGGATTTATTATGTATGGCTGGCAGATATATCAATTATATAGTAATCAGAACATTGAGTTCTGTGGCGAGAGATGCTATTATCTGCCATTATTCCAGTGAAGAGAGGGGTGACAGATCAAGCTCATGATAAAACTGTTATCAGTTTTATTAATGTCGCTATTATGTAAAAGTGATAATGGCTCTCATTTGTTATACAAGACACGGCTTCAATACCACACTGCTGGGAAAATATATTGTGCAACTATTGCTTAATGGATTCAGTTTTTATAAAACAGTCATATCTTTGTTATCAAGTTATCAAAAAGGGAAATGGAATGAATACATTATCATACTGAAAGCTATAAATCAAACAACACATGATGATAATGTCACAATGTTGGATTGTTTCTGAGAACACTGTGCGTTTGATCACTCCTTTCTACTCCTTTTCCTTCCTCACACGGCTCCCTGCAGAGAATGGCCTGAGAGTAGAGAGAGAGAGAACGAAAAGAAGAAAAAATACGACACAGTTTGGCTGGCAAGCGTTCGTTTCCCCCTCCATCTATCTGAGCGACCAGCCAAGATGGCCATATTGTGTTTCTAAGCACAGTGGCTGGCAATGTGACGAGCGAGTCTCTGTGTGGATGAGTGCCACATAGTCACATGTCTGTGCTCCCCTTTTCCAGGTCACCACATGCAGCAGACAGCAGGGAGCTGTTTACTGTACAGTCGTGTGGCAACCATTTGATTGATTTAGTATTTTGGCTGGGAGGCAAAGGAATAGTTAGAGAAGAGTTCCGTGCACTTACGGAACATTTGATACTGTATCTTTGGCTGCTGTATAGTGAATATACACAGTGTAAAAAAAAAACGATGTTAATGACACCTGCTCTTTCCATGACATAGATTGGCCAGGTGAAAACTATGATCCCCTAGTGATGTCACTTGTTAAATACAGGTTAAATAAGGATGTTTAAGCCTTGAGACAATTGAGACATGGATTGTGTATGTCTGCCATTCAGAGGGTGAATTGGCAAGAGGAAAGATAGAAGTGCCTTTGAACGGGGCATGGGAGAAGTCATAGCTATGTTCTGATGTTTGAAAATGTGGGGGAGAGGTGTGACTTGTAGTTATTTATTTATGTATTTATTAGGGATGCTGCAGAAACCCCTAAAAAAAATGATTTAAAAAATTATGAAATAAATTGCACCTCTCCCCCACATTTTAAAACATCAGAACATAGCTTTTGTCCACTAGAATTTAGGGAGACCCATACCCATGAGCAAGCTGTTGAGGAAAGAATGGACAATCATAAGCCAGTTTACTGACTGTAAGACTTTGTGTTGGCTATAGATCCACAAGGGGAACCCTTACACTGAAGTCCTGATGGATAGACTATGAAAGTACACACAGTCATACAAGCACACACACATCGTACACACACACACTCACTCAAAAGCTCAAAGCCCTCAAGCTGTGATTGCATACTGCAGCCTGTCAGCCCAACAGTGAACACACACACAACCCCACATATAACACAAACATACACACACAGTCACAAATCCATTACTGGCTCCCTTACAACAGCTCTTTACAGACAAATAAAGGGTATTAGTGTTGGGTTTTAAAACCTGTCACACCTTCGGTTATGCGTGTCGGACAGGCAAAGCCCCCAAGCACTGTCCAGAGAGGGATAAAGGAATCGATAAAGAAAAGAGGGAGAAAGAAGAATGAGTGAGATTAGCCATTTAGCACTGTGCACTCAGTGGAACTATAGCGGGCTAATTGCATGGAGACCAACGTGAGGAGCAGGGATGGAGGGATGGAGGAGAGGAGAAGAGAGAGAAAGCGGCGCAAAATCGATTGTTGGAACTTTGGGTGATGTCTGTTGGGACTCTGCGCTGTCTTCCTACTCCTCTCACCAGATGTCTGTCTGTCTGTCTGTCTGTCTGTCTGTCTGTCTGTCTGTCTGTCTGTCTGTCTGTCTGTCTGTCTGTCTGTCTGTCTGTCTGTCTGTCTGTCTGTCTGTCTGTCTGTCTGTCTGTCTGTCTGTCTGTCTGTCTGTCTGTCTGTCTGTCTGTCTGTCTGTCTGTCTGTCTGTCTGTCTGTCTGCCTGCCTGCCTGCCTGCCTGCCTGCCTGCCAGCCAGCCAGCCAGCCAGCCAGCCAGCCACACAAGGTCAACTGTCTCAGATCGACTTCACGCTCATTCCACAGGACAAATAGTAGGGAGGAAGAAGAGGATGAAAAGGAGGACGAGGAGGGGGATTTTGAGATCATCGAAGTCGCAGTGACAGCTCTTGGGACCTTACAGACAAGCAGAATTTAGACAACCTCAGCTCGGAGGATCCCATGGAGCCTCAGCTCACAGACCAAAGTGACCTCCTTCACATTGGTCAGATACTCTATGTCAGGTATGACTGTCAGCTCTCAGAGATAGTTATGTTTGCCTCCCTCCTATTAGACAAATGTACTAATGCATATTTAATGTATTCAGAAGTTGATCAAATGCAAGTGACACATGACATAGTATGCTTGGCCACTGTGACTGGTAGATTAAGAAATATACCAGCCACATAGATTTTTTACCAGCCAAAATATTTTACCATAATTACACACAAATAACAAAACAAAAAAAATATATATATAACCGGATGAGCATGCTTTCTGTTTTTCTCAAACAAGAAATGTATTACTAGTAAGAAGTAACGGGGTATATTTCTTAATGTAATTTCATTTTTGTGACCTGCGTCTTTTAATCAATGTATGTTAAAATGAACAATTTAGATATAATGGTAAAAACAGATAAACAATTCAAGAATCAACAAAGGGCTTGCCCTGCAACAAAGGGCTTGCCCTGCAACAAAGGGCTTGCCCTGCAACAAAGGGCTTGCCCTGCAACAAAGGGCTTGCCCTGCAACAAAGTGCTTGCCCTGCAACAAAGTGCTTGCCCTGCAACAAAGGGCTTGCCCTGCAACAAAGGGCTTGCCCTGCAACAAAGGGCTTGCCCTGCAACAAAGGGCTTGCCCTGCAACAAAGGGCTTGCGCTGCAACAAAGGGCTTCGACACGGCTTATTTATTATTATAGTTCAGGGCTCTACACTGACATTTTTTAGAAGAAGTACATGCCATACTCCTAAGTAGAAATGTAGAACAACACAAATAATAAACATAAACATGTTTAGGATTGTGTTTAAATTGATCCCCATGCTCAATTAAGCACAATCATAAAGTGCAGCATCCCCTTTAAGTTGCAGCAAACTCAAACTAACGTTGAAAAAACAACCTAGTGTGTGAACAAAATGATATGTCTGGCCAAGAAAGACGAGGCCTTTCTACATATGGCCTTTGCTGGGCCGGTGTTATGGGCTTTAGGTGGCCTGGCCCGCCCTACCTTTACGTTCTTGCCCGTCCATATAAAATATTGAAATATTTATCATTTATTTGACAGAGACACGCCCCAACAGAAAGATGCATCAATTTCAGTTAAAGCATACGCGCGAGCAGAACAGCGCCCCTCTGGACCAAAAGGGTAAGGCATGTCATACTATTTCTGGCCAGACAGCATCATATAGCCTACATGGACTACATATAGAGGGGCGCTGTTTCGCTCTCACGGATGCTTTTCCCGGCGATACAGTTTCAGTAGAGGAAGAGGCGAAGTCAGAGGGCTCCCTCTCGCCAAATTATGTTTAGTATAAGCCCAATGGTTTCTCTGGAAATAATATGCAGACCAAAGATTCTCGCTTGCTTCCCGCCTTTGAGACAAAGACTCCCATTGTTAGGGCGGAGACATGAGCATCTCGTCATTATATACAGATCTCTAGTTACAGCATAATGTAAATTGATGTTTTGCCAAAATTAGTGGTGATTTTAGTATGGAAATCTTGGTGGGGCAATAAAATGTAGATGCATGCCAGCAAAGCCGTGACATAACAGAACACTAAACAATACATGCATTGCACTAAAACGGTGGCTAGCGGTGCACTCAAACTGATGGGGCCTACATAAAGCTGTCCAAACAGCAGAGATTTCTTTCCAGCACAAAAGAGTGAATCCTTACCACAGCTTCACCTGGCTATCAGAGGAGCCGTGTCTGGCAGCGAAACAGTTCATTCAGCCTCGTTCACTGCCTTTAAAAAAAACAAAGCTGATATGGCTGACTTGCTTAAACAAATGCGGTTTCTGCTAACAATTGATATGTACAAACTATGGCATAAGGGAACCATGAGTAGATAAGAGACATTCCGTAATTTCGATTAAGACATTAATGAGAAAGCTAAGACAGACGTAGTCAATATAACTATGGGTTCAGGACTTTTGAAATGTACATCGACAGAATGCAGAACATGGGCTTCTCTTACAGTATTTGCCCTGTACACCAAGTTAGAACTGTAGGATAAATAAAAAGGGGCATATAAGCAGACAATGAAAGCTCGTACAATATTAGATGATGACATTTCTCAAAAACAGGTTGCACCACCGAATCAGAACAGTAACGTTAGGCGAAACTAAGAGGTGAAAATAGACCAAATTATTAGGTTGAGGCACATGGGCAACTAATAGCTTACTACACAAAACACACTTAGCATTACATTCTTAACTACAGTACACATACAGTTGAAGTCGAAAGATTACATACACCTTAGCCAAATAAATTTAAACTCAGTTTTTGACAATTCCTGACATTTAATCAGAGTAAAAATTCTCTGTCTTAGGTCAGTTAGGATCACCAATTTATTTTAAGAATGGGAATTGTCAGAATAATAGTAGAGATAATAATTTATTTTAGCTTTTATTTCTTGCATCACATTCCCAGTGGGTCAGAAGTTTACATACACTCAATATGTATTTGGTAGCATTGCCTTTATATTGTTTAACTTGGGTCAAACGTGTCAGGTAGCCTTCCACAAGCTTCCCACAATAAGTTGGGTGAATTTTGGCCCATTCCTCCTGACAGAGCTAATGTAACTGAGTCAGGTTTGTAGGCCTCCTTGCTCTCACACGCTTTTTCAGTTCTGCCCACAAATTTTCTATGGGATTGAGGTCAGGGCTTTGTGATGGCCCCTCCAATACCTCGACTTTGTTGTCCTTAAGCCATTTGGCCACAACTTTGGAAGTATACTTGGGGTCATTGTCCATTTGGAAGAACCATTTGCGACCAAGCTTTAACTTCCTGGCTGATGTCTTGAGATGTTGCTTCAATATATCCACATAATTTTCTCCCTCATGATGCCATCTATTTTGTGAAGTGCACCAGTCCCTCCTGCAGTAAAGCACCCCGACAACATGATGCTGCCACCCCCGTGCTACACGGTTGGGATGGTGTTCCTTGGCTTGCAAGCCTCCCCTTTTTCCTCCAAACATAACGATGGTCATTATAGCCAGACAGTTCTATTTTTGTTTCATCAGACCAGAGGACATTTCTCCAAAAAGTATGATCTTTGTCCCCATGTGCAGTTGCAAACCGTAGTCTGGCTTTTTTATGGCGATTCTGGAGCAGTGGCTTCTTCCTTGCTGAGCGGCCTTTCAGGTTATATCGATGTAGGACTCGTTTTACTGTGGATATAGATACTTTGTACCTGTTTCCTCCAGCATCTTCACAAGGTCCTTTGCTGTTGTTCTGGGATTGATTTTCACTTTTCGCACCAAAGTACATTCATCTCTAGGAGACAGAACGCATCTCCTTCCTGAGCGGTATGATGGCTGCGTGGTCCCATGGCCTTTATACTTGCGTACTATTGTTTGTACAGATGAACGTGGAACCTTCAGGTATTTGTAAATTGCTCCCAAGGATGATGCTCCCAAGGATGAACCAGACTTGCGGAGGTCTACAAAAAAATATTCTGAGGTCTTGGCTGATTTCTTATGATTTTCCCTTGATGTCAAGCAAAGAGGCCGTGATTTTGAAGGTAGGCCTTGAAATACATCCACAGGTACACCTCCAATTGACTCAAATGATGTCAATTAGCCTATCAGAATCTTCTAAACCCATGACATCATTTTCTGGAATTTTCCAAGCTGTTTAAAGGCACTGTCAGTCGACTTAGTGTATGTAAACTTCTGACCCACTGGAATTGTGATACAGTGAAATAATCTGTCTGTAAACAATTGTTGGAAAAAATTACTTGTGTCATGCACAAAGTAGATGTCCTAACCTACTTGCCAAAACTATAGCTAACCTAAGTGTATGTAAACTTCCGACTTCAACTGTATCTCCATCGCATATTACATGATTTATGCAGCAGCATATAAGACATTTTTGGACTCACCTTGTTGTGATGTACCCACTTGGAGAGGAAGGTGGCGCGGCCGTCCTTCGGCAAATTTTGTCATCAAACAGAAAGAAGCCGGATTTACTATCCCGAGTTGGATGACCGTTCAAAAGGTATTTTCCCAGTCTGAGCTGGTTTATTCCCGACTTCCCAGTTGCAATGCTTGCAGTTTGCCACTGTCACCGATTCCTTCCAAACCACTCATTGTTGAATTTGCGATTTCCAACTTGTTGTGTAATGTTTATATGTCCAATGGCCGATGAGCACCGATACATTTCATTTATTAGTTCTCTTCATTAATTCTCTTCATATGACAAGGATTAAAAAGGATTTGCCAGAAGATTGTTGACTTGATTAATGATGACTGCTTGCTAAGATTTTGAAAGTAAGATTTTGACCAATCAAAGCTACTATACATATAACATATTTAACATAATTGCATCTGTGGCCAATGACCTTGAGCCTTCTTGGAAGGGCACTTGTAATGGAACTCTTATGGCAGGACCCAAAGGGCTTACTTTTCCGATGTCTACACTTTTTTTTTTGCTTTTTGAATTTTCCCCCTTTTTCCCCCTCCCCAATAACAATTGGATATCCGATGTCTACACTTACTAAGGACTTAGACTTGGCGATGACGTAGTTTCCCCATGAGTGACAGAACACTGAGCCAATCACGGTGCAATGCTCCTATTTTCTGCTGTCTTGCCAAACCAACACAGAAAGCACGGAGCTAGGCTGAAACACCTGGATTTTGGAGCTGCCTTCCTCAAGAAAACAAAAAACGAGACGTGCTTTATTAACTCAATGATATGTATTTTTTTGTACATTGTTTGCAAACTGATATGTGATATGTATTAATGCCAAAATAACATGCGGAAACCCCTCCCCAAAAATATATATAATATATAAATGTATACCTCTATATAATTTATTTTTAGTTATTTTATATTTGGGGGATAAAAATGTGGGGATCGGGATTGTTTCAAGTCACCAGTGTGTTTGGGATTCCCGCGATTTGGGTAGTGCGTGTGGCAATAGGTCTAGCTGACTGAGTTGCGGCTCTCAGTGAAAAGCGTCTAAAATATATGTGAAGATAATGTATCATGGGTATAATTTAAAATGTTGCATCAAGAAGAAGGGGGGGGGCGAAGACACGGTGCGTCTCTCTCCAGAATGCATGCATATGTAGGAAAGTACCCATTTGGCAATGTCTGATTTCTGATTGTCTTAACTCACCACGTACACCGCTCATTTTTTCTTTGCCTCACACAAGTCAATGAAGTCTGCTTTTTTAACATCCGTTGCGAACGATAGTTCCTCTGTATTTAAAAAAATCTTTCCAACACTCCCGGCCTCGATAATCACCAAGCCGTGTGAAAGAGCAAAATATCATGATCTGATGATCCCATATATCCAGTCATAAAAAACATTGTAAAAAAAACATATTTCTGTTCCGAGCTCACTGGCGCAGAAACTTCCAGAAACTTCGGGGGCCAGGAATAGTCTTGTTGATGCAATGTTGCAAGTTCGGTAGCAACAGCGTCTGGGCGGACCAAGTCATGATTTGATACAATATTGCACTCACAAGCAATAGCTCAAGTCAAGACGGATAGAAAGAAAGGGAGGCAGACAGGCGCGGTGGATAGATGAATGTGATTGAAAGAACCGTCATTTTCATCAGGATATTTTCTGCTGTTTGTATTTGTCGGCTTTAGGCCTATGTATTTTACTTAGTTGACAATGGAAGTCATAGGCCCACTGGATCACAGTGTGTCCATATGGCAGAGGCTAGTGCTCTCCACATAGTTTCATTTTAACTTTTTGATTTTTATCACTTGACTTCAGATTTTTTATTATCAACCATGTGACAATAATTTTGAGAAACGAAAACGTTATTATTTATTAAATGAAACTGTTCCAAGAAAATGCGCATATAACAATGATAATAACTGGCACGCATATCGGTTGAAATGGTAGAATACATATTTTCTATTACAGCCATTTATAAAAATGTGAACGCGCAAGCGCGAGCACACAAGAGCTCGCGTGAAAAAACGTGCCCCCCTATGGAAATCCAAGGCTCTTTCAACTTATTCGTTCTGATACCGGGTCTGCCAACAATGACAAAATCTACAAGAATGTGGAAGGTGTCGTGTGTGTATAACTATAAGACCTGAGTACTTAGCTTGAAGTAAATATGGTAAACTGAGCAAGTGCATGACAGCCTATTCGGGCATCAAAAGATGCCAACAACTACTAAAGCCCAAATCAAACAAAAGAAGTGGGTCAAAGGCGACATTGTTGCACGTGAAAAGTTTAACATTACCACAAGTGACATAATGGTCCATACACCAAGGTCATGGGCATAGCCAATATCAAGGTTGTGTAATTATTAGTTAGACTGTCTTGTACATATTCACAGCTAAAAGCTATAGGCCTATACAGACACAAAATAAAAAAAGGTGTGAAATGTTAGTTGATTAAAAATAGAGTGAAGTCTATAGTCTTGACAGCTTCAGATGTGCCTGCATTTGGTGACGCTTCCGGTGGCAGCCCAGTTGGATGGTACTAGGAGGGACAGGTTTGATCGTGGTGTTGGCTAGCTGGTCCTGACGTTGTTCTCACCCCCTGGGCACACACTGGTTGAATCAATGTTTACATGGTCATTTCAATAAAATGATGTTGAACCAACATGGAGTGGCTTAACATGGAATGGCTTAACATGGAGTGGCTTAACATGGAATGGCTTAACATGGAATGGCTTAACATGGAATGGCTTAACATGGAATGGCTTAACATGGAATGGCTTAACATGGCTTAACATGGAATGGCTTAACATGGAATGGCTTAACATGGAATGGCTTAACATGGCTTAACATGGAATGGCTCAAAAAGGTTCTACAACTGCACCATTGAGAGCATCCTGACTGGTTGCATCACTGCCTAGTATGGCAACTGTTCGGCCTCGGACCGCAAAGCACTACAGAGGGTAGTGCGTACGGCCCAGCACAGCACTGGGGCCAAGCTTCCTGCCATCCAGGACCTCTATACCAGATGGTGTCAGAGGAAGGCCCTAAAAATTGTCAAAGATTCCAGCCACCCTAGCCATAGACTGTTCTCTCTGCTTCCGCATGTCAAGCAGTACCGGAGCGCCAAGTCTAGGTCCAAAAGGCTTCTTGACAGCTTCTACTCCCAAGCCATAAGACTCCTGAACAGCTAATCAAAGGGCTACCCAGACTATTTGCATTCCCCCCCCCCCTTTTACGCTGCTGCTACTCTGTTTTATTATCTATGCATATTCACTTTAACTCTACCTACATGTACATATTACCTCAATTACCTCGACTAATCAGTGCCCCCGCACATTGACTCTGTACCAGTAGCCCCTGTATCTGGCCTCACTATTGTTATTTTACTGCTGCTATTTCATTATTTGTTACTTTTGCTTTCTATTTTTTACTTAACACTTATTTGTTCTTATCTGCATGGTTGGTTAAGTGCGTGTAAGTAAGCATTTCACTGTAAAGTTGTATTCGACACATGTGACCAATTCAATTTTATTTGTGCCCATTGGGTAGTCCTCAGCTCCCTTCAGCCACTGCAGGTCTCCTCCAATAGTGATGTGTAGCACCTACTTACGTGATGCTTCTTCTGCTGCCGATAGGGGGCGCTAAAAGCTCACCACACAGTCAAGTGTATAAAGTCACCCTCAATACGAGGGAGCCCTCTGCTATCTCCACCCTGCCTGCAGCCCTGTTACTTTGATTGGGTGAAACTAGAAGCCAGTGTATTTCCGAGTTCCAAGTTCCCAGTATTGAAGCTTCCCAGTTTTATGCCACGTTCAAAACAACTTGGAACTTGAAGAAAGAAAAAATAATTCAGACTGGGAAAAATCGTTTTGAATGGTCATCCAACTCGGAATTCCAAGTCGGAAATTCCGACATCTTTCTAAAGCTCTGACTTTCCATCCTGAAGATCACAGATGTCATGACCTCTTTTTTTTAAAGTTCCCAGTTGTCTTGAATGCACCATTAATAGTAGCCTGGTTGACCCGACTCACGTGTTACACATCTAGGGAGAGCTGTAAACACACTGGTCTAAGACAGGAGTCCGTTGTTATGCCATGTTCAAGACAACTGGGAACTTGGATCTTGAACATTTCCAACATCTGACTTCAGTGCTTTCAAGACAACTGGGAACACTGAAAAGAAAATCTAGCTCCGACTGGGAAAAATCATTTTGAACGGTCATCCAACTCAGAATTCCAAGTCAGAAACTCGGGCATCATCCTAGGGCATCATCATAGATCGACTAGATCTATATAGATCTACTAGATCTAAGACTTCTCACTGATATCGTGATTTTACCTATTTTTTTTCAGGGTTCCCAGTTATCTTGAAAGTTGGCTTGACCTTTTGTGAGAACCAAATGTTATTTTTTCCTGGGGGGGGTTGACCTCTCATTGTTTGGATTTGAAAAGCCAACAGCTGTATTGGAAGGGGATGGCGCTCGGGGGCTGAGTGTGGCTGTCCATGTGGTTTTTGAGTGAGAAAGACACAGAGGAGAAGCAATCAGCAAAAAATGCACATCCCCCTTCATCATCAACACATCTTGCCAACAAAAGTCAAAATAGCCTTTCTAGACTCTGAAGTCAGGATGACTTCGAGTTAGGTATCAGCCAGACTAACTTTATGGTGCATTAATGCCAAACTCCAGTAAACCTAGTTCCCTCTTTCTTTTGAAAACTCCCCTGACGCCAAATGGGAAGGGGAGGGCACCAGCGAGGTGACTGGCCAGAATACAGGAGCAGAAATTATCTGACTGGCTTGTCAATAAATACCCTTAAACATGCAGCTTTTTTAATGCATTTGATTACATTAAATGCACCACTTTTACAGTGGTAAATTATTATTGCAGTGCTTACTATGCTCCCCATACAAGTTATTCTAAATTGCCCTATTAATATCAGTGATACAAATGTCACAGTGTAATTCCCATTGGTTTTCAGCTACATGAGCAACTTCCGGCCAGGTTGGAGCAGTGGCCCTGGTTTACAGAGCCCAGAGACATGGCACCGGCCTGGGCACTCTGTACAGGAGCATGGTGGGCATGCACTGTAGCACTGTCATCATAACTATGGACAGGTGAGAAGTAGCTGAGGCCTTTTACAGGCCTAGACCAAGTTTTCTCGTCTGTGCCACAAGTCTGTCAGTGTCCGGTTTTTTTTATCCCTTGTTCTGTGACTATTTCTTTGTCCTATAAGATGCTGACCAGACCGGATACGTGGCGTGCGCGAGCGTCGCAAAATACATTTAGAAATCCATGTTATTCAATTACTGCACCCACACTACTCGCGCGCGCCAACGAGCGTCTGCGTAGCCAAGGGATAAAATAGAACTCCTTTCTATTTCTGAAGCAGATCGCGCTGCAAGTCCTGCCTCTCCCATCTCCTCATTGGTTTATAGAAGCAGGTACATCTCCTCATTGGTTGTACCCACGTGGGTGATTGAAAGATGACTTTGGCCTGTGGTTAGACAAAGGCCTGATCCATTGGCGGAGCCAGAGGTGTGACACATTTGACAATTACGTGTTGTCCTCTGAAGACTTCCTCATCAACGACCTGGAGGTTTGGGCCATCTCCTGAAGACAAATGACTGTATGCTACTGCTTCATAAACATTATACAGCCATTGTGACAGTGGATGGAATTGGAACAGATTGCGCCTCTCATCTGAGGATCCCAACGCGTTCCTCCCTGTGCAAGGGGATTCAACTCATCCATCACCTCATCATTTTCCATTACACCTCAGATAAAGCCCTAACTCAGCCACCAGCTTCAGAGGTATTGGGAAAACAGAAATAGAGTTCTACTGTCCTCTGGTGGTCAACCATTTAGACTGCGTGTAATAATCACTTCTCTCTCTTTTGGCCATATTTTCTTCTTGACATGTCTACATCAGTCTGTAGAGATTTGGATTACTTCAGAATTGAAGTTCTACTGACAGTTCAGTTAAAAAATTGAAAGATTAGCCCAGCTGAATGAATGGTCGGTCTCAATCAATAGCACATCGAAGAAATTGTCTTTGTAGGCAAAGTGTAGGAGTGACAGTTGGTTTACGCCTCTGGAGGGCACCCTTGTCACAGAGATCATTGCTTTTTTGCCCTCTTTCTCTCTCTCTCTCTCTCTCTCTCTCTCTCACTTTCTCTCTCTCTCTCTTTCTCTCTCTCTCTTTCTCTCTCTCTCTTTGAGCAGACCCGTTGCCAAGGGAATTATCTGTAGCACTGTAATAGAGAGTGAAAGTGAGTACATTATTCTAAGATCACCTGATTGGTCGTTCCTGTGCCTTCCTCCAGGCACCCAGAGCAGATGGCGACTCATTCCAAATCACCATTCCACACTATTACCTAATCAGTTTAACATTTATATGTAAAGTAACATTCTAATTGATCAGCAGATGGGAGGGAAATAAAACTTTGGGGGTAGTTATGTGGGACTTGAAGTATCCTGGTCTGTTTCCAGAAAAATAAAAAAAGATAAAATATAGCTCTCAGCAGGGACAGCAGCATGCTAGCCCATTAAGCAGCCATTGTCAATACTGTATGATCTGTACGCCTCAATCTCATTCTACCACGGTAGTGAATTGTGCAGACCAAAAGAGCACTAAGCAAACTCCTATAACCTATAACCATAATGCCGGGCCCTCATGCCAATAGTGTGTGTGTGTGTGTGTGTGTGTGTGTGTGTGTGTGTGTGTGTGTGTGTGTGTGTGTGTGTGTGTGTGTGTGTGTGTGTGTGTGTGTGTGTGTGTGTGTGTGTCAGCCCGCGATCTACTTTCAGTGTTCCAAAGTTGTAGAGGTGGGTAGTTACAAGTTATTTTTGTATTTTTTTTGTAGTGGCACAACCGAGGGGGAGGAGAATGGGTCAGCCAAGAAATGAAAATACCCTCCAAAGTGGAAAGAAGAGGTTTGGAATAGAAGGAGGATGGAGGGTAATCCTACGTTGGCAGTTAACTGTGGCAATTGATATCTGCACTGTTTGATTATTTATTACTTACATGATTCTTACTTGAATAAATACCTTGGTGTTTAATTCCATGCTGAGTTGTCTGATTTGCATACTAATAACATGATTGATAATGACGATATTTATATATTATTTTATTTATTTTTATTTATTTATTTATTGAATATCCGAAACATACAATATACTTGCCGTGAAGCCGCTCAACAACTACAACACACCAGTCATCCAACAGACTCCCATTCAGAGTGAGACACAGATGCTTCCAGGGTCAATACCCTGCTCAAGGAAACGTTGACAGATCTCCCACCAGGCCAAACAACGTGAACCCGAACCCTCCAAGATCCCCCCCCCCCCATCAGTTCCCCAATAGCTGTCCCTCAACCATCCGAGACACCTCCCACAGTCCGCAAAGAAGAAAAAAAATGTATATATAAAAAAAATACAATGAATTCCATTCCCCACCCCAAGAACCCCCAAATGCACCAACAACCAAGACAAAAGAATTAGAGAAGAAAAAAAGAAAAAGACAGAAGAAAAACAGCCAACAGCAATGCAAAATAAACAACAACAGTTCATGTCTGACACTACTACATGTGTGTGTGTCCATGTATGTGTGTATTTGAATGAGAGTGTGTGTCTATGCAGGTGTACAAACACCTGCACGGCATCAGCCTCGGGCACACCGGCATTAGCTGTAAAAAATACTGCCCCTCAATGTCATTCAAACATACTTTTTATTATGTTTTATTTTGACTTTATTTTTGACTTTTATCTTTGACCATCATCTCCCGCACAGCAACTCCACTCCCACTTGTCTACAATTCCATATCCCAACCTTCAGCTTCCCTCAGTCCATCCCACCTATCTCTGCCGGCCACCCTCTTCGGATTTCTACGCAACATATATCTTTCAACTATGCTGTGATGTTTAAAGTACAATTTCAATCTATCTAATCAAATAGATTGCGAGTTGAAGATAAATACTTTTACTAAGAGTATTTGTATATTAGTAATTGCCTGACCCAGTCTCTACAGATCTCCTAACAGTACTATTTCTAGGGTCAATTTTAGATGAATGCTATGCATTTTCAGCCATTCCTGAGCCTGAGACCAGAAACAGGTTAACTTAGGGCAATATCAAAATAAATGGTCTATTGATTCTGTATCCTCATAACAAAATCTACAGAGCTTCGATGATTTTATGCCCCCAATATTCAACATTTTGTTGGTGACAAGAAGTTTATATAATAATTTTAGCTGAAAATCACAAAGTCTTAAATCTTGCGTTGTTTTATATATCAACTCATACACCCTGTACCATGGAATCGGTACATAAAAAATCTCTTCCCAACTATTTTGCAATCTGTATGGCACAGTTGTCAATATCCTGCTCCTCAAATGAAACTGGTATACTCTCCTATTTATGCTATTTGTATTCCTCTGCCAGTTTTGATCCTTTATATTGGGCAGACAGACCAGTTCCCTACCTCCTCCCGCTGCCACCTGCCTCCTCCATTTTTGGGGCAATGCTGTAATCAATTGGTTGTACTCTTGGATTGAGCAAACCTTCCCGTACAATTCTGATAACTCCATGAAGGACATAACTCTACCATTCCAATTTACAATATAATTGAAGAACAAAATACAATTTTCAAACATATTTCCCATAAATACAGATATTTCATCAACCAGCACATTTGAGTTCAGCCATAATATTTGTAATATTTGTTCTGTCTTTTCAGGGGGATGAAATTGAAATTGTAGCCAGCTCTGTAATGCTTGTTTGAAAAAGAGAGATCTGCACAAAGGCAAAAAGGCCATTTTTAAACAATGGATGAGCTTTTCTTAGTCACCTACTTGAGAACCATTTAGGGTTCAAGTAAAGCTTTTGAATAAGTGAAGCTTTTAGAGAAAGGTTTAGTGCTTTTAGATTTAATAATCTCAACCCACCAAAATCCTATTCATTATATAGACAGGCACGCTTTATTTTGTCTGGTTTAGCGTCTCTGTCACGTTCTGACCTTAGTTCTTTTATTTTTGTCTTTGTTTTAGTTTGGCAGGGCGTGCGTTGGGTGGGTTGTCTATGTTTCGTTTTCTATGTTGTGTTTGCGTTTGGCCTGGTATGGTTCTCAATCAGAGGCAGGTGTCATTTGTCTCTGATTGAGAATCATACTTAGGTAGCCTTTTCCCACTTGTGTTTCGTGGGTGTTTATTTTCTGTTCTGTGGTTTATTTCACCGTGCAGGACTGTTCGTTTGTCGTTTTATTGTTTTTTGTTTCAATGTCCACTATTTGTATTCAAAATCAAGATGAATACTTACCACGCTGCTCTTTGGTCCTCTCCTTCATACGACGACCGTTACAGTCTCAGATAAAGCGAAATATGTTTTGCTCATATGATTTGAAAAACAAATCATCAGGAGTAGGCATTGCCATAAGTAAGTGTGTAAACTGAGATATGACTAAGGAGTTAATCAGGGCAATGTTCCCATAAATAGACAGGTATTTACCTCTCCATGGTTGCAGGATCTTGTCTATTTTTACAAGTGGTCTATTGAAATTCATGGTGGAGAGCTTATGTATATCTTTTGTGATATGAATATCAAGTATGTCTACTTCACCATCAGCCCATTTTATAGGTAAACTGCAGGGTAATGTAAAAGTTGTATTTTTTAAAGATCCCATACGGAATATTGTACAGTACACTTATCATAATTAGGTTTTAGTCCAGAGAGTACAGAAAAGTTATCTAGATCTTCAATGAGACATTGCAAGGATCTAGCTTGCGGACTTAATATAAAACTTGAGTCATTTGCATACATGGACACCTTTGTTTTTAAGCCTTGGATTTCTAATCCTCTAATGTTGTTATTGGATCTGATTGTAATAGCTAGCATTTCGATGGCCATAACGAATAGATATGGTGACAGTGGACACCCTTGTTTAAGTCCTCTTAACATTTCAAAACTCCCTGAGAAGTTGCTGTTATTTACTATTTTACACCTGGGGTTGCAATGCATTGTTTTTGCCCATTTTATAAGAGAATCCCTGAAATTGAAAAAATACAGGTATTTAGAAATAAAATCCAGTCTTACTTTATCAAATGCCTTTTCCGCTATAAATACCAGACCTGGCTTCTTAGATATTTCATGATGTTCTATTATTTCTAGTAGTTATATTGTGTATATTATCTCCAATGTATCGTCTATGTATTTGGTATTTGGTATTTTATTAGGATGCCCATTAGCTGTTGCAAAAACAGTAGCTACCTTTCCTGGGGTGCACACAAAACATGAAACATAATACAGAATGACATAATACAGAACATCATTAGACAAGAAGAGCTCAAGGACAGAACTACATACATTTCTAAAAAGGCACACGTAGCCTACATATCAATGTATACACACAAACTATATAGGTCAACTAAGGGAGAGGCGAGGTGTTGCTTTATCTGTTTTTTGAAACTAGGTTTACTGTTTATTTGAGCAATATGAGATGGAAGGAAATTCCATGCAATAAGGGCTCTATATAATACTGTATGTTTTCTTGAATTTGTTTTGGATTTGGGGACTATGAGAAGACCCCTGGTGGCATGTTTGGTGGGATAAGTGTGTGTGTCAGCGCTGTGTGTAAGTTCACTATGCAAACAATTTGGGATTTTCAACACATTAATGTTTCTTATAAAATGAAGACTGGAATTCATAGTATTTATATCAGCCCTCTGATTACAATTAAGAGCAAAACATGCCGCCCTGTTCTGGGCCAGCTACATCTTTAACTAGGTCTTTCCTAGCCGCACTGGACCGCACGACTGGACAATAATCAAGATTAGGCAAAACTAGAGCCTGCAGAACTTGCATTTTGGAGTGTGGTGTCAAAAAAACAGAGCGTCTCTTTATTACGACTAGACCTCTCCCCGTCTTTGCAACCAAGGAATCTATATGTTTTAACCATGAGAGTTTAAAATCTAAGGTAATGCCAAGTAATTTAGTCTCCTCAACTTGTTCAATAGCCACACCATTCATTACCAGATTCAGCTGAGGTCTAGCACTTAAGGAATGATTTGTACCAAATACAATGCTCTTAGTTTTAGAGATGTTCAGGACTAGTTTATTACTGGCCACCCATTCCAAAACAGACTGCAACTCTTTGTTAAGGGTTTCAGTGACTTCATTACCTGTGGTTGCTGATGCGTATATGGTTGAATCATCAGCTTACATGGACACACATGCTTTGTTTAATGCCAGTGGCAGGTCATTGGTAAAAATAGAAAAGAGTAGATGGCTTAGAGAGCTGCCCTGCTGTACACCACACTTTACATGTTTGGCATTAGAGATGCTTCCATTAAAGGAAACCCTTTGAGTTATATTAGATAGATAGCTCTGAATCCATGATATGGCAGAGGTTGAAAAGCCATAGCACTTAAGTTTTTTCAACAACAGGTTATGGTCAATATTATCAAAGGCTGCACTGAAATCTAACAGTACAGCTCCCATAATCGTCTTATTATCAATTTCTTTCAACCAAGCATCAGTCATTTGTGTCAGTGCAGTACATGTTGAGTGCCTTTCTCTATATGCATGCTGAAAGTCTGTTGTTCATTTGTTTACAGAGAAATAACATTGTATTTGGTCAAACACAATTTTTTTCCAACATTTTGCTAAGATCTGGCTAGCTAGCTTATAGGTCTGCTGTTATAACCAGTAAAGGCCGCTTTACCACTCTTGGGTAGCGGAATTACTTTGGCTTCACCTAGGCCTGGGGACAAAGACTTTCCTCTAGACTCAGATTAAAAATATGACTGATAGGACTGGCTATAGAGTCAGCCACCATCTTTAGTAGCTTTCCATCTAAGTTGTCAATGCCAGAAGGTGTGTCATTATTGGTCGTTAACAATAGTTTTTCCACCTCTCCCACACTAACTTTACAAAATTCAAACTTGCACTGCTTTTCTTTCATTATTATTTTTTTATGCATGAATATAATTGCTCACTGTTTGTCGTGGGCATTTCCTGCCTAAGTTTGCCCACTTTGCCAATGAAATAATAATTCAAATAATTGCCAATATCAAATGGTTTGGTGATGAATAAGCCATCTGATTCCATGAAAGATGAAGTTGAATTTGTCTTTCTGCCCATAATTTCATTTAAAGTGCTCCAAAGTTTTTTCCCATCATTCTTTATATCATCGATCTTGGCTTCATAATAAAGTTTCTTCTTCTTTTTGTTGAGTTTAGTCACATCATTTCTCAATATGCAGGAATTCAGCCAGTCAGATGTACAGCCAGACTTATTAGCCACTCCTTTTGCCCCATCTCTTTCAACCATACAGTTTTTCAATTCCTCATCAATCCAGTCAGTTTCTTAATAACAGATGCGTGTTTATCAATAATTGGAAGAAGCAATTTCACATATTCATCAAGTGCATCATCTGGATGCTCCTCATTAATCACATCAGACAAACAAATATTTTTAACATCATCCACATTAGAGTCACAGCAAAATCTTTTGTATGATCTCTTATATACTATTTTAGGCCCGGCTGTTGGAACTTTGGCATTCCTGGATATAGCCACTATATTGTGATCACTGCAACAAAATTCTACAGTATTAGTAAAAATGTGATTGATATATGTGGATGGTCTCGTTTCTGTAGTGTTTATAAAGACCTGCCTGATCAGGATGAACAATACCTGGTAAAACCCTTTTAATTCTGAGTGCTATGCATTTTGCTAGTATTTTTGCATCACAACATTGAAGTGTAAGGGGCCTCCAGTTTGTTAGATAGACTGGGCCTTTATATTTGCCATCGGACCTTCCTGCTGAGTACCTGACAGACTACCATTTCTATAGGAGTAGTTAAAACAATCTAACAATTGAGCTTTTAGTACATCAAAAAAGGCTTGATATACCTCTACTGGTATGCCATCAAGCCCTGGGGTTTTCCAGACTGAAAGGATTTAATAGCCTCAAAAAAGTATTCCTCAGTAAATTGGCCTTCGCACTGATCTTTCTGTACATTTGTTAATTTTCAATTTTTTATATATTATTTGGAAAGATGTCCTTACCGTAATCTTCATTCAGTGGGAGAGGATGAGATGGAAAAGAGAACATGTGCCTAAAATATTTAGCTTCCTCTTTTAAAATATCATTCGGAGAATCATAGATGACTCTGTCTTCAGTAACGAGTTTCTGCAAATTCTTTTTGTCAGCTTTCCTGTATTGGAAACTCAAGGAAGAATTTTGTGCATTTTCACCATATTCCATCCAGTTTGCTTTATTTTTGTAATATATTACATTGGCTCGTTCTTGAATCAGTTCCTCAAGTTCATTTTGTTTTTCCCTTATTACAAAGATACTTATTTTGTATCTCTGTAATATCGTTTTTATTGCTATCTACCTGTAATATTAGTTCATGGATTTCCCTTGTTAGTCTTGTCTCTTTAGCCAGAAACTGCTTTTTTATTATTGATGAATATTGAGTTGAATGACCCCTGAAGGTACATTTAAAGGTGTCCTGAACCATAAGGGGATATGTTATTCAGTTATAAATGATTTTGTCTTAGTTAAAAATAAGTTGTCCTCCAGCAAACTTTGATTATATTTCCAATATCCCCGTCCATATGGAAATTCTATAAGTGTTATTTGAAGGTCAATTAGATGATGATCCGATAGCATTCTGTCTCCTATTAAAACTTTTTTAACCTTTGATACAAGAGAGAAAGAGACAAGAAAGTAGTCAAGACGACAAGCTTGATTAAGTCTCCTCCATGTATATCTCACTAGATCACGTTTTTTTAGTATCCAAATATCCACTATTTCTAATGTGTCCATAATATTTGTGATTTCCTTAAGGGCACGGTGATGATAGTTTGTAGAGTGATTTCCTTTACGGTCCATTGAGGTACTTAAACACTGTGTTATAGTCTCCTATTATAATGATTAGATCATTTTTTGCCTGTAAGTTCAATAAATTGGTATAAATATTTTCGAAAAAGTATGAATCATCATGATTTGGACCATATAGTTTAATGAGCCAAATCTCTTTTTCGTCCACTTTCATATTCAAAAAGATCCACCTTCATAGCGAATCATTCCTGACTATTTTCCCATTCAGATCGACATTTTTGTTAACTAATATCATCACACATTTTGAGTTCCTTTATCCTAGAAAGAAAATTATTTCACCAACCCATTCCCTTTTCCATAAAACTTCATCTAAGGGTGTAGAGTGAATTTCCTGTAAACAGTATATGTTATATTCCTTTTCTTTTAGCCACGTAAAGACTGATTTTATTTTTTATCTGCTAAATCGCTACAATTATAACTGGCTATACCTATTTCACCCCTTACCATAACTAGATACTATTCTCAGTCTAAATTGAACATAATTAGTGTTTGTTAACTTACTACCATCAGAGGAATTATGACGGTCAAAATTAGAGCTTTCAAAATGCCTGATATTTACAATTCAAGAAATAGGTTCTAGCAATATTTGTTTTATTCCCTTGCCTGTTTGCATGTGAGCCAATAGAAAATTGAGACAAGACATTATGTGTGCAGTAAATATGAGTAGGTTGATGTGCATGATATTGGATGTGATTAGTGAGAGTGTGTACGATGTCTGTATAAGAGTAAGCCTATAATGTGTGCTGTCCAAATAAATAATAACTACCAATTTGCATGGTTGAGTGTCTATGTATATAACATGTAGTGCGTATAGCCTTAATATTCATGATGATAATTTTAATCCATATCGTATCACCATCATAGTTGCATCATAATTTACCTTTAACATCATTCAAAAACACATCCCAGCATTTCCATAGCAATTGACGTTTCGTATGATCATGAAAGAGAACTTGCATTACTATAGAGACGGCTTCACTACAGTACAAATGTATTCCGTACATTATGGTATTGTTCCCCAATGCCCCTATTCTGATATCTTCCCCTTGCTTGATGTAAACATATACAGTTGAAGTCGGGAGTTTACATACACCTCAGCCAATTACATTTAAACTCAGTTTTTCACAATTCCTGACATTTAATCCTTGTGAAAAAATCCCTGTTTTAGGTCAGTTAGGGTCACCACTTTATTTTAAGAACATGAAATGTCAGAATAATAGCAGAGGGAATTATTTATTTCAGCTTTTATGTTTTTCATCACATTCCCAGTGGGTCAGAAGTTTACATACACTCAATTATTATTTGGTAGCATTGCCTTTAAATTGTTTAACTTGGGTCAAACGTTTTGGTTAGCCTTCCACAAGCTTCCCACAATAAGTTGGGTGAATTTTGGCCCATTCCTCCTGACAGAGCTGATGTAACTGAGTCAGGTTTGTAGGCCTCCTTACTCGCACACGCTTTTTCAGTTCTGCCAACAAATTTTCTATGGGATTGAGGTTAGGGTTTTGTGATAGCCACTCCAATACCTTGACTTTGTTGCCCTTAAGCCATTTTGCCACAACTTTGGAAGTATGTCCATTTGGAAGACCCATTTTGCAACCAAGCTTCAACTTCCTGACTGATGTCTTGAGATGTTGCTTCAATATATTCACATAATTTTCCTTCCTCACAATGCCATCTATTTTGTGAAGTGCACCAGTCCCTCCTGCAGCAAAGCACCCCCACAACATCATGCTGACACCACCGTGCTTCGTGGTTGGGATGGTGTTCTTCGGCTTGCAAGCCTCACACTTTTTCCTCCAAACATAATGATGGTCATTATGGCCAAACAGTTCTATTTTTGTTTCATCAGACCAGAGGACATTTCTCCAAAAAGTATGATCTTTGTCCCCATGTGCAGTTGCAAACCATAGTCTGGCTTTTTTATGACGGTTTTTGAGCAGTGGCTTCTTCCTTGCTGAGCGGCCTTTCAGGTTATGTCGATGTAGGACTTGTTTTACTGTGGATATAGATACTTTTGTACCTGTTTCCTCCAGCATCTTCACAAGGTCCTTTGCTGTTGTCCTGGGATTGATTCGCACTTTTCGCACCAAAGTACATTCATCTCTAGGAGACAGAATGCGTCTCCTTCCTGAGCGGTACAACGGCTGCGTGGTCCCATGGTGTTTATAGTTGCATACAATTGTTTGACCAGATGAACGTGGAACCTTCAGATGTTTGGAAATTGCTCTCAAGAATGAACCAGACTTGTGGAGGTAGGCCTTGAAATACATCCACAGGTACACCTCCAATTGACTCAAATTATGTAAATTAGCCTATCAGAAGCTTCTAAAGCCAATGCATCATTTTCTGGAATTTTCCAAGCTGTTTAAGGGCACAGTCAACTTAGTGTATGTAAACTTCTGACCCACTGGAATTGTGATACAGTGAAATACAATTGAAATTATCTGTCTGTAAACAATTGTTGGAAAAAGTAATTGTGTCATGCACAAAGTAGATGTCCTAACCGACTTGACAAAAATATAGTTTGTGAACAAGTAATTAGTGGAGTGGTTGAAAAACAAGTTTTAATGACTCCAACCTAAGTGTATGTAAACTTCCGACTTCAACTGTATAAACATGTAGACAAATAAATAAAAAAGTTTGACAAAAAATAAACATTAAATTTAAAAAAAACAGTTCTCGACAATAGCGAGAGAGGTGAGAGAGGGAGAGAAGAGAAGAGAAAAGAGAGAGTGAGAGAGTGAGAGAAGAGAGCGAGATCAGGTGTGTAAGCGAGCATGTAATTGAGTATGTGTGTGTTCACATCCACTTCATAGTGTTCAGATATTTTTACAGTTCTCATACTTTCTTTTTTTCATAACCCGAAGGCCCTGTAGAATTTAGTACAGCCATGGTGTTATGGAGCTGTCTCAGAATAGCTGTCCATCTATAAAGAGTTTGTCCACAATGAGAAAGGCGCGCTTTCCCTTCTCCCTCTGTTGCCTTTGTGCCGGATGCAGTCTCTTACGACGTTTGTTTGTCGCCCTTGGAAATTGGTCATTGTGACTAAATTTGGTCCCTTTAAGTTCCCTTCCCCTGCTTTGAATCAGATCCTTTTGTTGGTAGTGCTCAAATTTTGTAATGATCGGTCGGGGACCCTTGGTCTTGTCGCACCGAGCTCCAAGTCTGTGTACTCGGTGGAAAGCCACCTTGTTTACCGTCTCTATAGGAAGTTTCAAGGCGGATTGCATGCATTCTCTGATTGCCCCCTCTGGATTATTGGATGCGTCCTCGGGAATCCCAGAAAAAAAAATGTCACGCATGCTATGACTTTGTATGTCTATTAGCAGCTCCTTCATCACCCTGTTTTCCCTGAGTAGACGATCCATGTTGGAATCGTGGATTTTTACCTTGACTGCGAGTGCCTTGTTATCTCCTTGGAGCGTAAGAATTTCACTCTGGCTCCCAAACTCCCCCTCACACAACTTTTCCAATGTTGCATGGATTCCAGCCAGAGCACTAGCCTCTACTAAGTAAGAGTAAATCGTCCGTGTCTGTAGATTAATCCGTTTTTTTGTATGGGGTAGTCGGATCTTTCCATGATGGAGTATGTTGTTCCTCCATAGCGTAAAGCTGTTGGTACTCGTTGATTTCCCTCAGGATCTCCTTAGTATCCAGGTTGTCTCAATGAGTCTTCCCACGACAATGACAGGTGTCTGTAGTACAGCCAGCTAGCACTGAGCACGGAACACCTGACCGTCCTTGATATTTTATTGAGGAAAATATTAATCGCTTTGTGAAAACATTTTGTGTGAATATTTTTAGTATGCGTTCGCTTGAAATTATATCGTGAAATACATTTTCATTTAATGCTATTGAAATTGTGAAATTATTCCAATGTCTCGAGTACCATTTACCTTTTTATGAGATTGGAGACTATCTGTGCTGGAGGACATCTGAAATGTAGTATTTTTATTAGGATCCCCATTATCTGCTGTTAACGCAGATACTACTCTTCCTGGGGTCCACAAGATGGTGCTGGCAGGCTAAAATAAGAAATGAATGTAAAATCAATTGCAAATCAAGTTGTTATTTTTGTTTGCTGTCACAGTTTACCATCAGGTGTAAAAAATTACAAAAACTAAATTTGTAACTAGCACTTAAGTCGTTTTTTGACCGGATACTTTTCTTTACTCTTTCTCGAGTCGTTTTTTATTTGAGTGAATTACAATTAAAGTAAAAGTCATTTAGATTTTCAAGCACTATACCCACCTCTGCAACTGGACATTATTTGTATTTTTACCTAAACATGCGAACACCATCAGATGCAATGTAAAGCAAACAGTGAACTGGAATTACATTCAGATGAACTGGAATGACATTCATTCTCATGGGATGGTTGACCAAAAATAATAAACTGAAAGCCCCACCCCCAATAAACAATGAATATGACCACATTGAGGCATACAGTATGTCACAGTGCTTCTATGGCTATATGCACCATGCCACTCTCTACTTCACTTAGCAAACAAGACAGATCATAATACAATGCCTTTATCATGGTCAACACTCCTACACTGAGCACACAAAGCATTAACCTGACACCAACACCTGCTCTTTCCATGACATAGACTGACCAGGTGAAAGCTATGATCCCTTATTGATGTCACTTGTTAAATCCACTTCAATCAATGTAGATGAAGAGGACTGATTTTGAAGCCTTGAGACAATTGAGACATGGATTGTGTATGTGTGCCATTCAGTGGGTGAATGGGCAAGAAAATATATTTATGTGCCTTTTGAACGGGGTATGGTAGCAGGTGCCAGGTGCACTCGTTTGTGTCAAAAACTGCAACGCTGATGGTTTTTCAGGCTAAACAGTTTCCCGTGTGTACCATCCAAAGGACATCCAGACAACTTGACACAACTGTGGGAAGCATTGGAGCGAACATGGGCCAGCATCCCTGTAGAACGCTAACCCTAACCTTGTAGGTGTCGAATATGTTCCTAATGATTGGTATACTCAGTGTATATTTTAGCTTTAATTGGTTTTAAAATTCAACATTTTTCTCTGTGTGTAGAGTGTGTAGAATAGCATGAGATTAGCTAAAAAACTGCACATTTTCCTCTCTGCACCATGGAAAATCTGTAGAATTTAGTGGAGGCTCCTAAGAGAAGGAAGGGGAGGACCATCCTCTCAGAAAGAAATTAAATCGTGAAACAGTGAAAAAGTTATCCTTTTTAGGCAAAACTGTATTAAATATATTCACATGACCAAATAACTGATTAAAACACACTGTTTTACAATGAACGTTTACAGTAGCCTCAACAGCACTCTCTGGGGTAGCACCATGGTGTAGCCAGATGACAGCTATTTTCGGTCCTCCTCTGAGTACATTGACTTCAATACAAAACCTAGGAGGTTCATGGTTCTCAGCCCCTTCCATAGACGTATACAGTAATTACAAGTTCGGGGGAACATCCTCCAACCTATCAAAGCTCTTGCAGCATGAACTGACATGTTGTCAGGCCAATCAAAGAGTCAGAGAATGAATCAAGTACTGAAAGCATAAGTTACAGCCAGCTAGCACTGCAGTGCATAAAATGTGGTGAGTTGTTAACGCAACGAGAGAGAAAGACAATAGTTTAATAGTTTTTAACACATTTTTCAAAAATTAAGGAGAAGCAGCAGAGAGAGATTTTAATGTTTTTTTTTTCGCTTTTACTTTCACTTACTTAGCTAGCTAAAGACGCTTGCTAATTTTGCTTACTCAAACAGAGAAATGTGTGTTTATATTAGCTAGCTGCCTAGTGCTATCCAACACTGCAACTCTTCCAAGTCAAGGCAAGCTTTCAGTTTTATTCATTTATTGCCACCGGGGCCCACCTTGTAGCTGCTAAACTGCTTGCTGTACACTGTACTGCGTGTTTGTAGCGTGTTAGTTAGATGTTACATTAAATGGAATATGAATAACAGTCATCCAATATGATGTAATGGAAATATGTCCATGCTCATAAAAACATTTACGTCCTCCCTAATCTTAAAAGGCACCGAGCGCCACTGGTCGGGGGGAGGGACACCCACATTTCTGCAGGCCCACCCACCAAATAATGTTTGGCTCCGCTACTGGCGTGCCTGCATGCATGAGTGTGAATCATATTACCCAGTTCAAAACATAGCTTTCTCAATGGGAATCTTCAGAATTAAAATTGCATTTGAGGCAATGGGTATGTGATACACATTGCGCCCTGCATTCACTACAGAGTGATTCGTAAGACTGACTATAGCAGGCTCTCAACAACTGGGCTATCAGGCAGAAAATAGGGGCCATCCAGGAAAATATACATTACATCTATTTCTATACAATTTCTATACTATATACAAGGAAATTATAAATATAATACAAACTAAAACAGAGCCAAGGGGAATCAGGTGTCCCAGAAATGGAAAAAACAAACTGACAGACTAACAGTAACTGAAACTACTCATGGGCATCCGGTCCACCTCAGTGTTGGTTCTGGGAACATGTTATCTCTATTAGACATGACGGACACCTAGTTATAGAGTATATTATACAGCAATGTTCAGAGATTGGGGGGGGGGTAAATAACCATTCTGTAATTTGTTTATGGTCCCTTCTCACCTTTTAATATTTTGTCAGCATCAGAACTTTAATAAGAGGTTGAATCCAAACCTGACACATATTTTAAAATGCCCATGGAGCCTGCAAGTAAATTGGCCGCCTAAAGATTTCTGAAAGTTTTTCCTACATATCAGGCAGTGTTACATCCTAAAAATGTAAATGAACACATAGCCTTATAGGCATTGTCTCTGTACTGTGCTAGATCGCAGGGAAATGTATGCAGGGTTGTTTTTAACCTCCTACTGTATGGACTAATAATACAATGATGTATTCATGTCATTGATATGGTTCATTAAAGGCCATCTCTGCCATATACGTGTTCCTATCTATTCATGTCCTTCTCATTAAAACATGATTCCATAATTCCATTAAAGGCATGCAATATGTACTTTCCTCAGAATCGCAGCATCCAACATGCTGAGAACCTGCTTTACTCATTGTGTGTGTGTGTGTGTGTGTGTGTGTGTGTGTGTGTGTGTGTGTGTGTGTGTGTGTGTGTGTGTGTGTGTGTGTGTGTGTGTGTACAGTGCCTTCAGAAAATATTCCACATGTTGTTGTGTGTTACAATGTGGGATTAAAATGGAGATAATGAAAAACATGTCAACAATCTACACAAAATACTAACATCTGTAAAAAATGTATCCAAATTTAAACACTAATATAGCTTGATTAAATAAGTATTCAACTCTTTGAGTCAATACATGTTAGAATCACCTTTGGCAGTGGTTACAGCTGTGAGTCTTTCTGGGTAAGTAAGACAAAAAGTGAATGGCTTTGACACATTTTTTGCAGTATTCCTTTAGTGCCTTGTTGCAAACAGGATGCATGTTTTGGAATATTTCTATTCTGTACAAGCTTCCTTATTTTCACGCTGTCAATTGGGTTAGTATTGTGGAATAACTGCAATGTTGTTGAGCCATCCTCAGTTTTATCCTATCACAGCCATTAAACTCTGTAACTGTTGACCTCGTGGTGAAATCCCTGAGCAGTTTCATTCCTCTCCTGCAACTGAGTTAGGAAGGACGCCTGTATCTTTGTCATGACTGTATGTATTGATACACCATCAAAAGTGTAATTAATAACTTCACCATGCTCAAAGGGGTATTCAATGTCTGCTTTTTATGTTTACCCATCTACCAATAGGTGCCCTTCTTTGCGAGGCATTGGAAAAACCTCCCTGGTCTTTGTGGTTGAATCTGTGTTTGAAATTCACTGCTTGATAATTGTATGTGTGGGGTATAGAGATGACGTAGTCATTAAAAAATCATGTTAAACACGATTATTGAGTCCATGCAACTTATTATCTGACATGCTAAGCACATTTTTACTCCTGAACATCTTTAGGCTTGACATAACAAAGGGGTTGAATACTTTGGGTCAGCTTTTCATTTTTTATTCATTTGTAAAAAAATTACTAAAAAACATTATTCCACTTTGACATTATGGGGCATTGTGTTAAATTCAGGCTGTAACACCACAACATCTTGTAAAAGTCAAGGGGTGTGAATGCTTTCTGAAGGCACTGTATGTGTGTGCATGTGTTTGTGCGTGTGTGTATGCGTGTGCGTGCGTGTGTGTATGCGTGCGCGCGTGCGTGTGTGTGTGTGCGTGTGTGTGTGTGTGTGTGTGTGTGTGTATGAGTGGTGTGTGTGTGTGTGTGTCAGCTACTTAAAAAACAATAATAATACCTAAATATAGTAATTTGCATCATTACAAACATTTTCATAATTATCATGCCATGTGCATCATCTTAACCATGCATCTCACTCTTATTTGCATGCAACAACAAAAATTAAAATGCAGATAATTCTCATAAACTATCTAGGAGAAAAAACTATTGGGGCACAATCAAAAGACTAACAGCGTATTACAATGGTAAGTGAATTGATTCACAAGACAAATCTCCAGTGGCTATAATGAAAGAACAACTTAACTGCGTCCTTAGAAGAAATACAGCACAGTAATCATCTAATTAGGGAAAATAGGTTCTAAAATTCCTGTGATGAAACAGATTCTATTGCCTCTGCCAATCATTTACAACAATTAATCCTTTAATGAGTGTGCATCTGTAGTGTACTGCAATACATTGTCTCTGTAGTGTATTCAAAATATATGTTTGAAATACTGTATTAATCCAACATTTACAAACAAAGACTCTGTCCCAACGTGGTGCTACACTGACTTCCTCCGGGAGTGGGGGTACTCCTTGAAGCTGTGCTGAGGCGAGAGTGTGTTCCCTGGGGACGAGAGTCCTGTGTTGTCCCTGGGGGAGCAGGCCTGGGTCCTGTAGGAGACGGAGCTGTAGTAGACAGAGTTAATGTTACACCCGTGGTGCTCGCTGCGGGAAGGCAGGGGGCTGTCACACACCCCCAGACGGTAGCACATACAGGAGCACAGGGAGCCCAGGGGGGACTCTGTCTTTAGTCTGCCTGTGCCATGCAGCTGTAAGTGCAGCCTCTGCTTGCAGGGTGCACCCCTGGCCCTGTCCCTCTCCTCCTGCTCCTCCACTGGGGAGGTGATGAGGTTAGTGCGGCTGGTGCCCTCCTCCATGGGCCGGAAAAGGTTGCTGTGACTGTGGCTCTGCCCCATCCTGTCCCTCCCCCTGTCCCTGCCCCCAAGCTCTCCTCTGCCCTGCTCTGGTCCTCCTTCTCCTCCATGGAGCCTCATGGTAAGCAGGCCCCTCTCCCTTTTGATGGAGGCCCTCTCCTGGGCGTCCCTCCTCTCGTCCTCTGTGTTCATGGTGAGGAAGCGCAGCACTACTAGGTTGAGGAAGGCTCCGATCACTGTCAACCCCACCAGGATGTACATGAAGCTGAAGGCCACATAGGGCGTCTTCTCCTGGAGGTCCTCCTTCTTCTGCAGGGCCACAAAGTCCCCAAACCCAATGGTGGTGAGCGTGATAAAGCAGTAGTAGTAGGCGTGGAAGAAGGTCCAGCCCTCGTAGTGGGAGAAGGCTGCTGCCCCGACACACAGAGTGCCGATGCAGGACAGGAAGCCCACTGATACCATGTTCTCCATGGATACCTCAGTCCTCCGTAACCCCAGGCACTGCTTGGCCCTGCGCAGGAGGTAGCGAACGAACGTGTTCATCCTCTCGCCCAGGCTCTGGAACATGACCAGGGTAAGAGGGATGCCCAGCACAGCATAGAACATGCAAAAGACCTTCCCAGCATCTGTGCCTGGAGCTGCATGGCCATAACCTGTGGAGATAGATGCCACAGTTACTCTTTACTGTAGGTGATTGTAGACCAATACTGAGGCTTTTGAAGCCAATGACTAAGGAATGCAGAGAATAAGAAAGTACATACTACAATATTCTGTTCAATTTATTAAATTACACTTTAGAATAGGTCAATGGCTACCTGCAATGCAAATTTAACATCCCTAACTTCTGCACAGTAAGCTATTCACCGATGCAGAACACTGCAGACACTGTATTTATAAAACAATTTCCTAACACCTGCAACACACTCAAACATAACAAAAGTAATTGAAGCAAGCGAAACTTGCCAATGGTGGTGATGACCGTGATGGCAAAGTAGAAAGACCCGGCGAATTTCCACTGTCTCCCGGCGTGGTGGGGCTCCGCTTGCAGTACCACCTGCTCGATCTGCCGGTAGTCGTCCTCCGACAACCGGTATTTCTTCTTCATCTCGGTGCGCTTCAGCTCCAGGATGCGTCGGCGGGAGCTCTCCGTCTCTGATTCAAGCGCGTCGAACACCGCGGCTCCCACCAGCAGGTAGGAAAACATGCAGAGGATGAGAGAGAGGGTCCGCACATTCTGCTTCTTCATCTTCAAGCCCTCGGAGCCGAAACACTCGGCCGGATCTCTGAGAGAGTTGACGCACCCTTGCAGGTGGTAGTGCTGCTCACTGTTGTCCACCTCTTTCGCCCCCTCTGGCTGTTGCGTAGAATCCAGCAGCAGTGTTGGTGTTGGAAGGAGGCGCAAACGGATAAGAGACAAAGTGAATGGAATGGAATGTACAGTACGTTGTGTTCTTTTCCCCTTCAAACAAAATGCACACCAAGTCCCTAAGGATAGGCTACGTGGATTCACTGTGCATTGCTATCAATGACATTTCAAATATTCCCAACATTTTCCAGCAGTTTCTCGATTTTTCAATCATAATTTGTTTTCTTTGCATGTTGTAGAACGTTTAGAGAGAATCAATGCTCGCGAGATTTTTGAGATTCTGTCCAAAATATACATTTCTCCAGCGTTGTGCATGCCGTGATATGGAGAGCCTATAGACTAAATTTGAACATGTTTGACTATATTCTCATACAAAATACATACTGTTGCCTCTTATCAGCTAACATATATAGGGCTATACATTTACAAAACAAAATACCGATTGTATCCACTGTTATTGTATTTTTGTTTTACTATTTTAATGTATTTCTTCATTCTTCATTTTTATTCAAGTGTATAGCCTATTGATTTTATATTTGCATAGAAACGTTGAGTTGAATCTTTCTCACCTTTTATTGATTTATTTGTTAAGCACCTCGAAATGCATTTGTTGTAAGAAATGTGCTATATAAATCAAGTTTGTTGGTTTAAATATATATACCAATCCAAAGTTTGGACACACCTACTCATTCAAGGGTTTATCTTTATTTTTACTACATTGCGTAATAATATTGAAGACATAAAAGCTATGAAATAACACATATGGAATCATGTAGTAACCAAAAAAGTGTTTAACAAATCTAAATATATTTTCTATTTGAGATTTTTCAAAGTAGCCACCTTTTACCTTGGCGACAGCTTTGCACACTCGTGGCATTCTCTCAACCAGCTTCCCTCAAGACAACACAAGGATTAATGCACATGAGCCAATCAGTTGTGTTGTGGCAAGGTAGGGGGGTATACAGAAGATAGCCCTATTTGGTAAAAGACCAAGTCCATATTATGGCAAGAACAGCTCAAATAAGCAAAGAGAAACGACAGTCCATCAAGACATGAAGGTCAGTCAATACGGAAAATTATGAACTTTGAAAAAGTTTAAGTGCAGTCACAAAAACCATCAAGCGCTATGATGAAACTGGCTCTCATGAGGACCGCCACAGGAAAGGAAGGCCCAGGGTTACCTCTGCTGCAGAGGATAAGTTCATTAGAGTTACCAGGTTCAGAAATGGCAGCCCAAATAAATGTTTCACAGAGTTTAAGTAACAGACACATCTCAACATCAACTGTTCAGAGGAGACTGCTTGAATCAGGCCTTCATGGTCGAATTGCTACAAAGAAACCACTACTTAAGAAGAAGAGACTTGCTTGGGCCAAGAAACACAAGCAATGGACATTAGACCAGTAGAAATCTGTCCTTTGGTCTGAAATTTGAGATTTTTGTTTCCAACTACCATTGGAAACACCGTGAATCATGGAGGAGGAGGTGTGATAGTGTGGGGATGCATTGCTGGTGACACTGTCAGTGATTTATTTAGAATTCAAGGCACACCAACATGGCTACCACAGCATTCTGCAGCGATACGCCATCCCATCTGGTTTGCGCTTAGTGGGATTATCACTTGTTTTTTCATCAGGACAATAATCCAACACACCTCCAGGCTGTGTAAGGGCTATTTGACCAAGTAGGAGAGTCATGGAGTGCTACATCAGATGACCTGGCCTCCACAATCACCCAAGCTCAAACCAATTTAAGTGGTTTGGGATGGGTTGGACTGCAGAGTGAAGGAAAAGCAGCCAACAAGTGCTCAGTATATGTGAGAACTCCTTCAAGACTGTTGGAAAATCATTCCAGGTGAAGCTGGTTGAGATAATGCCAAGAGTGTGCAAAGCTGTCATCAAGGCAAAGGGTGGCTACTTTGAAGAATCATATTTTGATTTGTTTAACACTTTTTTTGGTTACTGCATGATATGTAGTATGTGTTATTTCATAGTGTTGTCTTCACTATTATACTACAATGTAGAAAATAGTAAAAATAAAGCAAAACCCTTGAATGAGTTTGTGTGTCCACACTTTTGACTTGTACTGTATATATATGCAGCCTGGTTTTCTGTTGGAGTATCCAAGCCTACCCACATTCAACAAGTGTCTCTGTGTCCCAACACAACCCTAGAAACCCACAGATAAGAAATTGTAACATAAATCGCTGAGCGCCCACGGAAAGCGAAAAGGCATGGTAATGAGCACTCTCTCTCACTCAATATTGACAAGAGTGCTGAATCTCCGAATGAAAGCATTCAGCACCAAGGACAGCAACTAGTGGAGGCGTGCATAGGGGGTCTGACCGAGGCTGCGCATTGGAACTTAGTCTATTCTAAACCAAATGACTCCCAAAATAACACATTTCATATCCCAAGTGGTCTAAGATAAGTCACGATTTTCTTGCAAACACAGCAAAGCATTTCTGAACGTCAAATAAGTGACCTTAATCCATATAAGAATTCGATTTTTACAAAACTCAAATTAATCTGACACACCTGTGCCGCCTTGATTTTATCTGCAATGCGTAAATGAATCTACAACTCCCATCCCAGGGAGATAAAGAGTGGCTCCGGTCCTTTCCGGTTGCACTGCTTTGATTGCCTTGATTTGTGAAGCGTGTGCGCGGTACTCAGTGGCTACTCCGTTAATGTATTATTCCAAGTGACGGCCGGTGGTGCTGGCTCAGATGATTCTTAAAGAGGCCCACTTAATGGCCTACCCGGTGGATCGATGCGACGCCCGCGTCTTTTGGAGAGGGAGCACGCTGCTGTCCCACTGCGATTTATAGACCATCAATTCAATCGGAGGCATAGCAGCCTGTAAACCAAATAGGCTATGGAACCAGCGACCATATTCCAAGTATTGCTAGTTTATATTCGATCCAATTGAAATTAGAGCGTACTGGCCCCTATTAGCAGTGACTGTTGTAGGCTATACTTCACCATCACCAATGGCCAGAGTAAAACATATTGTACTTGTGGGCTCTTCAAGTGCGATAACTAGCTTGCACTGTTTATTAGCAACAGTGTGTTACTTGTCCCATGGATTTCTATAGCTCTGCTACTATACTAGAAACCCAATAGGCTTATATTCAGTTCAGTCACCAGGGCAACAGAATGAACATCCCTGTGCCATTTTGATGTGTTTTATGGCCCAGTGATCCCTCCCTTCCCCATGCTCCCAGCTCCAGCAGAGACAAATTAAAACACATGCTGGGTTTATTCCTGGAAGAAATCTTCAAAAAGCCAGATGCTCTATAATTCTGTTCCAGGCAACATGCTTGGTCTTTTTGTGCCGCTATTCCAGCACTTCGGCGTATGTGCCAAAAGGTTTCATTTCATTAGTGTAATACAGTGATAAGCACATTTTATGAAATGGCCACAAATGTTATGGTTGTGATTTAGCCTAGAGACAAACAGGTTTGACTTTGTGCTTTTCAGTTGAATAAAGGGTTTACTTGGCTATAAAGCAGTTGACAGTTGAGAGACTATCAAAGAGCTCAGCCAAGCCTATCTGAGGCCATTTCCATTTCCCGCCATCACTCCTGAAATCCCTACCAAAGCCACACAATCATCCCCAGCATCAAATTGCCTCAGTCATTTCTCTATTCCCCTCTGAGACAGTGCATGTGGTAAGTATCTATTCCCCTCTGAGACAGTGCATGTGGTAAGTATCTATTCCTCTCTGAGACAGTGCATGTGGTAAGTATCTATTCCCCTCTGAGACAGTGCATGTGGTAAGTATCTATTCCCCTCTGAGACAGTGCATGTGGTAAGTATCTATTCCCCTCTGAGACAGTGCATGTGGTAGGTATCTATTCCCCTCTGAGACAGTACATGTGGTAAGTATCTATTCCCCTCTGAGACAGTGCATGTGGTAAGTATCTATTCCCCTCTTAGACAGTGCATGTGGTAAGTATCTATTCCCCTCTTAGACAGTGCATGTGGTAAGTATCTATTCCCCTCTGAGACAGTGCATGTGGTAAGTAGTCTCACATGTATGGGAGTTACATGGTTTATTATTATTTTTTATATATTTTTTCAGATGAGTTGCAAGACATATTGAGATACAAGGGCTACTGTACCAAAATGTTATCCATTCATATTTGAATTAGGCTATATCCCATTGTTACATGTGTGCATGTAATGTGTGTTTGCTCAGTGACTATGGAAACCTACAGGTGATAGCGGTTGCTGTAGTAACTCCGACCAGCACCACAGGCTTGGACTGTCGCCAAGGCTGAAGCTGACAAATGAAGTGCAATGATCCTGGCTTTATTTATCCAAACCACAATGATGACATCCATGCCACTGAGTAACAAAACTACTTGAGCTGAACTCAAATCTCCCCCCTCCACAAAGAATGACATGCTCTGGTATGAAAAGGGAAATAGAGGGGAAAAGAGTCAAAAGTTAAAACATTCTCTACTGAAACGGCAGTATTGTGTTGTTGTGTTGCGTTGCGTTGTGTTACTCGCCACTCTGAGGGACTCGGTGTTAAGTGGCTGATGCGGCGCACTTGAGTCCCAGTTGTAATTCAAAGCGGCTCACACCAAATCAATTACATCTCCAGTGATAACAGAAGCACCTGCGGAGCTAACAGCAACCCATCAATTCCCCTATGCCTTTCTGTCTTCTTCTCTGTGGCTGCTGGCGTCAGGGAAGGAGCTGTAGCAGAGCAAGCTAGGGATTTAATCTATTCACAGGGGTAGTGAGGGAGGGAGGGAGGAAAGGGGCAGGTGGGAGGGATGAGTACATGATATCAAAGTGGAATGAGAAAAAGAGACACTCCATCGAAAACATCTTAAGCAAACTGTGTGAAATATCTTCTCGCTAAAAAAATGTGGGACTTGAGTAAAAACCCAGACAGTGTTGACCTTTTTATTTCATGAACATGTCTGAAACATCACAGCAAATGTTTGTTGTATTTGACAGGGCTTGAAAATGGGAAAATAAAGTCTGTTTCATCCTTCCACCCAGTTGGCACTTTACCCTTAAGATGTTGCCTCTCTGTTCAATGTCTTCTACACCTGAAAACTGGAACCTGGAATCCCAGAGCTGCCGAATGTGTAGAGCACGTGGCAACCTTTTTCAACATGTTGTTATTCTCCAACACATCCAGAACAGACACAGTCATCTGTATGTACGTATAGCTTGAAGGCTACTGTTGATAGATTCACCCTTTTCAAAGGTGACACCAGATATCCTTTCCTTCAAATCGAATCCATTTTCTCCAATCTCTCCCCCAAGCCACTTCAGACAGAGGTCTTTAAAGTCTGTGGCGACGTGGTCAATCGCTGCTCGTCACACCTTTCTCAAGATAAGAGGACGAGGCGTCGGGCGGTGAAAAGAGGGCTGTGAGCCTGGAGGCATCCTTCTCTACCCAGCGACGCTTGTCCGTCGTCAACTCCTGGAAAGAAATGTAAATGTGGCACAGCGGAGGACAGCTTAGAATAAATGAAGCTCCTTGGAATAAGTCAGACTTCAGGAAAATAAATAAACGTCTGGGGAGTGGGAGCGAGGAGTAGAGAGAGAGAGGTGCCACGTAGGGAGATGAGAGGAACAGAGAGAATGAGAAAAGGATGTCATGAGACAAGACCAAAGTAGGGAAAGGGATTAGACCAGGGATATATCTACTGACATCCAGCCAGGTGAAAAGGGTAAGAGGGAGACTGTGAGAGCTTGTTAACCAAGCTCCTTTAGCAGATGCCTCCCCTGACTCAAGTCATGACTCCAGTCATGACTCATCATCGTAATGATGGAGATGGTGAGGGGCTTTCCGTGTGGGTTGAGCCCACTTATCACCGAAGCAGACGGGTGTTGGAGAGGGGTAGGGGTGGGGTGGGGGGGGTGACAAGTGTCCCCCCTTGTGTGTCTTGAGAGGCGCGAGGGAGTACCATGCAGTGAGTCAGGACATGCTGCCATAGAGCTCCGTGGCACTAGGATCCTTCTGGCTGTCACAGAGAGGACCCTGTCGCTATGAGGAGGAGGACTGGAGTGGTAGTGGGACCCTCGAGTTTCTCCATGGCACTGTTGATAACACATCTATATTCATACAGAGTGGAGAGATACACCATGGCACAGAGAGAGAGAGAGAGAGAGAGACAAAGAGAGGCAGACTGAGTGAGTGATGTTAAAAGAAATGGAATATAACGAATAAAGTG